>NW_027611855.1:600000-951399 GCF_964261635.1 Lissotriton helveticus
CACCCTTGCACCATGGTGAAAAGGTGCCTGCATTAGAGCACAGCGGCCCATTGTGCGCCAGCTCAGGGGAAAAGGACAGGAATGCGCTGTATCTAATAAATATGGCATATTCCTGCCCTTTTCTTTTGCCATAGGGAAGCGCAGCAGCAAGCCCCACTGCGCTGCCGTATGGCGAAAAAGCCATAAATTAGGCCCAAAAGGTCTTTGGTAACTCCAAACCTAAAAATGAATTAATATCCATTGATTTCAATTGACTCATATTCCAGAACTCTTCGTTGGTGAAGACTCAATGGTTGAGAGGTATGATGTATACTAGAACAAAAATGATATTTAACTGCATTTATGTGAATATACTTATGTACTTGATACATGTCAACAAATCGAAAATTCAGCTACCAGTGAGCCATTCATAAATGTATCCACTTAGGATATTCAACCTACTTAGTCCCAGCTGTTCCCCCGGTGGCTGGGAAGGGACGCCCTTCGGGTGGCCTCCTTATCTGGGTCGCGATCTCCTTAGAGTGTAAGGTGGAGGAGCACCCCACCAACTCTCCCGACCTTCTTAACATCACCTTAAAGGATTCTCGGGGTGTCCTGCTTTTGAACATCTTTAACATCTACGCTAGAGGAACGAAGGGTGGTACACAATCGGCCACCATTGCTCTCTTGGAAGGACTGCTTAGGCAGCGCCCTCTTAGATCCCATATTTTGGTGGTGGGTGACCTTAATTGCACGTTCGAGCCCCTTGATATGGACGATGTACTAGGCACAGAAGAGGAGGACTCAAGGAGGGGGATCCCTGCTCTGGCCTTGCCCCCCATTAAGAGGTGGACTCAAGTGGCTCTACAGATTAACTCCCTCAATATGGAATTCGACCTAAGGGCAGTCAATGGGAGGTCCAAATCAGATCTGAAAGGGGCCCACACATACAATAGGCCAAACCATACATCTAGAATAGACTACATCCTTCTTGATGTACGTTTATGTTTATGTTTATGTTTATTTTGGTAAAGCGCAAACAGCTGCCTCGGCAAAGAGGCGTCCCGGCGCTAGGGAACATTGTAAACCTGCTGAGAAGGGAAGGGAGCTGGGAGCAGGGGCCTAATATAGTGGGAACAAGTGGGTTTTGATTGCCTTTCTAAAGGCGGACAGACTATTGATGGAACAAATAGTAGGTGGTAGGGAGTTCCAAATGGGGTGCCCTAAAGGATATGGAGATCAAGTCGACAATTGAGAGTGACCACAATCTCCTCTCTCTTGTCCTCTCCCCCCAGTGGTTTAAGGATAGGGAGAAACCCCTCCCCCATATGGCCCCCAACCCCCAGGCAGTTACTATTTCTAACTGTGACTGACGGTTGAAGTGGGCCAAATTTACCTTATCCCCAGAGAAAGTGGCAGCCGTAGGGTCTCTCCTGATTGCAGCTTCGAATAAACTAGACTTGTCATCCCAAGTGTCTGAGGAGGTCTCGTTGACCTTCTGTAACCTAACCAGGGAATTAAGTAATCTTTTTATTCTCCCTGGTAGGTGCTCGGGAGCTAACACCAGGGAGAAACCGCCTATCAAACAGGGATGGTACACAAAAAAATGCAGGGCCATAAAAAAAGCCTTAGTGGGAGCAGTCAAATCTAAATCTCAGGTAGCTACCAGGCTCGCAAGGAAGGATTACTACCGGACCTTGAGGGCAGCGAAAAAGGAGTGGGAGGAGAAGTTTTGGGCGGACCTTTTGGCAGCTAGCATAGGAAGGGACGCCAGGGGTTTCTGGAGCCTGGTCAGGAATAGGGACAGGCCGGTTGCCACGCTGGTCACTTGTAACATTCCAGCTCAGAGTTGGTATAACCACTTTGAGGCCCTTTATTCCCTGCCTGTTGGGGTCATCAGCGATTCCTTATCCCCGGTGATCGAGGCATTGGTTGGTCCCCTCGATGTCTTCACCGCTAGGGAGGTTGAAGTCGTAATAAAGACCCTGGTCCCACTAAAAGCTGCAGTACCAGATGGGATTCCCGGCAACCTGCTACGGGCCTACCCCAAAGAATGGGGCAGGTTGGTTGCTTCCTTATTGAACGCAATTTTAGGGGGAGGTCCTGTACCCGACTCTTGGAAAGGGGCAGAGGTTGTCCCGATATTCAAAAAGGGATGTCGGGACAGCCCTGCCAACTATAGGCCCATAAGCCTTATTGACTCCTCCTAGAAGGTGGCAGGGAAGGCGATCCTGGGGAGGGTCCTCCAATGAGTGGACGACAATCAGATTCTGTCAGACTTTCAGGCGGGCTTCCTGTCGGGAACCGGGACTATCGAACAGGCTTTCAGACTAATGCTCCTGCGCTGGAAGGTGGTGGTGCTGGGCAAGGGCAGTCTTTATTTGGCCTTTATAGACTTGAAGACTGCCTTTGACCTGGTACCCAGGGAGGATCTGTGGAGGGTCCTGCATAACATGGGGTTGCCCCCCTATATTCTGTCGCTCCTAATCAAACTGCATTCAGGGAATTATGCGCAGGTGCGGTGGGGTACGGGGGGGAAAGACCGATAGGATCCCGGTGTGTAGGGTTGTCGGCCAGGGATGTGTGCTAGCCCCCACCCTATTCTCTTTGTATGTGAATGGGGTGGTGGAGCACTTGCAAAAATAACCGGCTGATGCACCCTCCCTGGCGGGCATCCGGGTCCCTACTCCGCTCTTTGCAGATGACACTCTCCTCATCTCGAAGACCCCCCAAGGCCTGCAAAAGCTTCTTGACCGCTTTCAGGAGTTCTGTTCCCTGAGGGGATTGGTGATCAACATCGACAAGACCAAGTATATGGTCATGAATCCCCCCAGGAAATTAGTGCGTCCACCGGTCCTGAATGACTGTCCACTGGAGAAGGTAGCAGAGTTTGACTACCTGGGAATTCGGCTTAGCGACTCCATGAGTTGGACTCCGCACATTAACAAAATGCTTCTCAGCCATAAAAGGGTGGGCGGTGTGCTACTCAGGGAACATTGCTCTTCCCCCAAACATTCCATGGCCCCTGTTATCGATATTTATAAAGTTAGAGGGGTCTCCGCTGCACTATATGGGGCAGAGCTGTGGGGTACTTGTAACTTGGAGGAATTAGCCAAAGTGGAGAGCACATTTTTGAAAGATCTGATGGCTCTCCCTTTGAGCACACCCACAGTTCCCGTACTACTGGACCTGGGATGTAGATCGATTGTGGATCAGGCACTACTACGGCCCTTGTTGTTGTAGGCCCGCTTGTGGAGGGTCCCAGAACTTGCCTCATACGCTGAGGGCCTGTCCGAGGTGATGGCCATGGGGAGTTGGCACAGGGTAAAGTGGTTGAGGGATGTCAA
Organism: Lissotriton helveticus; assembly: GCF_964261635.1. Lineage (NCBI taxonomy): Eukaryota > Metazoa > Chordata > Amphibia > Caudata > Salamandridae > Lissotriton > Lissotriton helveticus. The sequence continues at coordinate 603,327 of NW_027611855.1, forward strand.
AAGCCTCTTGGGAGAGTTGGGATTGGGCGAAGCATGGGTTACTCGCTCTGCCCCACCCAAAGCCACCCTGATGAAACTGTATTGGGATTGGGTCTGTTTCAAACTCATTAGCAACCCACGACACTGCAATTCCACCACAGCTTTCTTACGAATTAAAGACGTAGTGGCCTACGAACCCTATCTTGATCTGGTCTCCATCGCATTTGATAGGGCACTGTACTTTAGGTTCAGGGTGGGTACCCTACCAGTAGGCAATTTGCTATCAAGATGGAAATCGACCCCCCAGCATTCCCCCTATTGCGCCCTATGTTCCACGCGGGTGGAGACGGTTTCTCACATCCTTTTTGAATGTCCAGACTATTGCAACCCAAGGAAGCGTTGGCTCAAACCAGTGTGTAGATCATTTGGCACCCGCCAGTATTCGGTGGCCTTACGCATTTTATTAACAGATACTTCCGCTTTTGTAGTTTGTGGCATCTCAAAATTCTTAAAATGGTCTTGGGTGATTCGTTCAAATAGGCTTTCTGTATCAATTTAATTCTTTTTAAATAGTATTTATTCTAATGTTTTTATCGTCTTTTTTAACCCTTTGGACGTATTGTTATGTATATTTGCTGAATGCCCTTTTTTTATATACTATTTGTTGTATGTACTGCTTTTAAGATATTTTTATGTATCGAAATAAAGCATATCAACCAACCAACCAGAAATGTATCCACTTTGCACATATCAGCCCTGTTAAATCATTTGTTTTTGTCCATTTAATTAACATCCCATGGCAAAAAAAGGCAAATGATAACTGACATTCCAAGACTATTACATAAATGTAAGAGGGGAGTAGCCAGCAGCAGGAGGTTCACCAGACTACACTCAATTGACTGTGAACTGTACAATGCAAAATGTCCTACTCCTTCGCTACTGTCTGCCCAGCTGGAACAAGAGCTGCGGTGACGACTCCTGATAAAGACTAACTTTGTGTTTGTGCTTCTCAGCTTTCATGGTCTGTCGTCAGCCTACATGTTTGTTTTCTATAATTAGGAGCAGCTGAGCCACACAAATGAAGATATGCAGGGATGTAAAGTAGGCCTTTGTTGTCCCTTCAGTAATGGCCCCATCCTTCATGAATGCACCCAGCCAGCTAAGTCTTTTTGTATATTTGCGACATATATGAATGCCCTGTGCTTCTCACCACATTTTGCATGGGGGCGGGAGGGGGGGGGGGGTATAATTTGCATTACATCGCTAGTTATACAAACTGAAAACTGAGATTTTCCCCTGTGAAGAATGTCCTTCAATGGATCTAACGACAATAAAGGGTTACTGGGCCTTGATTGAGTTAATGGTGATCTTCACATCTGATGCCCTGCGTCCTTAAAACCACGGACCCCACAAGTGGGGACCAAGTACCCTTTTAGCACTTGAATCTCAGGGGCTTATTTACAAGTCCCTTTCGCTGTCGGTCCATCACTTTTAATATGGGAAAACGTGACGTACCGGCGGCGCAAGGTGCTTGTAAATAAGCCCCTCAGTGTAATGAGATAGAGGAGTCCGTGGCTGACTCAGGGAGATGCCCTGGTTCGAACTCAGAACTAAGCAATGGATGTGCTCGTATTGTCTGGTAACACTTCTCGTCACCTTTATGGAGCGCACAAAATCTATTTCAGAACTAAAGACACATTGTGTAAACAATGTGCTTGTTTTTCCATGCATCAAAGCTTCTGCGATGAGCAGGCGATATTTAGCTGATCCAGGTACACGTTGCAAGTGATGGAAAGAGATCCCCGAGATGTGTACACATATGAAACATGTGTGAAAACTGTAAGCAAGTGGCATGAGGAGATGGACGTAATGCTTTTAACTTGATGTCTTGGAATGTGGCTGGGCTTTCTAGCAAGTTGAACAATCCCACCTGGGTAACCTGATAAATGGGTTCCAGGTCGGCGCCTGCAGGAGACCTGGGCCCGTGATACTGGGCATATAAACTGCTTCATTTTTCCTATTTCTTTGACACCCTAACTGTTCCTTCTAGCACAGGGCGTCCCAAATGGTTCCTATTAACCCTGATCTCTGTTTCTTGAGCGTATAGGATATCTAAAACTGGCTGCGATTCTTTGCATTTCAAGATTGAGGGCCAGATCTATGACCATTTTTTGTAGTTGCAAAGGGGATTTCGGCCCCTTTGCGAATGCAAGAAAGGTCAGCCCAATGTATTAACCCTATTTTGCGAGTCGCTAACCTATTAGCGACTCGCAAAATATGGTTAGCGACTCGCTATTAGGAAGGGGCGGGCAAAGGGCGTCCCTTCCTGATAGCGAGTCCATACCTAATGCAATTGCGGTTGCACACTCGCAGTTTACCACCCTTCCCCGAAGGGTGGTAAGCCACTCACAAACGGGAAGAGGTCCCCAGGGGACCCTTTCCCCTTGGTAAATGGGTGCGCAAACATTTTTTAAGAGCAAGAAGTGGTCCCAGGGACCACTGCCTGCCCTTGAAAAATGAAACTGAAAAGCCATTTGCGACCCCATTAGGAATCGCAAACAGTGTCTAAGACACTGTTGTACATTGAATTTTGCGACTCGCAATTTGTCGCAATTTGCGAGTCGCAAAATTCAATGGTTGCACATCTGGCCCTATATGCATAACCTTTCCCCATATGCAGACAATCATTTTAGTTAGGTTTTACCATAATAATTGTAATTGTTATAACACAGAGATAGCTAGTTTACTTGATCAGGCTATAACAAAAATTTACTCAGCGAGCTAGATGAAGATTTTGTAGAAATCTGGGCTTGCGATTTGAATAGTACCCTCTTAACTAATGTAGTTTGTAGTGCTTCGGGGTATGATAACATGGATTACTTGCACTTTGAAGACAATCCTGGTGGATGCCTTTGGATTAAGATCATGTGCAAACGTGATTTAGTGCTTACATTAGATTTCACAGAACTGCTTAAGTGATCACAACCCTCTCGTACTCTCATTGTCGTTAAGTTGTACACCTTTACAACGTTCTTGTTCCATACTGCTGATAGAGGCTCACAGTAACGAGGCGCTTTTGCATGGGCTAATATTGATCCCGAACTCTTGTTGACAAAGTTAGTGTTTAGGATCAGGGGGATATTGCTGATCCTGCTTAGGTCCTTCAAAGTAAACTGTCGAACTGTGTCTGAGTTGTTAACTACCCCCTTACATATCACATAAGGGATCAAACATCAAATAGTTGGACCGGACTTACTCCGCTGCTCATTGGAACTCAGTGAGGGGCTCTCAAGAAATCTCCGCTGGAGTTGGAGGAAGTAATGTAGAGCCAAGTAAAAGCAGTCAATTAAGAAGAGAAAGAATGCCATTAGGCTGGACATATGGGCAGAGTCCTAAGAGATACACATATTTTTTTTTTGTCCTGGGTATATTGGGCCTGGCCAGAAATGTATCGGCCCAATATGTTGAGATTTGGGTGTGTCCAGAAACCTTGTTGAACATAGAATTTTAAAGTGATACCTCCCCTGTAATTGTTTTTGCTATCAGTAAATATTTAGAGGCGGTATAGTTTATGTTAGTAAATTGTAGTTATGGGAACTCAGTGAACAACATATATTCTGAACACAAATGAATTTTAACTTGCATATATTTTTAATCATTTTAGCCAAGTTTTGCACTAACTGTATATATGAATGGATTTGAAGTAGTATTAATTTTACTGCATGAATGTGTCACTCTTTTGTATTAACTTTGTGTAAAAAAATGAGGTCCTTTCTTTCTGCCTGTTTGCACATAGTAAAAGGTTAGCTTTGCATTAATTGTGTTTAGGAATGGATTCGAAATGGCATTGATTTTATCTAACGTCTGTTTGAAATTGTTTTTTAATGTTATATATTATGCAAGTATACTTTGATGGTGCATGGCTACCGTGTAAAGTTTACTACTATTACTACTAATACTACACAGTGCATCAGATATGGTCATGATGGTGAGGGCACTACTTCACTCAAGATCAGGCATGTGGTCAGACAAGGGTGTGTGGTGGCACCTGAGAGGTATTGTGTGAAGTGTAAGTTTCATTCAGTAGAGTGTAATTATGTGGCATGTAATTATATGGCACGGAGTAGTATTATTTGGAGTGTATGTTGCATTGAGTGCATTGTAATTATGTAGCATATAATTATGTGGCACTGTGTGGTATTATGTGGAGAGTATTTATGTTGCATTGAGTAGAGTGTAATTATGTGGCATGTAAATATGTGGCACTGAGTGGTACTATGGGGAGTGTATGTTGTGTTCAGTACAGTGTTATTATGTGGCACTGAGTTGTATTGTTTGGAGTGTATGTTGCATTGAGTGCAGTGCAATTATGTAGCAAATATTTATGTGGCACTGAGTGGTATTGTGTGGAATGTATGTTGCATTCAGTAGAATGTAATTATGTGGCGTGAAAATATGTGGCACTGAGTGGTATTTGGAGTGTATGTTGCATTGAGTGCAATGTAATTATATAGCATATAATTATGTGGCACTGTGTGGTATTATGTGGAGTGTATTTATGTTGCATTGATTAGAGTGTAAGTATGTGGCATGTAATTATATGGCACTGAGTGTTATTATGTGGAGTGTATTTATGTTGCATTGAGTAGAGTGTAATTATGTGCTGTGTAAATATGTGGCACTGAGTGGTATCATGGGGAGTGTATGTTGTATTCAGTAGAGTAATTATGTGGCGTGTAAATATGTGGCACTGAGTTGTATTGTGTTGAGTGTATGTTGTATTCAGTAGAGTGTAATTATGTAGCATTTAATTATGTGGTACAAAAGGGGGTGGTGATGGACGGAGCATCTGAACCAATCAAACACTCACACCCAGTCAAAAGATCTGGGTTTGATCCATCACCGTTCTTTAGCCCATTCTGCCACCCCAGGTCAGACATGGCTATATGCAAATCAGTCTGACCCTGTGCCTCATGGGAACAGTCCAGCCCGAACTGCCAAGCCATGCCTTCCCTGAACCGGAAACAAGCCTCCGAGGACCGGTTTCTGGCATTACAGCCGTCTTCAGCCCGGCTTGCTTGAATCCAGTGGCAAAGTGAGCAAGGGACTCACGTCTGAGCATACCCTGCCACACTTATGGCGGCCAAAGCGGTACAAAAGGGGGTGGTGATGGACGGAGCATCTGAACCAATCAAACACTCACACCCAGTCAAAAGATCTGGGTTTGATCCATCACCGTTCTTTAGCCCATTCTGCCACCCCAGATCAGACATGGCTATATGCAAATCAGTCTGACCCTGTGCCTCATGGGAACAGTCCAGCCCGAACTGCCAAGCCATGCCTTCCTGGGACCTGAAACAAGCTTCCGAGGACCGGTTTCTGGCATTACAGCCGTCTTCAGCCCGGCTTGCTTAAATCCCAGTGGCAAAGTGAGCAAGGGACTCATGTCTGAGCATACCCTGCCACACTTATGGCGGCCAAAGCGGTACAAAAGGGGGTGGTGATGGACGGAGCATCTGAACCAATCAAATACTTACACCCAGTCAAAAGATCTGGGTTTGATCCATCACCGTTCTTTAGCCCATTCTGCCACCCCAGGTCAGACATGGCTATATGCAAATCAGTCTGACCCTGTGCCTCATGGGAACAGTCCAGCCCGAACTGCCAAGCCATGCCTTCCCTGGACCGGAAACAAGCTTCCGAGGACCGGTTTCTGGCATTACAGCCGTCTTCAGCCCGGCTTGCTTGAATCCAGTGGCAAAGTGAGCAAGGGACTCACGTCTGAGCATACCCTGCCACACTTATGGCGGCCAAAGCGGTACAAAAGGGGGTGGTGATGGACGGAGCATCTGAACCAATCAAACACTCACACCCAGTCAAAAGATCTGGGTTTGATCCATCACAGTTCTTTAGCCCATTCTGCCACCCCAGGTCAGACATGGCTATATGCAAATCAGTCTGACCCTGTGCCTCATAGGAACAGTCCAGGCCGTACTGCCAAGCCATGCCTTCCCTGGACCGGAAACAAGCTTCCGAGGACCGGTTTCTGGCATTACAGCCGTCTTCAGCCCGGCTTGCTTGAATCTAGTGGCAAAGTGAGCAAGGGACTCACGTCTGAGCATACCCTGCCACACTTATGGCGGCCAAAGCGGTACAAAAGGGGGTGGTGATGGACGGAGCATCTGAACCAATCAAACACTCACACCCAGTCAAAAGATCTGGGTTTGATCCATCACCGTTCTTTAGCCCATTCTGCCACCCTAGGTCAGACATGGCTATATGCAAATCAGTCTGACCCTGTGCCTCATGGGAACAGTCCAGCCCGAACTGCCAAGCCATGCCTTCCCTGGACCGGAAACAAGCTTCCGAGGACCGGTTTCTGGCATTACAGCCGTCTTCAGCCCGGCTTGCTTGAATCCAGTGGCAAAGTGAGCAAGGGACTCACGTCTGAGCATACCCTGCCACACTTATGGCGGCCAAAGCGGTACAAAAGGGGGTGGTGATGGACGGAGCATCTGAACCAATCAAACACTCACACCCAGTCAAAAGATCTGGGTTTGATCCATCACCGTTCTTTAGCCCATTCTGCCACCCCAGGTCAGACATGGCTATATGCAAATCAGTCTGACCCTGTGCCTCATGGGAACAGTCCAGCCCGAACTGCCAAGCCATGCCTTCCCTGGACTGGAAACAAGCTTCCGAGGACCGGTTTCTGGCATTACAGCTGTCTTCAGCCCGGCTTGCTTGAATCTAGTGGCAAAGTGAGCAAGGGACTCACGTCTGAGCATACCCTGCCACACTTATGGCGGCCAAAGCGGTACAAAAGGGGGTGGTGATGGACGGAGCATCTGAACCAATCAAACACTCACACCCAGTCAAAAGATCTGGGTTTGATCCATCACCGTTCTTTAGCCCATTCTGCCACCCCAGGTCAGACATGGCTATATGCAAATCAGTCTGACCCTGTGCCTCATGGGAACAGTCCATCCCGAACTGCCAAGCCATGCCTTCCCTGGACCGGAAACAAGCTTCCGAGGACCGGTTTCTGGCATTACAGCTGTCTTCAGCCCGGCTTGCTTGAATCCAGTGGCAAAGTGAGCAAGGGACTCACGTCTGAGCATACCCTGCCACTGGATTCAAGCAAGCCTGGGTGAAGACGGCTGGAATGCCAGAAACCGGTCCTAGGAAGCTTGTTTCTGGTCCAGAGAAGGCATGGCTTGGCAGTTCAGGCTGGACTGTTCCCATGAGGCACAGGGTTAGACTGATTTGCATATGGCCATGTCTGAACTGGGGTGGCAGAGTGGGCTAAAGAACGGTGATGGATTAAACCCAGATCTGTTGACTGGGTGTGAGTGTTTGATTGGTTCAGATGCTCCGTCCATCACCACCCCCTTTTGTACTGCTATGTCATGGTAACTTCATACAGCAAGACATACACACAGCCATCTACCCCTTCAAGTATTCCAAAACACAATTAACACCTTCATCTTTATAATGTTACTACATAAGCCCAATCCTCTGGAGTTTTCACTGGCCTAGGGACATTATGTATTGGTGCGCTGTTCACCAAATCATTCATTTTGGAGTCTCATCAAACTTAAAACTTTTCAACAACACTGGGCCACCACAATGAGAGAGTGTCTTGTACGTGGACTTAACTCCTAAACTTAGAAGAGAGACACACAGCAGATAGAAGCTTCTCCACAAAGCACACTTCCAGTGGTATCCATTAGCAATGACTTAGCTTACAATGGAAAACATAGTCTACAGCACATTGTTTGCCGAAGGATGCACGCAATGCATATTTAGACAGTGATAGAAGAAGGTTGTTTTTTATTGAAACAGCACAGGAAGACATTTGGATTTAATTCAGAGAAAATGTACAGGACTATGAGGTTGGCTCAAAGATAGTTACCGACAGTGGATGAGGACAATCTTTTCTCCTGATGCTAATATGGAAATAGCGTGCTTGTGTGAATGATGCACCGGCCTAACGCAAATCAAGCCTTTTAGCATCCGCCTGCAGGTTACAAACAACAAGTGCGGCCCCTAAAGAATGTCAGGAATGCAGCTGGCATCCCGGCCGCTCTGCTGCTCTCTTGTGAGCATCCTAGGCCAGGGGACAGAGAAGGCGGGACATGCACCCGTGTTGGACCAATTGCGTGCTGTCTTTCTTTGAAAGACGCATGCACAGGCCAATTGCGCGTTAATTAAAAAAAGCACGCGCACAAGTGTGTGTTGAGAGTTCAAAAGCCCTTACTAAACCTCGCAGAGTAGCGCATGCGAGCTGGCTCAGTCGATACCTAAAAATGTAGGAGTTCCAACAGCGCTTGCCGACCCACAGTGCGGTCAGCATGAGAGCGTGTGTCTGCCTCAAAGCCGAATGACAGTGAGCCTATGCTTGTTGGCCCTTAAGTAAGTACCAGGGTATTCCCGCCGAAACCGGATTGACCTGTTCGCATCACTAATGATTGCCGCATTACGGTGTCATCCAGTTTACGGTCGGAGAGTAAAAAGTGAAGAAAGAGCGGAGGATGACGGTAAGCTAAGCAGTGAAAAAAGAATAGTAAGAATTAGAAATAGAGGAGTGAACCGGTACTGTGGCAGTGAGTCAGCTTCCACATGAGGTGGGGGTACTTTTGAGTGTGCTTTTGTGAGGCAAAATCATAAGAGGCCCAACATAACCGAGTGGTTAAGGCCACATGTGTCATGAAACCGTGAGAGTGAGCTCTGTGTCATTTCATAGCAAAAATGCGCGCTATTGAGGACATACATTACGTTTCATCATATGCGCGCTAATGAAGACGTATATTGCGTTTCATCACATACAAGGAGTTAGGATGCGTATTCCTTAGATTTAACATAGTGCTATTGGGCGGTGTATCAAAAGTAAATACATTCATAAATCCGTGTTTATGTAAATGCTTACATAACAGAGTGCACGACAAGTATTGTGTGCTGGAGGGCGGTTATTACAGCTAGTTCTAATGATGTGTAAGTGAGACACAGAAATGCACACTAGTAAGGACATACATTTCGTTTCATCGTATACAAGGAGTTTGAATGCATGTTCCTTAGAATTAACATATTGCTATTGGGCGGTGTGTCAAAAATAAATACATTCATGAATCCGCGTTTATGCAAATGCTTACATTACAGTGTGCACGACCAGCAATGCGTGCTAGAGGGCGGTTATTCCAGATAGTTCTTATGATGTGTGATTGTGCACTTGACTAACATACATTGCCTAATCTGTAACAGTAGTGAACAGGGCTTATACATAGCTGGCAAGTATGTGTGGCATGCAAAATGTTTACATACAGGGAATCAAAGGGTCTTCTTTTGAACTGTGGTGTAATCTAGAGGTGTGACCTCTTACACATATGTCTCGATGTGTACCAATGTTGTAATAAAGCACATAAGCAACCAACACTTGAAGACACAGAACGGTACTACTACAGTTTTGCAGTACTTCAGTGAGTACTGTCGTTCATAGAACACATTTGCATAGTACATCATTCTGCAGTCGTACGGAGACCTGGTATGTAAAACCTGCTTTAGTATGTTAATGTCGCCACATTACTTAAGCTGCTTTTCAAATTAAACAGTTTTCTGATTTAGAAGATATCAGGTGAAGCATGCAGTGGACCAATGCCCTCTCCTTCCAACACTGTCCACAAAATTCTCAAAGGGGAACATATACTCAGGATGTTGTAAATGAATCTAGGACTCTAGTGTAATTTTTCAAGATTCATGCCCTTATATAGGTATAGAGTGTTTTCGATCCTTATATAGGCATAGAAATCATTACCATATTTAGACTGAGCCTACGCAGCCCAAATACGGCATGGCTACTTCCACTAAATTCCAAGAATCAACAACGATTTCTTAGAGAAACGCGCTTTCAGCAGCTAGGGACTTCCCCTTGCCTGAATATAATTTATCTTGGAAATCATGGACTTTTCGAAGAACTGAATCTTTGATGATGTTATTAAGTCCAATCACGCGTCAAACACGGCACCTTCAAAGTATAAATATGCCTAGATTTGCCCAGACAAACACACGGTGGTGTGGAGCAGATCGACTTACTACTTGCCCGACGCCCTGCAGCAGCAAGTGCCGAAGAAAGCCGACCCTCCAACTGACGCACTGAGAGACGCTGTCTTTTCTCCTGCCGAGAAATCCAGCTCCAGTGTTTTCAGGCTACCCTTGTGGGTTGCTGGGAAATCGAGTCCTGAGATAGAGATACAAGACCTCCTTAATTCTAAACCAAGGTACGGAGCTGATTAGACCCTTAGAGAATTCTTGGATAGATCTTGGCAGAGAAATACTAAACTTAAGCTACTCCTCACTTACTTCTTCCCTTGTACTAGACCTAGGTTAGGTACAACGGGATAGGCGTATTTAAGAAGCACCCGTTGAGAACTTTTAGTCATTATTTTATCACTGTATGTATTTTATATGTTTTAGGCAACTTATGGCTTAGAAACCATATCATGCTTTTACAGTACTACTTTATAATACTTTTCATAATATATGCTCTGTACTTTATAACCAGTATTACGATTGTAGCAGTTCATTTCTTATGCTTGAGAAAGGCGACTGTTCAATAAATACATTTTATTGAAAATGCCCGTCTCTCTATTTTCTCAGCACCTCTGGTGAAATAAAGCATACACGATTGACCGAGTAAAATAGCTATCTATTGTTTCCGCGACTCTAGAGATTGATTTCTTATTCTTGGGAAACAAAGTTGTCATGTTTAAGCGGTTGTCAGAAACTAATCCCTTCTTGTGAATTCAAGAAAGTTTCTAGTGACCTCTGAGCAAGCTGGCACTCACAATTAAGTCTAGTATATACGGTAGAGACCTAGTCGACCTCAGTCCTACGTCTAAACTATAGTATATGTTATTCCAATGCGCAGAGCCTATTGGGAATGACAGACTAGTGCTGTCTCTTCCCAAGAAAAAAAGTTGTTTAAAAATCGATTTTCACTTTCTGTGTTTACTGTCTATGCCTGTGGTTGTTACAGTTAAAAATTGTAGTTTCAGCCTGCCAGTAATTGCATATTTTATCACCTGTGTTGTGTTTTAAATGTGTGGGGTTCCCTGTCCATGATTGCCTTCATTTAGTGTGTTGAATTGTGGGATTTGCAGTCCAACCTCTGTAGTTTGTCACTCTCATTCCTTGGTGACAAATCTGTTTTCCCTCCAAATTTCTCCTTTGCTCTGTGCTTAGGCCTGTGTACTCAAACAGTGCACCCCCAGCCTCCATTTTGTGTTCACAAGCCAGTGAGGCCAGCCCCCTGCCCCCCCCCCCCCAAGCAACAGGGATTTTCTACATCAGAGGGTGCTTCTGTGAGCTGTTTAAACTGTATTTACTGGGGCCTGTGCACTTCGTTTTTTGGCCAGCAGGCGGAGAAAAGCTTTATTCAAACAGTATTGTTAGATTTCGAGTTAGTGAAGCCTTTACCTGCTGAAGTCCAAAGTTGTGAATTGAGCCTGTCTGTCTCCTAGGAGATTCTAAACAGGAGCAAGCAGCTGCCCAGACCCCACCCCAGGTCAGCAGACCATTGGCTATTCAGCTACCAGGCAAGTCTGAGCCCTCCTCTCACACCTGCCCAGGCCCCTTAAGGCCTTGCTGGGTGCACCCTAAATCCTTCTCCTCCATCTTGTGAGTTGCAGCCTACATGTGCCCCAGATTGCAGTGAGAAGAGTCCAGGAAGTGGTAAGGAGACAGGCTAGTGCTGTCTCTTCGCAAGACAAAAAGTTGTTTAAAAACGATTTCCTTTTTCTATGTTTACTGTCTATGCCTGTGGTTGTTACAGTTAAAAATTGTAGTTTTAGCCTGCCAGTAATTGCATATTTTATCACCTGTGTTGTGTTTTAAATGTGTGGTTTTCCCTGCCCATGATTGCCTTCATTTAGTGTGTTGAATTGTGGGATTTGCAGTCCAAACTCTGTAGTTTGTCCCTCTTATTCCTTGGTGACAAATCTGCTTTCCCTCCAAATTTCTCCTTTGCTCTGTGCTTAGGCCTGTGTGCTCAAACAGTGCACCCCCAGTCTCCATTTTGTGTTCACAGGCCAGTGAGGCCAGCCCCCCTGCCTCCCCCCCCCCCCAGCAACAGGGATTTTCTACATCAGAGGGTGCTTCTGTGAGCTGTTTAAACTGTATTCACTGGGGCCTGTGCACTTCGTTTTTTGGCCAGCAGGGGGAGTAAAGCTTTATTCAAACAATATTGTTAGAATTCGAGCTAGTGAAGCCTTTACCTGCTGAAGTCCAACGTTGTGGATTGAGCCTGTCTGTCTCCTAGGAGATTCTGAACAGGAGCAAGCAGCTTCCAACTCCCTGGCCAGCAAACCTTGTCTGAGGTTGCTGGGACCTTATATGGTGTGCTAGTGGTTGGCACATGTGTACACTGATTGGTGGTTGTATCTGGTGTTTCTATTGGGCTAGGGTTAATGTCCTCATTGGTTGGGTATTTGAGGGTTCTGATTGGTTTCTCGGTCTGTGATTCAATCATTGCAGGGTTGGGACTAGGGCTAGGGTTAGGATTTCTATTGGAAGTAGGGACAAGGGCTTCCTATGTTATTGGTTGTTGGGAGTAGGGTGGGACTAGGGCTAGAGTTAGACCTTTAATTGGAAGTAGCTATTTAGGGCTTCTGGTGTGATTGGTTGTTGGACCAGTTGTGGGACTAAGAGTAGGGTTAGGCTTTCTATTGGAAGTAGGGACTAGGGCTACCTGTACCATTGGCTGCTTGGACTTGGGTTGGGACTAGTGGTAGGGCTAAGGCCTTTATTGGACGTAGAGACCAGGGTTTTTTAACTGATTGGGTGCTTGGACTAGGGCTAAGATTGGCAGTAAGGTCCTGGTCTCCTATTGGTTCTAGATGTTAGGGCTAGTGTTGTGATTGGATAAGGCTAGGGTTCCCATTGGCTGAAGGGGTCACCTGATTACTAGGGCTACAAAAAAGGCCACGCTTAGGGCGTCTCAGCCCGGGCATCGAGGCTAAGGGTGGAGAGGACAAGGGTAGTTGCCTGTTTGAGCCTGGTAAGGGTGGAGAGGACAAGGGTAGTCGCCTGTTCGAGCATGTTAAGGGTGGAGAGGACAAGGGTAGTTGCCTGTTTGGGCCTGTTCGAGATTGGTCGGGACTAGGGCCAGAAATGCTGCCCTTTTTCTCATTTAACAATACCCAGCCCACACCATCCACAACCACAAACAGAGCACCACACTCACACCAAATATACACCACACACAACACTATGCACAGATTAATGTACCAGCATGTACCACCAACCCAACCAAACCATATCTACACACCCTACTATCCCAACTACCACACATATCCACCATCACCCACACAGTACACAACTCTATCCTATACCACTAACCAATACACTCATTACTAACACAACGCCAATCTACACCATAAATAACTACATCCCACTCAGACACACTCTCCCTGCTGTAATTACACCTAACAGTCCACCTTTTATCACTAACAAATATATAAGGATCCTTCCATCAGTTGTCCAACAAACACCCTCCTCTCCCTTCTACCATAATAACACTAATACACAACACACACACTGCACACCACCACACTTTGTAACTCTTGAAACAAACCAGTCTAAGATAAACACTCTCACCTCTACTTCATTCCCTCCTACACACAACATACACTTTACACATAAACACATCACCACCCCCTCTACGTCACAACCTCCTCTCACAAAGAGTACTACACAACCAAATCAGATGCATGAAACATATACATCAGCACCCCTTTTCACCACACCTCAAAACCAAAACATATCACACACACCAGCACAACAAGATCTTCAGAGCGCAACACCTCATAATACTTACCATCACAAAATACATATATATACCCACCTTTCAAAGCACACAAAGGAACAAACTCCAATTCCAAGCTTTCACTCTTCCACCACACCTAACACAGATACAGCAATACAGCACCTCTCTTCTAACCGCCTCTCATCCATTGGACAATTTAGAACATTACGACATGACCCACATGCTGCACCACCTCCAATGACTCATACACCTTCCGCCTTTAACAAACACAAAAAATATAAGCAACATGCCACATCTCACAACTTTGCTTCCCCAAGTCTACCGCACAACAATGTTACACCACAAAAGCAACACAGCACTCCAACTCATTCTCCACCTCCATCTCCAACACATACACATGCAGACCCATCAAAATGTCTTCTTAGCATGCTGGATGAGGAACACGATAAAGAACAGCTACACGATTGCTACCCTAATACAGCTAATACCAGCACTAAAAACACACCCGCACAATACTGATCACTTTCTACAAAACAAAGTCCCACTATCACCAAAGGCCACTATCTACACTGTCTACTAATAAATGCTCAATCCCTCTCTAAAAACAAGCATCACATCTACGACCTTCTCACCGATGCAATACCAGACATTCTATTCATAACTGAATCATGGTTGGGAGAGGATATGGCTCCAGTCCTGCGTGAAGCCATTCCTCTAGGCTATCAAATAATCACCCAAAATCGTAGCTGTTGTATTCAGGCAAACAATACATATCACTAAAGTTGACAACATCTCCATAAAGAATTGTGAGGCTCTTCTAACAAGATGCAATCCTACACCGTCTTCCACCTGTAACTTCCTGCTCCTTTACAGACCTTCACCTAGCAAGGCAACATTCCCAGACGCACTTCTAGACACAGTTTCAAACCTGATAACAATACACTCCAACCTGTGCATTCTGGGTGACCTTAACATTTGGTTTGATAAAACCAATATGACCCATCCAAAAACAATAATCAATAATCACTGGCCTAGACGCATTGAACCTGCATCAGATTGTCCCCAATCCGACACACATTGCTGGACATATCCTAGATGTCATTTTGCTAATACTGAACTAGTTACCTTTCAAACTATAACTCCAGTCACATGGTCAGACCATCACTTGCTTGCTTTCCAACATAAAACAACACTAAGCGACTCACCTAAAACTACCTTACATCCATCCACCTATCGGCTGTGGAATAAACTCAATTTGGAACACTTGGAAACACAACTAACATCCAGTATAAATCTGGAAACCATAAATTCTGTTCAGAATCTATATGAGTGGCTACAGGAAGCTTTTGACATCCTGATGCCACTCAAAACCACACAACAGAACAAAAGGAAAAAAGCGCCTTGGAGAAACATAGAAATAAAAGACATAAAACAACAAATTCGAAAGCTGCAATGTACCTGGCTCAAAACAAACGCCAAACAAGACAAACTTCACCTACAAAAAATTAACAGATTATATAAGTCGGCTATCAAAAAAGCTTAGAAAAGGTTTTATTCAGACAGAATTCAAAACGCTAAATGTGCAAATAAAGAATTCTATAAAATACTCAATGAATTTCGAAAACGAAATTGCCTAGAAGGAACTCATCCTGTTACTCAAGATTTCACAGACAAACTGGCAAATCATTACACAAAGCAAACACGTTGGATTCGTACTTACAACAGAAACAAAGCACCAGCACTAACCCTTGTACAAAACAACTATCCAAGAATGCTCTAATCAAGCCTCTCCGTTCCTTCCAACACATCTCACACGATAAATTTATGGACCTGGTCAAAGCAAGCAGGCCTGCCGGCAGCCCTTCTGACGCCTGTCCGCCACAAACTTTCAAGACAATTCTTTTAACAACCTCTGCTGCCATTCCAGTAAGAAGAATCATCGACGATTCTTTAACTACTGGAAATTTTCCAGAAGAACTCATAAAGTCATACATACGCCCTTTACTGAAGAAAACAAACTTGGACCCGCTGAACCCCGACAACTACAGACCCATTACAAATCGACCTTTCCTGGGCAAACTGATAGAAAGAGCAGCGTTCGCCCAGATGTCACAATTCATTGAAGAGAATGACATACTTTCAGATTTCTAAACAGGATTCCGTCCGGGAAGAGGCACTGAATCTGCCCTCCTTGCCATCTGGGATGACCTAAAGAATACGGTTGACCGCAACGGGGTTGCTGCGCTACTCCTCTTGGACCTCTCAGCTGCCTTTGACACGGTTGACCATGACACTCTGAAACAAAGACTTTATGAAGCCGGCATAGAGGGAACTGCTCTAGACTGGATCACGTCCTACCTTCGAAACAGAACTAATGTCACCCACACCCCACCTTTCTCATCCAAACCGTACTCCACAAAAGCAGGGGTCCCTCAAGGTTCTATCATCTCGCCCATGCTTTTCAACATCTACATGAAGTCTTTACCAGTACTGATCAATACATTTCACCTCACATGCTACAACTATGCAGATGACATGCAAATACTCCTTCAACTGGAATGCCCCAAAGACATTGGAAAATCACCAATTTTCAGCTGTCTCAGAGACGTGGATCAGTGGATGACTTGGAGCCATCTCAAATTGAATGCTTCAAAAACTGAAATACTCATGTGTGGCGATTGGAAAAATTACAACCCGCTTGCCGCATGGCCTGATGAGGGATCACTGCCTAAAGTATCGAAGGAAGTAAGAAACCTCGGAATGACCATGGACTCCAAGCTGTCGATGAATGTCCAAGTGAATAAACTAGCAAGATCAAGCTTTGCTACTATAAAAACGCTGCGACAAATTTTCCCTCATTTGGGATTTCCACACAAGGTCCAAGCTACCATCTCCCTTGTTCTATCCAAACTCGATTACGCCAATAGCCTCTACAACGGATCACCTTTAACGACCATGAAAAGACTACAACGGATTCAGAACTCGGCTGCCAGACTACTCTTGCATATCAAACCACGAGACCACATCTTCCTTTGCCTTGAAAGCCCTGCATTGGTTACCGGTTGCCAGAAGATCCACGTTCAAGCTGCTTTGTATTACGCACAAAGCAATAGATGGAATAGGACCACTCTTCATCAGGAATAACATCACCAAACACATTCAACAAAGGAACCTACGCTCTAAAGGAGCATCTCGCCTCAAAATCCCACCATACAAGAAAAAAACAATGAGTGGCACATCCTTCTCTGTTCAAGCAGCTAAACTATGGAACTCTTTACCCCCCAACATAAGATCCACCGACAACCACCTTATCTTCAGAAAACTACTCAAGATCTGGCTCTTCCCCACATAAGCACCATATGGAAATAGAAATTTACAGCATATCCCGCTATATATAAGCATTTGTTTTCACTATAGATATGTACCCACCTTTGTGTATTACTTTATAAAACATGTAAAACAATTATGTTGTTAAGAGAAGAACAAATATAATAATAATAATATTCATCAATAAATAAAAATCATTTTTGGTCTACATGTACATTCTTCCATTGTACATCTATGTACCTTCCATGTACTTGGATCTGTGTGTCTGTTACTTTTCTCCTGAAAAAGCATATCCAATGCACTACCCTATTTCTCATCCTGTGCCTCTATCAATATATTTATTCTAAATATACTTACTTCTTTTATGTATCTATATACTTTCAATGTACCTATGGATCTATATATTTATCACTTTCTTCTAATTTAGCATTTCCAATGCACTAGCCTATTTCTCAGCCTATACTTCGCTCAATATATCTTCTAGCCCAACCTTCTGACTCATTTCAAACTTCTTTCTACTACTCCTTCTAATACACTACCCTATCTCTCATCCTATAGATCTATCAATATATCCTCTACATCCACTCTCTCATTTATCCCAAACCCCATACCACTACTATGATCGCCAAAATAACCTTTTCTAGACTCTCTCCTGCTCTACCCCTCCTTGCATCATCTGACACCTCTTTTTACTACACCGATCCCCTAAAACAAACATTTCTAAACTCTCCCCTCTGACTCCTTCCCTCCAAAACTCCTTTTTAGTCATCCTACTGCTAAGACTTTAAAAAAATAAAAAAAATCCTTCACTCTTTTATCCCTCCACTATCCTTTTTCAATCAAAATTAACAGACTAACTTGTTTCACTTCTCAAATTCCATATTCCATATTCAACTATACTAATATACTGCCCAAATAACTGAATAACATATCTACTACTCAAATTACTTCATATTTATACTATACTCATTTTCAACACTAATCCTTTATGGGTTCCGGTGTGGCGTGCTACTCGCCAGAAAAGCGCTTCAACACCCATCAGGGGTAACAAGTGCTATATGAATGCAAATCTTTCTTCCCCTTTTATCCATCCGCTATCCTTCTCACTCCAAGTAACAGACTAATATCCACCACTGAAATTACCTCATATTTCACCATATTAATTCCCCACTAATCCTTTATAGGCTCCCTGAATAGCATGCGTCAACAAACAAGCGATAAATAAATACAAACCTTTGTCCTACTCTATCCTTCTGCTATCATTCCAAATCCAAATAACTGACTAACCTATCCACCACTTGAAATGTACTTGCATGTTTCACTATACTAATTCAACACTAATCCTCTGTGGTTCACGGAGTAGCGTGCTACCCGCTGAAAAAGCGCTTTGACGCCTCGTTAGGGGTAGTAAGCGCTATATAAATGCAATTACAATACAATACAATACAATCTCAGGAGTCAATGGGTTGGAAACGCTGATATAAAAATCGCCGAAATAACCAAAACGTATTTACTTACCTGTTTGCAGGAAATGTCCCAGTGCTGAATCTAGATATCCAGCACTGAGATATCCCACTTTCCCTACCTTAGCGCAACAGGGATGTGCCTGTAGCGAAAGGGTTTCCAGGATCCCAGAGGCGGATTGCCTCTGTGATTTTGTGGTTCCAAGCGGGGATAGACTCAAAGCAGTTGCTACCAGTATTAAGTCTGGCTCACCCAGAGATCCGGCTTCCCCAAAGATCTTGAGTGGGAGTTTCACCATATTAGAACCTTATATCTGACATCTCCTGGAGCTTTCCTTTTCTTCAGGAGCTGTCCCAAAAAAATGGAAAGAGGCCATCGTTATTCCTCTGAAAAATAAATCTAACATTAGCATAAGTCAGATGGATAATCTAGCCCTATCTCCCTCCTGCCTTATTTTGCAAAGGTAGCAGAGACGGTTGTTAACATTCAATTGAGTGCGCATATTAATAACCACAACCTACTCCATCCTACTCAATCTGGATTTCGTGCCACTTATTCTACGGAATCGGCTCTGCTTTTATCCACCGAGCTTATCCGTAAACAAGTTGATGCTGGACAGATGGTGGCACTAGTCCTCCTAGATCTCAGTGCCGCTTTCAACACTGTTGCCCATCACACGCTACTACGGTGCCTCCGTGAAGGCGGAGTAGATGGTAAAGCGATGGAATGGTTGCATTCCATTTAAGTGACCGCTGTTTTCAGGTGTCACAAAAACCTTTCCTTTCGTGAACTGTCAAGTTGGATCAGGGGGTCCCGCAAGACTCCATACTTAGCCCCACTCTTTTTAATTTGTACATCATCCCATTGGCAGAGATTGTGGAGAAGTGTGGAGTTAGTGTGGTGTCATATGCCGACGACACACAACTTGTGGTGACCCTGACCCAAGATTCTGTGGAGACTGCACAGAATTTCTCACTGTGCCTTCTAGAGTTGGCATCCTGGATGGCCTCAAACTGCTTGAAACTAAATGGTAATAAAACTGAGGTTTTAGTCATAGGCAAGGCCCCCTCGATCTGGTCCCCTACTTGTTGGCCCCATACTTTGGGCCAGACTCCATTCCCCAAGAACCAGGTAAAGAACTTGGGGATATGGCTGGACCCTAAACTGTCCGTTGAGACTCATGATTGATGGGAAACTGTGTGGGGGTCCTACGCACTCTCCGGAAGACCCTAGATGTACTCCCAGTGTCAGCAAGAAAGTCGATGGTCCACGCCCTTGTGACATCGCGGTTAGACTATGGGAATGTTCTGTATCTGGGTGCTAACATCAAGTGTGTTCAGAGACTCCAGCACATTCAGAATGCGGTTACACGTCTCGTCTTAATGCTCTCTAAGAGAGCATCATCCAGTAAGGCTCTTGCTTCTTTACACTGGCTTCCGATGAAGAACCGTGTTTTATTTAAAGCTATGTGTATAAGTCACCATATCCTGCAGAAGAAAGACCCCTTCTATTTACATGATCGATCTCCTCACCCCGTATCCTCCCAGGCGAAGTTTAAGATCTAGCGGAACGGGTCAGGTACGCATACCTATCATCAGAAGAGCTAGGATGGGCGGACGCTCTTTTAGGTTCTTAGCGGCTTCCTATTGGAACAAGCTTCTGATGGGGCTCTGGCTGGAAGCATCCGAGACAATCTTTCGGAAAAAGCTCTAGACGTGGCTTTTTGCATCTGATAATTCCATTGTCTGATTCGTTCACTGTTTTTGTTCGGCCTGGCACGGGATCTTGTCGCAGCGCGGGGACGCACTGGTTAGTGCAACCAGGTGCTTTAGAAACTTAATTTGATTGATTGATTGATTGAGCGTAAAAAGTAATTTACCTGTAATGTACTGAAAAAGCCTATTCATTTCAATGGACTATATCTGCCAAGTGTTGCAGCCTACTGCATCCCAGTAAATCAAACAAAGTACAATTTCAATTACATTTTCAAACTGTTCTATATTCAGCAACTTATTACTGAAACGTATTTGATGCTTACCTGTGCCAGTCTTGCTTGGTTCTAAAAATAAAACAACAGTATATTTTTTATACAAAAACAATTGGCCTAGAGTTCAGTTCTTGAGTGTGTGAATTCATTTGCTGACTGAGTGTGTACATCAAATGTTTAACACTGTCCTCTGATACTGCCTTACTGCTCGACCACAAATAGAGAGTAAGGTTACATCTAACTTTAACCTCTGCCTACCTCTGGGTTCACCTGGACTCTATACACACTATTTGTGAGAAAGTGCCATCTTTCTTGCCTTGATATGCCCCCACTTTGTTCTGAACTGCTTATGTGCTTTGACTGAGTGTGCCCTGGGTCCCTGCCAATCAGGTACCCAGGGCCTGTGTTCCTTCCCTAAAAAGAAAAGCTATGCTGAAACAAAATACCCAATTGGCATCTCTGGCCACCTGTCAGCCCCAAGTAAATGATATCCTAGGTACCCAGGGCATGGTGATCAGAGAAGACCCCTGAGGGCTGCAGCACTTATTGTGCCACCCTCAGGGGCCCTGTACCCTGGCACCCACACACTGCCTTTGCAGGCTGAGTGCCTAAGTACAGAACTAAAACAAGAGTCGACATGGCACACATCCCTGTGTGCCATGCCCACAGATCACACTGCCCTGGCATACTTCAGTCACCCCTCTAGCTGGGTGCCCTATGCCAGAGGTGAGGACACATGTGCATGAGCCCTGTGCCCCTACAGTACCCAGGGCCATTCCTGGGCACTGTAAGTGCAGTGATGCCATTTAAGAGTACATGGTGCTGGGAGGTTGTCATTACGAACTCCACAGCACCATAATGGCTACACTGAAGACTGACAAGTTTGGTACCAAACTTCTCAGCACATTAAACCCGCACTGATGCCAGTGTGGGATTTAATGTAAGATGCACAAGAGGGCATCTTAGAGATGCCCTCCAAAACCCGAACCTACAATCAACGTCTGGGCTGAGTGGCTGCAGAGGCTGCCACACAGCAGACATGTTGCTGGACCCCTGGGTGGAGAGCCCCCGCTCTCCTGGGCCTGCAACAATGCACATCCTGGGCGAGGTGCTATGTCTCCTCCCCCAGGATGGACAGGGGGAAGCTTCAAAGGCATACCGCCTCTGAGAGCTTCTCCAGACCATTTGCTGTACCCAACAACTGGCCCCCCACCCGTTCTGCCCCCACTCTGGCAGGAAGACTGGCGGGAAAAACTACGTCAGGAAGGAGGGTGTGTCAACCTTTGCCAACTCCATCCCTCAGGTGGAGGAGGCGAGGTGAAGCACGAGACTGGGCTCTGGCCATCTTGTAGATGGGGAGCCCTGCTCAATCCCAGCTAGGCTCCTGCCCCCTCCCACAGGAGAGGAGCAGGCTAGGGGGTGTCCTCACCCCAGGACAGGGACCCATTGGTCCCTGCCCTTGCCCTACCTGTAACGCCCCTAAATGTAGTATTTAGGGGCTCCCTGAACCTTCCTTCCTCAGATCCTGATATAAAAAGAAAGAAGATCAAGAAGAATAAGACCCGTCGCGCAGCTGCTAACAACAGGACAACAACAACTGACTTGGCCCCAGCCCTACCGGCCTGTTGATCCTGGAACCTGCTCCTGCCTAATCCCGGCGACCTCCGTGGACAGCAACCTTGGGACACCCAGAGGACCTGCCTGCCTTGAACCTTTTGAAGATTGGGACTCCCATCAGCAAAAGCTCTGCTGCAACACCCCACCTGGTGCTCACCAGAAAGCTCCGGACCAGCCCACTCTGCACCAGCCGAGCCCGGGCCGGGCCAACCCGAACCAAGACCACAAGGACGTCCCCCAGGCGACTGGGACCCGAAGTCCAGTGCCCAAAGACCCTCCTCAATGAACCAGCCGATGCCTGCAGACTCAGAACCAGGGGCCACCCCAACCGCGACCAGCCGAGGGTAAGCTTTTCCGTCCCCCAAAGACACCCCTGAACCCGGCGCCCCGCGGCCCCCTGTGCCTCCCTTTGGGGTACCTACCTGTGCTCCATCATCCCAACTTACCTCTCGAAGTGCTGGTCGCCCCTGGAGAGTCACCACCCCGAGCCTGCAGCATTTGTTCCTTTTTCAAGATCCTCATTGGATAACATTGAGCGCCCACCGGCTCAAAAGCACCCTGCACCCAGCCGCCCGAGTGCAGCTGGCTGTTACCTCTTTGCCCTATCCTACTTCCCCCCTTGCCCAGAGCAAGTGACCAGGAGCCCAGCTCCAAGAGCCGCGTGGCCTGCTAGCCAGCAGCCACCAACCGAAGGCCCCCTTTCCCTCATCTGATAACATTGGGCCTACCTACCTCTGCACCCGGCCGCCCCTGTGCCGCTGGGACTGAACTAACCGTACTCACCTGACCCTGGGGGACCCCTGAGTCTACGCCCAGAACCCTAACTTCACCAACCAAGTACTCACCTGGAAACCGGTAATTCACTTACCTGCCATTGGATAACATTGACCCATTTTGACTCGAAAATTTTCTAAATGTGAAATTTTGAAAGCTGAAAATATTCCTATAAAATCAGCCAAAGTCCGAATTCGAAAAAACTCACCTGTGATCAGGAGAGAAGCCAGTACTGTACCTTTCAGCCCAGTACTGAACCGCAAAAGTAATCCCTAGCGGGTTTACTAGTAACCTGTATTTTCTCCATAGGAACCCATTGTCTGCTTTTCTATGAAATTTCTTCTAATTGTCTACTTTTGAAAACTGCAAATATTCTTTAAAAATCGCACGAAATACTGAAACGCAATTACCTACCTGTTTTGAGTTAATCCCCCAGTGCTGGCCCTAGGAAACTAGTGCTGGGTTACAAAAGTAACGCAATCGTACTTTACCTGTAACCTGAATTTCCTCCCATTGGATAACATTGTCAGAATCACCTTGAAAAGTTTCTAAGTGTAAACTTTTAAAACAGCTTTATATTCAGGAAAATTCATCACAGTAACTAAAACGTTTTTGCTAATCTGGTTTCAGCTTAGACCCCAGGACTGAATCCAAGATCTAGTCCTGGAACTACCAAAGTAATCCATAAAGTAATCAACTGTACTTTCCTATGAAAAACCCGTTGAGCTCAATGCTCGAGTGTGTTTCAGAACTGTATTGCTTATTAGCTATCCTGTAATTATTGTGTGTACAAACTTATTGCTCCTCTGCCAAGTATTTACGAGAGTACTTGTACCTTGAAAAGTATATTTTTACAACTGTTGGTTCTAAAAATAAAACAACTATATCTGAGGATATAACAACAATTGGCCTGGAGTTCAGTTCTTGAGTGTGTGAAACCTTTTGCTGACTGAGTGTGTACAACAAATGCTTTACACTGTCCTCTGGTACTGCCTTACTGCTCGACCAAGCTACCACTTTGGAGAGTAAGGTCAGTTCTGACTTTAACCTCTGTTATAACCTTGGCGTT
Organism: Lissotriton helveticus; assembly: GCF_964261635.1. NCBI lineage: Eukaryota > Metazoa > Chordata > Amphibia > Caudata > Salamandridae > Lissotriton > Lissotriton helveticus. Next base: position 627,363 of record NW_027611855.1, read on the forward strand.
TCTGGACTCTATACACACTGTACTGCCTTATTGTCCAGTATATATAGAGCCACTTTCTCACACTATTCCTCATTTTGGTGTAGTATATACAGAGCCAGTTTCCTACACACAGGGCGCCACCAGTGTTAAAGCCGGCCCTGGTATGGGGAGCAAAAATAGGATCGATTTAGGCCCAGATCTCTTTACTCGGGTGAATGTATGCCATTTTTCTGCATTCTATCCATCCATTGTTCTTTTTGCATCTGGCCTATATGGCAATAAGTCAGTGCCCAATAAGTAGGCCTGGGTGCAGTTTGGAGAGTTTTACGCCTTGGAATTCCACTGAGTTACAGGAAAACTCAGCGCACTTCCACAGAGTTCTGCAAACGGGCAGAGTCACAGTAACTCGGGCTCCTAAAACATACACTCTCTTAAATACTCTCACAAATTGGTAATATGATCGATTTATCATGTTCTTTGTTAAGGAAAGTCGGACCTGATGCTTAAAAGTATTAAAAACGGCAGTGCCACAGCACTAAGAGAGCTGCCCTTCAGAGAAAATAGCCTGGCTGTAATACTGTTAGTCGCCGGTTTATGCAGTGGGAAGTGATGCACAAATCTGATAATAAAGTAAGGGAGGTGAGAATAAGGGAGGCAAAACAGATGGGGTAAAGAACAACAGGTTCTGGAAAAGAGGAGGATGGATCATTAACAAAGGACAGGAGCATGAGGACTCAGAGGAATGGGAATGCATAGTGAGCGGAAGAACAGGTGAGAAGAAGCAGGCATTGGTGCGCCATTATGCCAAGGAAGAGGGATTGCACCAGAAGTGAAACTGAAAGAGTTCAAGATGGAGCATTTACAAGGCTTTGTCACTCAAGGAGTCTAAATATAATTTTCAAATGGACTACAGAGCTCATCCCACACATGTCCTACCCGTCAATATTTTCTGCAATCATTAGTAAAGTAAATCAGTATTCATATTTGTCTGGAAGAACTGCTTCTTCCCTTCATAGATTACCCTGAGTTAACACAAGTTCAAAGTGATGACATCGAGCACAAATCCTTGCGATATTCCTATTCAACAGCAGGTCCTTGATTTAGTTCCTCCGAAGTCGAGAACTGGGTCAGCCCTGAGACCAGGGTCCAGGGTCTTTGAAAGTGTGGCGAAGAAGAGACGGCACTGCAGCGGTCATGTTGGTCGAATTATTCCCCATGCGTTTTCGGTGACGACCACACAACACGCCCAGTGGTTCAAATCTTCAAAAATGCACTATGAATGCAACATACCTGAAAATACACGGCAAAGGTGGTAAAGTTGGTAAACTGCCCTGTTTTGCTGCACCTTCACCTCCTCTCCACACTCCCCATCCCACCCTCTGCTATGACCACCCCACGTCCCTTACTAGTTGGTGGAGCACCTCCCGCTCAGGGTGCCCTCCTTGATCAATAGTAGGGCAGGCTGTAGGTGTCCAGGTTCATAGAGCACATGGTGGCCCCCATGTTCATAGAGGCCGCTCTCTGTGGCCCTCACTCTAATCCTCTGCCTCCCTCCTCTCGGTCCTCCTGCGCTCTCTCTCTCTCTCTCTCTCCCTTCATCCAGTCCTTCTCAGCTCCTCAGAACCCCATCTCCCATCTCTCTGACCCATTATTCTCTCTCTATTGTCCCTCAAGCCACTTCTCATGCCCCCGGCACACACAGATTGGCAGCAGGATGGGGCTAGCACTCAGCACAGCTCACTGGGCTCCGGGGGAAAATTTCTCGACAGAGTGAACCGAAAACTTAAGCAATCTCAGCTTCAGCCTTGGCTACTCACATCCCTCTGCCTCCTTCCCTATCCTGGAACTTAAACAAACTGTCAGAGGCTAGGAGAGAGGCGGAAGGAAGGAGGGTGCAGGGAAAGTAGATGGAAGCAAGGTTATTATGTCATTAGAGGAAGTGTGGAGCTGGAGTGGGCGCTGGTAAACTCCGCTGCGTGGCAGAGCAGTGTTTTTTGCCAGAGTTACAAAACTCAGTGAATTCTGCTGGCAGAGCGTAGTTTACTGACCACGCCTACCAAAATGCTGGTCTGATAGGTCAGTGTATGTGCCAGTTTTTTGGCTGTCCATGGGACTGGTTTATGGTCTGGTGGACCAGTATTTACTGTTGATTTCCCTGATACAAAAGCAAATATTGCCTTCATCAAGCTCAAATCCATGCAGCCTTCCATACCTTGCAAAACACTTGCTCAGAGTGTCTTTACAAGTTCAAAACTGCCATCATTTACAAACAAGGACCATTCTTTTTAGGTATCTAATTCACTAGTGGGGGCCACTTTTATTTTGGTGCCTGTGCCTATTTTCTGTCCCAATAACACTGAATGACAGCCCAGTTTCTCCATGGGCTACAGTCTTGGTAAAACCCATCCATTGACCATCACAACTGAGGAAATGTCTCCCATGAGCTAAAAGCAGAAAGCCACATACAGTGCGTGCAACTGAGGGGGCATTATGCTCGTCGCCCAGACAGCATCATTACTGTATAACAACAAAGTAAACACCACTTGATGTTCCGGTTATAGACCTCGTTCACTCATTAATAAAGGTAGCAAGGTATTGAGTTGGTGATTGTGAATAGGTTGAATATTCTGAGAGAAGAAAGCTTGTATAACTGGATAAATGTATAAGCTGTATAACTGTCAGGGCCACTTCACATAGGATTGCTAATGCGTGTGGTGTGTTTGAATGTAGCGTCCTGAGGCGGAAAGCCGGGACCTGTAAGGAGTTACAATCGCTCATTGTTTTTGCTGCTTTTAAAAAATTTCATCGCCGCTTTTAATAACTGTTTTACTGATTTTAACAAGTTAACAGATTCCCTCCTTTATCACTCACCGCGCTACCCAACTGTCACGGGGCTACAGCGGCGTGCTTGCCGTGCTGTGGTCCGCTGCTGAGTTGAAGTGGCTATCCTGAATCGGAATCACTCCCAGACCACCCCCACTGCAGCCGAGTAGGTGCTGCCGAGGGGCCCGCCATCTTGGGTGAGGAGCAGGAACAGGGCGAGCAGACTAGTGCTCGGCCCCTCCCGCCCTCCCGCCCTCGCCACTACAAAAGCCCATTTCTTCACACCCTCATTGATTGCTAATACGTGTGGTGTGTTTGAATGTAGCGTCCTGAGGCGGAAAGCCGGGACCTGTAAGGAGTTACAATCGCTCATTGTTTTTGCTGCTTTTAAAAAATTTCATCGCCGATTTTAATAACTGTTTTACTGATTTTAACAAGTTAACAGATTCCCTCCTTTATCACTCACCGCGCTACCCAACTGTCACGGGGCTACAGCGGCGTGCTTGCCGTGCTGTGGTCCGCTGCTGAGTTGAAGTGGCTATCCTGAATCGGAATCACTCCCAGACCACCCCCACTGCAGCCGAGTAGGTGCTGCCGAGGGGCCCGCCATCTTGGGTGAGGAGCAGGAACAGGGAGAGCAGACTAGTGCTCGGCCCCTCCCGCCCTCGCCATTACAAAATGGAGCCGCTACCCCGGAAGCGCAGCGGACGGGCGCAGCGGGCGCGCCGGCAGCGTGCCGAAGGCGCGCCAAAGGAAAGCCCGTCTGCGCCCGTCCGCGACAGGTCGGGACCAAGGGCCACAATCTCTGCCCTACTGACCAGCCAAACCTCATCTAGGTCTTCAAATATCACTACTTATTCGAGCAGTGAGCTTAGGAAGCTGAATATCTCAGGTGCAACGCGCCCCGCGTCATGCGTTCAATTGGGACCCCTGAACACTATGGGGCCTGTCGGTTGCCAGAATTGTAAATGGGAGAGTGATATCCGGCACTGCCCGACTAATACTAGCACCCCTGACTTGGTTTTGAGATGTATCTATCTCAACGCAAGATCCCTTCCGAAGCATGCAATTGAAATCTGGGATACTCTGAACGCCGACAAACCAGACCTAGCTTTCATTACGGAGACGTGGCTTGACAACCACAGCACCCCGGACATTGCCACGGCCCTCCCTGATAACTATAAAATCCTTAACATGAATAGAGAGGAAAAAAAGGGAGGTGGGGTAGCACTGCTGTATAAAGACTCCCTTACTTGCAGGCAAGAGGTGATTACTCAGGCTAGCAGTCACGAAGCTATGGCATTCTCAGTGTCCATTTACACCAATATTCTACTCGGGGGGGTCATTATCTACAACCCACCAGGCTGCACGTCTGATTTTAATACTCAACTCCTTGCGCAAGTCATGCCAGTCTGTCTTCACAACAAAAATATACTGCTCCTAGGGGATTTTAACATTCACTATGATGATAGTAACAACCCTCTTGCCAAACAGTTAGTAGAGAATATGGAAATCTTACAGCTATCTCAGAGAATTGATCAACCAACACACAAAGCCGGACATATCCTAGATTTGGTGTTCTCCAATATAAATCCAATCTTCATCAAAGGGATAGAGCCTATGGCATGGACGGATCACTCACTGATTGTGTTCAACATCCATCTACCTGTTAAAAACAACAGACCTTCAACTCCAGCAGTGACCAAGAGAAGGAGTTGGAAAAATTTCAATATAGAAACATTTCAGCAACACTTCACCTATTCCAATGCAGGAAAAGCTAACATTAACGAAGAAATAGATATGTTTCAGGACCACATCACGAAGGCACTTGAACATTGCTCAGTGCTTCGCTCTAATACTAAACCCAGGCGTACCACGTCTGAAAAATGGTATGGGCCAGAACTAAAGGCACTAAAAAGAAAATGCACATTGCTTGAACACAACTGGAGATTAACAAGAACTCAAGACACCAGAGAGGCTTATAAGAAAGAACTCACACACTATACCAAAGCCATTAGGAAAGCAAAGAAGGAATACTTCTCTCGCAGAATAACAGAAAATAAAGACTCGTCAAAAGAACTTTACAAAATAGTCAAAGAACTATGCTGTCCTACCAGCCTCTCATCAAATCTGACTCCTTCACAAGTAGGCTGCAATAAAATGAACAACTTTTTCTGTGAGAAAATTGACACGATTTATTCTTCATTTTCCAACTTCAATATGGATGACTCAGAGGACCATGAGCTGCCCCCCCCCCAGGTTTGCTGTTCTAGCTTTGGCCCATTCTCCGAAGAAGAAGTGGGCAAAGTCATGCTTGAAACTAAATAAGGCTCCCCTTTGGACCCTTGTCCCCACCATATCTTTTTGCAACTCACCCCAATAATTTGCCAAGCAGTGACTCAATTGCTGAACCATTCGCTAGAAACCGTGGAATTTCCTATCAGCTGGAAGAACGCCACAGTTACCCCTCTCCTAAAAAAAGCAGGTTTAGACATCGATATTCCAGCCAATTACAGACCTATATCTCAACTACCTTATTCATCTAAAGTACTTGAAAAACTGGTTAATAAGCAATTGGCCAGTTTCCTTGAAACAAACAACTTATTAGATATCTCACAAACAGGTTTCAGGGCCAACAACAGCACCGAAACCACACTCCTGTCTGTGCTGGACAACATCAGAATGCATGTGGATCAGGGAAAAACAGTCGCCTTGATACTATTGGATCTCTCGGCGGCTTTTGATACCGTTCCACACAAACTGCTATTAAGAACTTTGGCAGCAAAAGGCATCCGAGACAAAGCACTGGGGTGGTTGCAATCTTTCCTATCGGACAGAACGCAATCTGTGCGCATGGGCAATTTTTCATCCCCGCACCGGAACATCAAATACGGGGTCCCACAGGGGGCTTCATTAAGCCCAACGTTGTTTAACGTTTTTGTGTCTTCTTTGGCAGCAATAGGCAGAAAGTGGGGTGTCGAAATCTGCTCGTATGCAGACGACACCCAACTAACTGTAATCCTCGATGAGAGGAATAACCCCAAGGATAGGCTACTAAATTGTCTTTCAGAACTGTCTGACTGGATGCACAACCATTGTCTCAAATTGAACGCAGACTAATCAGAAATTTTGCTGTTTGGTGGACACACTCATCTGTGGAATGACAGTTGGTGGCCTGAATCCCTGGGCACTCCACCAACTCCGACACTAACAGCAAGAAATCTAGGAATAATGATTGACACCACTCTGTCTATGAAATCTCATGTATCCTCTATATGCGGCAAAGGATTTGCTGTATTAAAGATGCTTAAAAGAGTCTTCCCTTGGATTCCCATAGAGTGCAGAAGGATCCTGGTTCAGTCACTATTAATGAGCAGGCTGGACTACGGAAACTCCCTGTTCATAGGCATGGCAGTATATCTCTTCACCAAATTACAAATTGTGCAGAATGCAGCGGCTAAGGCCGTCTGCAAGAAACGAAAGTTCGACTCAGCCAAGAGCTGCCTAAAGGAACTTAATTGGTTACCAATGAAGCAGAGAGCAACTTTCAAAATGATGTGTATAACACATAGAGCACTGCACCACACAGGTTCACTTATTCTTAGAAACAGGATTCAGTTCTATGCCCCAACCCGGAAATCTTCGCTCTCAATTCACGGCAAGAGCAAGAACGACTCGGGTGAAGAGAGCGAGGATGGGAGAGCGTGCCTTCTCCCACTTAGCCGCAAACAAATGGAACGAATTGCCCGCGGCTCTCAGACTCACAGACTGCCAATTGGCATTTAGGAAACATCTCAAAGCCTTCCTCTTCCCTAAACCGGACTAAATTAGCTCTACCTACCCTAATTTCCTCCACACATCATAGCTGTTACAGCGCTGTGATATCCTACTCTGAATGATTGTTAGCGCTTTATAAGTAATAAATACAAATACAAATACAAATACATACTTTCATCATTCTCTTCAATCTCATTCACGAAATTGACCTAGCGTTGGTGTAGCTATGGAACTCAAGAAGCCAAAAAGGCCTATGATTCTTTAGCATGGGGCTCCCTGATCGAGTATCTACTCGAGGTAGCATGTCATAGCTGTCTGAGAAACAATTTAATCCAGATGGAAACCCTCTGGTATGCTCAGCCAGTTGATATAGTGGGAGTTAAAAGCATGATGTGTGATGCCATCATTGTATCCAGGGAGCAATGCTGGAAATTGGTCGAATTTCTAAATGTTATGCATACATTATTGATCTGTATACTAAATCTACCAAGAACACACAGAATTGGAGTTTCCTTTGCTTGGTGCGCATCCACAGATTTGAGTACCATAATGCATGAATCCAGGTATATATAGTAGAAGGAAACTATGACAAGTTAATTGTGGACTGCAGTAGAGAAACCTGTAACTCAAATATTTATCGACTTGCTAATTTTATAAAGCACACTGCTTCTTTCATCTTAACACTGCACCTAGGTACCATGTACTATATGAAGAACCTGCATTAGTAAACAAGAGTGTTTTCAGGATTTTAAAAATGGAAGTAGGTCTGAGATGGACCCCAAATTCTCTGGAAGGCTGCTTCAGTAAGTGGCTGCCAAAATTGAGAATTAGTGTCCTTCAGTTATCAAAATTCGAAATCTGGGGGCCAGAAGAGAGCAAACAGGTGATCTCAAGATACGCTGTGGCTCATGGAAAACGAGATTGTAGGTAAAGAGAACCAGTCCTGGAAATTGCTCTGTTCATTAGACATAGCAACAGGAAAGGGTAAGTTTTTTCTACTGACCAGAGAAATATGGTTGGCTCAGTATTAACATTGATTTATTCATCAAATAGTTGGGTACACCAGGGAGTATTACATTGCTGTAGTCCAGAATGGAAGATATGGTGACCTCCACTGCCAGCCTTTTACTTTCAGAGGGAAGAAAAGGGACAACCTTTGTGAGGATTTCACACATTAGGAAGCAGCCAGAAACTTTGGGAATGAGGTGGAGACAAAAGAGAGTGATGCATCAAAGATCACTATTGTATTCCCTACTGGATCACTGGAATAGGAGTGGGGCCCAGAGATTCAAGTATATATGTGGAGGAAGAGACGATAAGTTTATTAATAAGGAGGACTTCTATCTGTTTCCCACCAGCCTATTGGTGAAGGAGGTCATATGTGCCTGGAAGGGCTTGATGGAGCGAGGGGTGTTACTTTCCCGGAGGATCCGGAGTTCTGTGTTTTCCACATCAATAAAGGATGAAAGCCAAAGGGCCTACCCAAGAAGAAGGGGTGGTACATAAACAGTGAACAGTGTTGATCTCCAGGAGGACCAATGTTGAATCCCAAATAATAAGGACAGAAATTTAGATCTAAACTGGGACAGGAGCACTGCCTAACGTCCGTTATTAAAAATGACCTAAAGCAGTCTAGGGTAGGATCTCTGAACCCTAAATCATACAACAATTATGCAGGATACAGTGATCCACCATAGGAAAGGCTTTGGAGCGGTCTAGATGGCTGAAGGACCCCCTTGGTCCAGTGGTTCAGAGTAGCATCTTCAAGGGCTTAAGACACTGTGGCTTGGTCACACGGGGACTATGGAATTGCTGGTCGCAGGCGCAATTCCCTCCGCAGCGTTCGGAAGTTGCGTCATAGGGCAAAGTTCAGTTGCAGAGCCTGACATCATTATTCTGATGCTCTTGGTGATGGTGTCTTCTGAGAGGAAGAGAAGCTACACAGAGTTCATTTTGGGGAGGGGTGGAGATACCTCAGTATCGAAGGGGGGACAGGATACCAAGGTGGGTATGAAGGTTTCATCGGTATTTGTTACTTTAGAATGAAAAAATAAAGATAACTGCTGCAAAGACCAAGTAATGGGGAAACAGCTGCCACTGTACATGGTGCTGTTACAACACTGCGTATTGTATCAAAATCCACATGTTCAAGGTACATAGCAGGCGTTTTTCATCCGATAAGTATTGGTATGTTTGATCTGCCGATATTTATCACAAAACCCATAGTTGCGATGTGTGCATTGACAGGAGTTAGCGCACATTACAGAATTAACAAGGGCACTCGTAGTGAAGGCCTAAGTGGTTCATGGGCCTCCTACCGCTCAGAGTATTCTACGCTGAACTAAGAGGCATAAAGAAGTCAGCCAGAGTCCAGTCGAAGCTTTTTTCATTTTCATCGAAGCACTGTGGCAGCAGCCTGCATGCTGTGGTCAGCAGTGCTCCTCCCCCAACGTACATATATAATTTTGATATTGCCAGAACGTAGAAAAAACTCTTAATTTTCAACTTGAATTATATGCTTAGCTAACTAAGGCAGTGCTCTGTGGGATCAGTGGTGTAGATGGGATAGTTACAATTTTTATTAAAAACGGTATTTTAGAGTCCTGCCCGAGTGACTATTTATGGCATATCCCGCAGTTATGGACTACAGCTATTTTGAGAAATAATTCTAGCAAGTTTCTTTGATAATTGAAAATACTGCAAGTAGATCATGTTCCAGCGTTTTACAAAATCAGTCCCTGCAGCCAAGAGCTTGACAGAAGTTTTCAGTCAAGTTTGTAAAAGATACTGATGCCAACTATTCAGGAGCTGTAGATTTATTAGATGTAACAGAAGCAAATGTGAAAGCCAAGGACTCGAATTACAATTCTCTTTCATGCATTTCGTATGTAGTAATAGTATAGTACAATCTCAGATGAATAATGTAACCTTTGGAAGTGAAGGGTTATTTACGCACTGTAATCCTATCACAGTACTGCTCTCTAGGGATTAACCTCCGATTTGTAAATATGCCAGCACCTTAAGCACTGTATGTCTTTGTCACGCAGAACCACAAAGGATATTTGCTTCTTTTTATTTATGTATTTATTTTATGTGATTTTATATAGCGCGAACATTACCCGAAGGTGTCAGAGCGCTTTACACAAGAACCAGTTGTGTTACATAAGGATTTTGGATTACACGAGTTACATAAGAGATACAAACAGGAAAAATGTGCAAATGTACAAGTTGTAAAGTCACACAACGAAGAGATACACACCGAAAAAAATGTGCAAATGTACAAGTTGTAAAGTAAACGGATAAACTCTAACCTCATAGGAATGGTAGTAAGTAGAAAGGTCTACTACATATACTAGTGGTTAGAGTTATGCATAAATATATATATACATATAGTAAATTTACTCATGATTACATTTTACCAGCGATTGGGCTTAGACAATTAAATATTACATATTTACAGAGTGAATGGAGAAATAAAACATCAAAAGGGGTAGAGAGAGGTGGGGGAGAAGAGTCGCAGGGTGAGATTGGCGAAAAGGGGACCTGAGGGGGAGAAAGACATCTAAAAGATGTCACACACTGGGCATGGAAGCTTTTCAAGCAGAGTGGCCCTTGTGAATACCAGTAGTTCAAATGGAGGAAAGCCCCCTTACCAAAATACATACCTGCGTTTAAGGAAACTGCTTAAATCCAAACTTTTTATGATTCGCTGCTAGGGCTTCACCTTTTTTGTGTGTCTTGACTTTTGATGCTCTCAGGTCAGGTCTCACAGGTGCCGAGCACCCGCAGATTTTTAAAGGGGGCCTGGAAACGGGTCTCTATCGAGCTCTGTTTTGTGCCCTGGCACAAGCGGTTCGTTTTTTTCTGTACTGCAGTGACACCAGGCACCTTGATGTGCACTGATCACACCACTCACTTCTCACTAGTGGAGAAGTTACGGCATGACGTCATGCCAGGTGAGCCTTATAAGGGAAGGGAAATCCTTTAAAGAGAGTCATTTTCTCCCTGGACATCCCTTCTCTTTTTGAAACGCAGGAGCAGCAACTTCGTCGTGATGTCACCAGGGCTTTAAGTGAAAGCTTTTTCAATTTTATATTCTATTCTATACTTGCTGTTTATTTATCTTATGCAACAAACAACAATTGACAAAGCTAACAGTCCTGGCTTGTTGTAGGCATGATGTTACTTGTATCATATCTGAATGCAATGACAGAAACAGCAAAATATAAATCGGGCAGCACACAATGCTAAGTACAGTTTTTTAGCTTATGTGTTTTTAAGCCACGCCAAATTTACATAGACTATGCCCGTTTGAGAGACGCCCCCGTTTTTTCATACCACTTAAAGCCCTGGTTGCTCTCAATCTGCTATGTACCCTGGTTTTCTGTTCAGCCGAACGCTCTGAGGCAGGATTGGACTGGCCCATAGGGCAATTAGGCCATATGCGCTTGAAGTTACGGTACCAGGGTCCGCAACAACCCCACATACTGGTGATCAGAAGGTGGTTGAGCAATCGAGCTGCCTTCAAATATTGGACCGTATTCCTGACTCAGTTTGCGTCGCTCTTGCACCACCTAATGTGGCACAAGAGAGATGTAAACCATAAGTTATATTTTTGAAAATACGCAAAGCCACTATGCATGACTTTGAGTGGCTCTAAAAACTGTAGTAGCCCGTTCAAGACCGGAGAAGGCCGGGTCGGGCCACCCCCCTTCCCATCTACCACTCAACATACCCTTGTGAGTACTTTGTCTATGTACATTGTTGTAGTTAACGGAGAAGTTTGCCATGCCGCCCAAGGAGGCAAAGGGGAGAACGGATACTGCTAACTTTAAGGGAGCCATGGACCAGTTCATAACAAGGATGAACAGTGTTGTTGATGAGGGGATTACTATAATGGAGCGACGTGTCTCTCAGGAGCTGGCTATCACAAGAACGTCGTCTATGGGACACATTGCGATCGCGGTGACTCCTGACACCTTAAATGTTAATAAAGGCCTAAGTGCTTCCCCAATTTTAGAACTCCTCATCCCACAGCTTCCCATCTGCGAATTGTTACAGGCTTCACTTAGTAGTCAGTCTACTGCCTCAGAATCAATGTTGTTATCCCCCCAAAGGTTTCCTCCTGCGCCTAGCATAGCTAAGGTGTATAATACTAGGCAGCAGTGTGGGAGAGACCCGGGGGCAATTCCAAAAAATAGGCAACGGCTAGTAAATAAGACTGGTGGGAGGAAAAGAAAAGGTCGAAAAGTCATGAAAGAAAATCCACTTACTGTGGAGGAACCTGTTGCAAACTCTGTCCCAGGCTTAGTTGATTCTTCCCTGCCGTGCAGGGTGAGCCAGGTTACAGGCGGTTTGCCCAGTCAAGTAGAACGGGAGGGGGTGCCGGAGGCTGAGTCAAATGCCATTTATGAGACTCTCAGGCTCCTTTTAGTTCCATTAGAGGAAAGGCTGAGCAAGATTGAGGTCCACTTAAAAAGGATTGAGTGTGACCTCAAGGGAATTGTAGAACCTACCTTAAGGGATAATCCCCCTACAGTTACTAAATCATTGGCTAAAAACCGCAAGGAAAAGGTTGTTGCTCCAGCCATCCATAAAGAAATAGCAGCTTCAAACTCAGTCCATCCGGTTTTACCTGCACTTTCAGCCACTCCCCTTATTAAGGATACAGTACCTGCTAATACAAATAGCACATGTCAGCAAAAGCAGAATCCACCACAAGACATGTTAAGTGGGGAGGCCCCTACTTTTCAAACCAACATGGGGAAAAAAATCTTAAATTTTCCCCGGAGGTCTGTCTACTTGTGGTAGTCCTGGCAGGGGTATCAAAGCTGGGCAAAGATGAGGTGGAAAGCCCCACAAAACTCTGGAATAGGGTTGTACACTGGCAAAATACGAATAGACTCCTGCCCCCGCATCTTGTGGGCAAAATACTTATGATTCGGAGGGTACCATGGGTTGGTCATCTGGCTAAAAACATAAGGGGTGATTGTATTCTGATCAATTTTAACAACCCTAGAATTGTTGATTATATTTGCAATTGGAGATACCCTAGTCCAGGTACGACTATTCATTCTCTCCCATTGACCTACTTTTATGCCCCAGGTTATTTTACCCCACAGTCAGATGGTTGGACATTGGTACAGCGGAGCGGGATGGGACCACCACAGGGAGGTTGGCTTATGCCCTCCCTCCACATGGACACTTTTTTCAACCACAACCGCTTTGACTGTCTGGATGCTGTTGATTGACCCGATGTCGGAGCAAGAGAACCGAATATCTCCCCCTCCCCCCAGGGTGGTTGCTCTCCAGACTCACCTGTATTACGACAGTCCGGGGGGCCCGAGCCCTCTAATTTAGCCACGGACTTTCCGAGTATCACTAATACTGTCACCAGCCAGGTCTCTGGTGAAACTTCAAGTGTCCCAATTTCCAAAAAGGTTTGCATTAACAATCTTAAACTTGTTTCGTGGAATGTGGCAGGTCTGCGAAACAAGCTTTTACTACCAGATTGGAATAGTTTTATTGATGGGTACGATATATGTATGTTTCAGGAGACATGGAGCCTTGAACCATTGTATAAGCAGGGGTTTTCTTGTTTTTATGTACCTGCTACTACGGTCGGGCGTGGCCGTCCATCTGGAGGGCTTATGGTATGGGTAAGGGTTGATCTTACTCTTAAGATTACTCACCACACTTCCTCTTCCTTGGATATTATGAGACTCTCTGTTGGGGGTATGAATGGTGTCCCCACTTGGGAATTCTTTAATGTATATGCTAGAGGTACCCAAGGGGGGGCCAAATCCTCTACTATTGACATTTTAACCGATCTGCTTAAATTGTGTTCTCCTGACTCTTTAGTCCTGGTTGCTGGGGACCTTAACTGCTCGTTTGAACCTTTGGCAGTAGATGATATTCTTGGGCTGCATGAGGATGATGCCCAATGGGGCGTCCCGTCCCTCTCCCTCACGCCTGTGAGGAGATGGTCTCCTGTAGTCATTCAACTGAATGCTTTAATGATTGAAACAGGTCTAAGAGGTGTGAACGGTCATACCATCTCCGATGCTCAGGGGGCAAACACTTACAACAGAGTATCGTGTGAGAGTAGAATTGACTATATAATGGTAGACAGGAGAGCTTGGATGTCAGTGGTGGATATGGTCATTATACCATCTGTGAAGAGTGACCATAACCCCCTGTCCTTCACACTGGTGGATCCGTGGCAGAGAAGGGAACATACCTCATTAAATAGTGGGGGGTTAACAACTAAGCGAATTATACCTTCCAATTGCAATAGATTTCTTAAGTGGCCTAAGTTCAGCATGGATGAAACCAGACTTAGCGCGCTGGACGGAATCCTTGGTGAGCAGTCTTTAAGGCTTTCTGCAGTATGTAATGGCGCGGCTAGGTCTGCAGAGGTCGAAGCCATTTACACTGTTACTATGGAGCAGATTGGCAAACTGTTCATGGTTCCAGGTAAAAAGAGCTTGACAACCATCAAACCAGTGCAGGAATTGTTTGATAGCAACTGTAGAAGGTTGAAAAATAATTTAATTATTGCTATTAAATCACGCAACCCAGTATCTGTTCGGCTGGCCAGACTGCAATATAGACAAACTATAACGGCAGCTAAAAGGGAGTGGGAAGAATCCCATTGGGAAAGCCTCAGAGAAGCAAGCAAGACAAAGAATGGTGATCTATTTTGGGCTTTAGTCAGAAGATCAAATGGTTGTGATCTGATCCCCAACCATATCACAGACAGTGAATGGTTTGAGCATTTTAGTAAACTCTATGGCGGTAATGTACTGCCCGGAGCCCCAGGACATTTGAGCGGTGCCCTGGACGTTGGTTTTTGACAGGCTCCTTTTATTAGAGTTGATAAAAAAGAGGTCCTGACTGCAATAGCTAAAATCGTACGTGCTAAAGCCCCAGGGCAGGACGGTGTGCCGGGCGACCTTTTCAAAGCTAATCTCGATGGTTGGGCCATTTACTTTACAAATCTGACAAATGCACTGTTAGAGGGTTCACCTGTTCCTAATTCATGGAAGGCGGCCGAGGTGATCCCTATCTATAAGAAGGGCCCCAGGGAGGACCCTTCCAACTATCGCCCAATTAGTCTTATAGACGCAGGGCAGAAATTGGTTGGCAGGGTTCTCCTGGAGAGGATTCTTTCTTGGGCTGAGGAGAATAACATCATCTCACCCTATCAGGCAGGCTTTAGGGCTTGCACAGGTACGGTTGACCAAGCATTTAGGCTCCTACTCCTTTATTGGAAGGTGGTTATGAAATGATGTCAACAGCACGCAAGAAGAGTAATCTTCATAAGTAGTTTATTGCAAGGAAGGGAGAGCCGTCCCAGCAGGCAGGTGGAAGTCAGAGAAGTAACTGTCAAGAAGGGAACACTATACAGGGAACATTCTCAATGACATAATGCGGTTCCATATTACGCAATACATATCACCACACCTCCCCTCTTTTAATAAGAACAACAAACAATAAATACAGTAAGAGTCATGAAAGGTTGAACGTAAAATACAAAGGGATTAAACATAATCTCGTAGTTTGTTAGGTCTGACTGACACTCTAGTACTTTTCCTAACCTCATTCCCCTCTGAAACATTGTTAAAATTTACATTACTTGGAGAACCAGAGGGATCTTTGGCAATCTGAGAAGTGCACCACCAATCGCCATTGGCCAATCTAACAGCATTCTTACGAGTATCCACTACTTGCTGAGAATCTGAAAACTTGGAAAGACCCTTTCTAACTGAAATAGGATTTTTAACCTTGACCCAGTCTCCAATCTGAATGTTGTGAGAAACTTTCTTTCCAGGCTTAACATATTTAGAACACACATCAGAGGATTTTCTGTGAGCTGCATCCCACATAATGCCCATGTTGCCACCTTGACAAAAATTTCGTACCATCCAGAAAGGATATACTTGTGAACAAGCTTTTCTACCTCTCATGAGTTCAAATGGAGTAAAATTGGTAGCAGAATGAGGAGAAGTGCGGTAAGACCACACAAGATCTTTGACTGCTTTAAAAACACAACTTCTAGATTTGAAAGCTGCTTGAACACACTCCACAATAACTCTGTTAAATCTTTCTGTTTTGCCATTGCTTTGCGGATGATAGAGAGGAGTCCTGGTGTGTTTGATACCACACGACCTCAAAAAGGAATTCATTTCATGAGAGATAAATTGAACACCATTATCGGTCAAAATCTCCTCTGGATAACCTTCTCTCAAGAATATACGGTTCAAGCAATCGATAACACTCTTTGAATTCGGTATACTAATCGGTTCAACTTCGACCCACCTTGACAAATGATCAACGAGAACCAAAAAGTATTTTGAATTGTTGGGAAGAACATGAAACGGTCCCAGAAAGTCCATTCCTAACTTCTGCCAAGCCCTACCAGGAATAGAAACCTTAGATTCCACAAGGCCTTCCAAAACTAAAACCTTGTCACTGGCATTACAACGTGAACATAGCTTGACAATTTCATCTACCTGAGAATCCATTTTCGGCCACCAAAAATCAGACCTCACTTTTCTCTTGGTAATGGTGGCACCAAGATGACCTGAATGTGCAGCTAAAATGATTTTTTCTCTAAAACATGATGGAGGAACCAATTTGTTACCCCGAACAATTATGCCATTTTCCATTGAAAGTTCAGTATTAATCTTCCAAAACATTTGAAGGTCAGGAGAAAGACATTTCTCTTTCGGCCATCCTTTTCTTATAAGGGAAGAAACTTCTTTAAGAACTATGTCATCATTTAATTCTTTGATCCAATCATCTTCTAAAAAGGATATAGATTCTAGACAGACATTAGCTACAAAACACTCCTCTACTTCTGTCTCCCAATCTTGTTCATCACTATCGGGAATGGGAAGCCTAGAAAGGCAGTCCGCCCTGCTGTTTCTTCCCCCAGGTATGTATTCCACGTTAAAGGTGTATTCTAGTAATTTAGTGGACAACCTAGCTAAATGAGCTGTCGTGCGTTTGACATTTTTTCCATTTAAAATCTCAACTAATGGTCGATGATCCTACCCCATAAATATGATTTAAATTTCTCGACGCTCCACGTACAAGCTAAGAGTTCTTTTTCAATTACGGAATACTTCCGTTCAACAGGACGGAGAGTGCGAGAGGCAAACCCTACTGTGTATTCCTTCCCCCCAGAATATTGAGAAAGAACTGCACCCAAGCCGTACTCACATGCATCAACCGTGACGACAGTTTGTCTACCTTCAACAAATGCTTGTAAAGCCGGAGCTGAAAGTATATGATCTTTGATATACTGAAAACCTTTTTTACATTCTTCTGACCAAACAAAAACAGCTCCCTTCTTCAACAAAGACCTGAAGCACTCGGTGGTTTTTGCAAAATCTTTCATAAATTTTGCATAAAACTCACACAAGCCGAGAAAGGACAAGAGTTGTTCTCTATTTTGGGGAGCTGGTGCTTCAATGATACTCTTAACCAAACCTGGTCTGGGTTTAATACCATTTTCCGAAATGATATGTCCTAGGTATTCAATTTCCTTGGCTTTGAAAATACATTTACTTTTTTGCAGCGTTAAACCTCTATTCTCGAGCACTTTAAAAACTTCACTAATCGCTTGGTTGTGTTCACTCTCTGTTTTTGTAAAGATGAGAATGTCATCTTGAAAGACAACTACGTTGGGATTGTGAGCAAACATTTCCGACATGAGTCTTTGAAAGACTGCTGCAGCAGACGCTAGTCAAAAAGGAAGACGATAGAATTGAAAAACACCATCTGGGGTGACAAAGGCAGTGAGATGTCTGCATTGAGGGTGCAACTCTACTTGGTGATAGGCTGCTTTGAGATCAAGCTTCGTAAACCACGAAGATGACCCCACTTTGGCAATAAGGTCCTCAATACGTGGTAGAGGAAACCCATCGACCCAAATGGCCTCATTGAGAGTGCGTAAGTCAACACACATTCTCAAATCGCCTGACCTCTTCTTGGCTAAGACAATGGGGGAAAGCCAAAGAGTGGACTCAACCTTTTCAATGATCCCTTGATCACACAGAGTTTTCAGATGCTTAGATAGATCGCTTCTGATGCTCAAAGGAACATTGCGTAATTTATGTTTGGTAGGAACGACATTGTCCTTTACTCTGATAGAATGTTGAAAGTTGGTGATTTTACCAAGACGGTCCTCAAAAATTTTACTAAATTCTTGTTCCCAATCATTGTGAACAAGAGAACAGGATGTAGGGTTGGTAATCATAGTAGCAGAAATTTCTTCTTTAACCTGTTTGTCAATGAAAACCGGATTAGCTAGCCCTGGTTTAATAGTCAAACCAATTTCCGCTTGGTGGATAAGACCAAGAACATTAATTCCTTTCCTGGCCACATACACCTTCCCTTTGATAGTTACTCCTAAAACAGTAATGTCAGCCCAGAAATAACCGAGTAAATTAATCCTACTACCTTCAAATGCTACAGTAAGAATATCAGGGGGCAATAGACTTTTATCAGTCCAAAACTTGTTGTATTTGTCTTGTGATATAATGGTAATGCGTGCACCAGTGTCTACTAGCAATTGAACATGATCTTTTTCAATGATAACATCAACCTCAGGATCAGAGATATGTTGAGAATCACTTTTGCCATGGGAATCTTTGACAACCACAACATATTCCTGATGTATGATGTCCTCATGTGAAAGATCATCCTCATTTGAAAAACAGTCGCTATTATCATTATTACTTTCGTCATTAATGACACATCGAATATTTCCTCTTACACCACCTCTCCTGCCTCTCATGCATATTTTAGCAAAATGTCCCATTTTACCACATTGACCACATTGTTGATTGATAGCAGGACAGTTCTTAAAAGAAGAAACATGAAAAGAAGAACCACATCTATAACAAAACATTCTAGAGTCATATTGTCTGAACCTGCCACCTCTAGATATATTGGGCCTTCTGAAATTACCACGTGGTACAAAAGGAATTTTAGTTGTAGGAGTACTAGAAACAGCACCAGAGACTGTGGTATTAGACATGGCTGTTTCCAGCTGTTTAACATCATCCATGGAGGTTTCTATACTTTTGGCTATATCAACCGCTTTATCTAACGTAGGATCTTTGCACGTAAGTAACTTCTTTTGAATTTCTTTGCAATAGCATCGTGCAACAAGTTGATCTCTAATGAGTTGTGACGTGAAATTGTCGAATTCGCAATTTGCGGCTAACATTTTCAAAGCAGTTATAAAAGTATCGATATTTTCGTCACTTTTTTGTGTTCTTGTGAAGAACTTATATCTATGTACAACCAAATTCTTTGTTTTAGTAAAATATTTTTCTAGTTTTGCTTTAGCTAATTCAAACTCATCAGGATCCTGACCTTCAGGTGGATCATATGGAGGTAAATGGTCAAAAACATTTTGACCTTCGACCCCCAAATGGTAATACATAAGGTTTTTCTTTCTTTCTGGTCTGTATCTTTGGCCATCAATAGCACATAGGTAGGCCATGAAAGATCTAATCCATAATTTCCATTCTAATGGGGGATCACCAGGTACTTGTAAAAATGGTGCAGGTGGAGTGACACTTTGCATATTGTGATAGAACAATTTTTATGTATTGGCAATGTGTAGATTAAATTTGCTTCAATCATAAAAAATTAAGAAATTTAGATGTAATATGCACTGTTTGTGAAGAAAAAAAACTCTTTAAAACGTTTTGAACTTAAATCTAGAAAATTGTGTGCATATCACAGAAGTAATATGCTGCAAAAATTGTGTGTGTATCACGGAAATGACACACTGCAAAAGTTGTGTGTGTGTCACAGAAGTAATACACTTGAAAATTGTGTGTGTATCACAGAAGCAAGGAGCTGTGAAGAAAAATGTTTAATTCCGGTTCAGTTCAAACTCCTGTCACTAGATGGTAGTGTGAGATAGTAAAACTTGTCTTTTCTCTGTCTTCTGAGATAGCGAGTGAACTGTTTAAACAAACGAACTCTGCACCTCAACACAGGAAAATGAAAAAGGAGATGCCTGACAAACACAACTGGATGCTGTGTGTATCAGCGCAGCGTTGCAGGCTTTATCCGGTAAGATGAGCAATTTAATTTCGAGGAGAATTTCTGTCCGAAGTGTAGACAGGAGAACCAGCGCGATGATTGACTCTGTGCGTGTGGCTCTATTATTACTGTCAAAAGCGAGGGAATTAGTTAAAAGTCAGGAGTGTAATAACACAAATTCTCCTCTGAAACAATAACTTCACATAACGGGGTGTAGGTAACAGCTTAGTGTTGGCTTCGGTTGTAGCGTGATGTTGTCGAAGTTCCTTTAACTTCGTGCGCTTTCTTAGACAAATAAAACTCCTCGAAGAGCTGTGTCTTCTAGGGAAGTCTTTAGAGGGAGTAAACAGATTTCTTTGGATTTTCCCCTCTTTTTTTTTTTTAAAGCCGGATGCTATTGGTAGGAAGTAGACCGTGTAAACAATGTTCGTAGAAAGGGTACGGCTCTCCCAGGTGAATCCTTGTGAATAAGAGTAAAGAAGGTACTCACGGTTTAGCGTAGTAAGTAAAAATATCAGCACAGTGACTGGAGGGTGAAAAAAAAAACGGGACAGAAGGAAAGTTCTTCTTTGTGAATGAGAGGGGTCGTAGAGTAGATCCCATCCTCGTCGCCAGTGAAATGATGTCAACAGCACGCAAGAAGAGTAATCTTCATAAGTAGTTTATTGCAAGGAAGGGAGAGCCGTCCCAGCAGGCAGGTGGAAGTCAGAGAAGTAACTGTCAAGAAGGGAACACTATACAGGGAACATTCTCAATGACATAATGCGGTTCCATATTACGCAATACATATCACCACAGGTTACCATCGGCAAAGGCAGTCTTTATTTGGCATTTATTGACTTGAAGACCGCCTTTGACCTGGTCCCCCGAGACCGCCTTTGGCTGATCTTGGAGGAGATGGGGATTCCTTTACCAATTTTGAATCTTCTGGCACGTATGCATGATGGTACCTACGCCCGCATTAGATGGGGATCACAAGAGCAAAAAACGGACAGAATTCCTGTGAATCGAGGGGTACGCCAGGGGTGCGTGTTTGCCCCGACACTCTTCACGTTATTTGTGAATGGTGTTGTTTCTTTTTTGCTCGAAATAAACGCCGATGCCCCGGTCTTGGCGGGTGACAAAGTACCCGCACTTCTCTTTGCGGACGATACGCTGTTGGTATCAAAAACTCCCGTAGGTTTGCAAAAGTTGTTGGAACGCTTTTGTCTGTTCTGTAAGCTTAGGGGCCTTGTTATAAATACCTCGTAAACTAAACTCCTTTATCTTAACCCAAGTAAGTCTTCCAGGTCCCCCTTTCTCTTGATGGGGTGTCAATGGAACGCGTAAAAGAATTCGACTACTTGGGAATCAGAGTTTCGCATAATTTAAAGTGGCAGCCTCACATTGATAAAATTGCACTAAACCACAAAAGGGTAGTCGGAGCAATAGGGCGAGAACATCGTATATCCATCTCTAAGCCCATTGCTCCTGCCTTGGATATTTACGCTGCAAAAGCTGTAGGCTGTGCCCTTTATGGCGCAGAGTTGTGGGGCTTTGATTGTGTTGACGCCCTGGTCACCTCAGAGAATAAGTTCTTTAGGGAGTTGGTATCGCTTCCGAGGGGTACTCCCATCAAACCATTATTGAGTGATCTGGGTCGCCGCTCCATTAAGGATCTAGCCAGGTTACGCCCTCTTTTATATTGGGCTCGGTTATGGCGGACCCCAGAGCTCTCAAGGTATTTAGATGATTTGAGAGAAGTCATGAATCTCCATGGTGCTTACAAAATAAGCTGGATTCGTAATATAAAGAAGCTTCTGCTCGATTCTGGATTGCCAACTGACTGGGAGTCTGAGGTCTCTTTATCCAAGGCTGAAACTAAGCGAGCATACTGGACTTGGGTTGATGATCAAGAATTAAGGGACCCAAACCAAGGCAGGCTGACTGAGGCGTTTAGACAGCATAAATTAAAGCCTCGCTTGGAGCCCTACTTGGATCTTATCAAGAAACCAAGAGACCGAGCCCTTTTCATTCAGTTTAGGGTGGGAACTCTGCCCCTCCGTGATTACACCTGCAAGTGGAAGCCCCCGTACCAAACCTCTCCTGACTGCCCAATCTGTGAAGGTGTCCCTGAAAACATCCCTCATGTCTTCTTTGTTTGCCCAGCCTATGTAAAATCAAGGCAGAAATGGCTCAAACCTGTGTGTCTATTGCTTGGAACCAGGGATCATTCCTCGGCACTCAGAATACTTAAGGCTGATACTAGTACAACCTTAGTCTGTGGGGTGGCCAAATTTCTGAGCTGGGCCTGGCTGATTAGATTGAAGGCTACAAGATGACTATAGTTTTAGCTGAATCTTTTTAAATATTCACAAAGCTGCTAATGTTTAATATGTTTTGTAAATTATTTATTGAAATATGAATGGTTTTATATTGTAACCTATTTTAAAAAATGTTATCCTCAGTAATTATGGTTTTACATTTTTAAGTGCTTTTATGATATTCTGTATATCGAAATAAAGCTTTGATGATGATGATGTAGTAGCCAAAGCAGCGCAAATCACTGGGTTACATTACTCTGCCCTGGATAGGCATTGCATGGGTGTGTGTGGGTGATCCCATGCAACTCCCAAGGTTTTTGATGCATTCCCAGATTTACCAGACCTTGTATACCTGGGAATAAGCCAAAGAGCCTCCCCAGGAGAAGTGTAATGAGGAGAAATATCTTTATTTCTCCAAAACATCTTTATTTCTCCTCATTACTTCCTCCTTCTTTTTGTGCTGCAGACGAGGAAAATGCCTCTTAGGATTATTTTTGTGCCCTTCCCCAATGATGCAGTGCAGCGAAGAAAGGTGACTTGCTGCACTGCCATGCATCACTGTCTCATAAATATGCTCCTTTGTTTTTATCTTGTAGCATTTGATGAGAATTCAAAGACAGAGCTTAAATATTAGGCTATGGCTCCTGACAAAGTGCTGTTTATTCAGCAGTTAGGAAATCACAAATAACCCTTGTTTTATAATTATGAAGTGTGATGGATACAAACATGTTAATAGGATCGAAACAAATCAATACATTTACTTGGTGCTGTGCAAATGATAAGCATGTGCTGAAATCTTATACCTTTGTGAAATGCCTGGATTTTTCACAAAAAAGCCTATGATTCCAGCACTACAGCCATAGGGAAGTTTGCACAGTACAGCAGTACTATGGGTGTAAAGCGTGAGCACTGGGTAATGCAGGAGTACTGCAGTACCCACAAAGATTTAAAAAAATGAAATAAAAAACAAAATGTGGGTTGGGCATCTCCTGGGGATGGACGGAACATCATGTTCAGTGGGTGGGGCAGTGACTGCCCATGACAGGACTGGACAAAAGCCCTGGCCTGAGCCCCAGATCTGCAACCAATCGTCCGCTGTGCAGCGTGGAGTCAGCCGACCATGGAGAGGTTGGGCGAAGGGCCTGGCTGAATATGATAAAAAAACGAGAAATTCATTGAATGAAGAGGGATATTCACAAGAACGTTTGATAATTACGGCAACATTAGCTTAACGCATCTCTTCATATCGCAGTCTATCGTGGGAAAACAACGCCATGTTTACTCAGAGGTGCTATGTGATAGGCCCATGACAAAACGTCAAATGTCCATGATAAAGTCAACACGAAGCAGCAAAAATGCGAAACACCAACGCAGAAAAAGGTGCGATGAGGCCAATCGCGATACAAAAAGCCGCGAAAACCAGCTACTGGCCTGCAAATCCCACGCGTCAGGCGGGAAAATGCACTATAAAAGCAACAAAAATAACACACCAAAAACAATTGAAAGTGCGTAGCACCATGGATGCACCCGGACCTAGTTCAGAGGCCAACGTGAACCCCACATGCCCCACAGACCACCAGCAAGGAACCTCGGGGTCGGGGAAGGCCAAGGAGAAGAGGAAGACGGGGTGCAGTCCACAGCAAAACTAGATCAGTGTCACGGAGGTGACAGTACACTACCATCAACTGACTCACAATTAGACTAATGTGAATGCAGTCGGAGTGTCTAGGAGGTCAATGGAGGAGGCCAAGAGGCGCTGGCATGATGTGAAAAGCCAAACCAAGCACAAACCCGCTGCCAACACGAAGGCAGCAACGGTAATAGGAGGTGGGAGTCCTGTGCCACAGGAGGAGCCGGAGGAAATGGAGGCCACAGTCATCAGTGTGGAGATGATGCAAGGAGTTGAGAGTATGGATACAGCTCGATAGGACCTGACACAATATCAACAGGGTGAGTAACGACCAGGGACTAGGGGAATAGGGGAGCTGGGCATCTTAGGCAACCCACCCCCATGAGCAGGGCAGCCAAGCTACATAGAGGAGACCCCAGCCCCTGCACAGACCACACAGCAGGAAGCACCCGCCACCACGACTGGCTCCCAACACTCCACCGAGGTACACATCACATTCAGAAGCCAGGTGTCAGAATGCCAAAAGGAGGTGTCCAAAAAGGTGCGGGTGGGGTCAGAGCTCATGGAAGCCGAACTACATCACATATGGGGTGTCTAGGTCCCATCAGGGACCACCTACACCCCACAAAGGAGACCCACACTGTGACAGAGACACATGCATTTGCACATTTCCTGCACTGAACCATTCCCAGAGCCCCGGAATTACCATTCACACACCCACACTGGCCCTCCGTAAGACGGCCCAGTCCACTCCTCGCACGCATTTAGTGGCTGATGACAAAGCTACATGTGTAAGGTTGTACCCGCTGCCAGCGGGGGTACGGTTGGGTCCGCTTTACACAGCACAATGTAATGTTGTAGGGCCCTGGCCATCATGCATACATTATGACCACACAGAAACACTTATATAGTTGGTGGGACTGGCTACGGGCATATGCGCCCGGCCCCTTTATTGGCAGGGTCACATGTACAGTGACACCTGTGCTGGATGTGTGTGGGTTGAGTGTAAGCCAGCCCTCACAGAGTTGTTGGTGCTGGCAACAACTACAACAGTGAACACTATCAAAATGGAAACATAAAACACCAGCATTACAGAGACAACAGCGGAGCATCATGGTGGTAGCTGGAGCAAGTACAGAGGTCACCCAATGAGCAAACAGAAGTGTCCGTGAGTTGCAGTGACTGAGGTTGGGGCACTAGAGCGCAGCACGCTCATGTGAAGAAAATGACTAGGATTGTGTCCCTTCGGGATATTCCTGATGCAGCTGCAGTGGGGGCGGGGGGCACACCTGCATCATCTTCCTCATCATCGTCCCAGGTCTCCCACACTGCCTGAGGTGACATTGCTGTGTGAGCTCTCCACAGCACATAACCAAAACAGAAATGGACGATGACTCGTGATGCACTGAGTTAGTGGCACCTGGAGTGCTGAGCAGGGTATCAGGCAGATGATGGCATCCACAACAGGTGTGAGCAACTCCGTTAGTCTGCCAGTACAACTGTTTTGACTCTGGCAGCTGGCGGTTGGAGGTGGTCCTGGCGGTGGTGGCATGTGCCTCCTGCGATGATGCGACGTCCATGCCGGTCTGGTCTCGATTTGATGTGTGAGCCCTGGTGGGCCGCAGTTGAGGCCAGAGGCAGCGGACAGCGCAGGGGAACATACACATGGCATCGATAACCCCAAGGCCATCGTCACAGAGGCCATCCAATATTCTATCAGACAGGGTCCATGACTTCAGCTGCACAAAGTTAGTGGCCCTGGATGTACTGAGGCTGGCACAGGCACACCGCCATGGGACAGTGACTTGCGCTGCACTGAGGTAGGGCCACGCGGACTGAGCGGGTCCTCATCCATGTCCGAGGTGAATGTGGCGGAGGGTTGCAGGGGACAGTGGAAGATGCCCTGCAGGGCATGATACAGAGGGCAGACGCCATCCGGAAGCAGCAAATTGAGGAGTGGAATGCTACAGCCTCATCATTACAGCAAGTCAGTATCAGCTACATGAGGATGAAGACAACCCCCAGTCCATAGACTCAGACACCACCAAAGTTCAACCAGAGAGTGTCCATGAATGTTGGGGAACAGACTTAGTGGCATTGGGGCAGAAAGGGGATGCAGTCTGCGATGATGCTGGTACAATGATATCGGCCATTGCTAAATCAAGACTCAGTTCCAACTGTGTGACCTACTCGACCGCAGTGTAGGCTGGAGGCATTGCCAGCAAGGGGCCACAGATATGTGTGGTTTTAATGCCTTGCACAGAGTCGGTGGAACCACATCAAAGGGAAGTGATTTGAAGTCTGCATTGCCATGTGTACTCGGCCATTGAATAATCAAGACTCAGTTCCAAATGTGTGTCCTACTAGACCGCAGTGTAGGCCGGAGGCAGCGGTCAGCAGTGGTCCACAGCCACGTGTCGTTGGCTCGCGATGCACAGAGTTAGTGACGCCAGGGCAGTTGTCTGTAGTGTTCGATCACCTCCATAATGATGATCCTTTTTTCCTCATGACTGAAACGCATCTTCCTCTTACACCTCTCCTTGCGTGCAATGATATGTACTCTGCTATTAAAAAATCAAGACCCAGTTCCAAATGTGTGACCTATTAGTCCGCTGTGTATGCCGGTAGAGCACGTCAACGAGAAAGGAGTATGCGGGCCTTCCCCGTGGAGGCCGTGATGGTCATAGCAGGCTGCCTGGGTTGTGGGCCCTGGGCTTGGAGCTTGCACTGGCATGTGGTGGGCCCTCTTTGACACACGCCGGTGTCAGCAGTTGAGCAGTGACTCCTGGGTTCGCAGGGGCGAGCACGACTGGTTCGGGGACGAGCTGCCTGGGGTGCAGCAGGTGCACAGGATCGCAGGCAACACTGCTCACAGTGACTGCATCGGCATCGTGGCAGGGTGAGTGGCACCTCCGTGGTAGAGACGTTGGGCATTCTGAAAGAGAACCACGCCCGGAGCTACGTGCTTTTTATTCACAACGCTAAGCTGGCTTGGCATACGCCAGGCCAGCCCACTCTGCTCACGCTTACAGGGGGGGCGTAAAAAGCTACATTTCTGAGAGCTTCCCCACTGGCTGGGGTGACATAGTTGCGTCCACTGTCCAAACACCAGCGTTGTATGTCGACATGGATATGTGTGTGGTCTGCATACTACAGTCTGGCCATCACATCCACACCAAACTTGGCATTGTGTATATTCTCATTCATCGGTCACTTGCTTCCTTCGCACATGCCTGGTCCCCACCTCTTCCCACAATCTGCTATTGTGTGGCTGAGGTGCAATGCCATTGATGGCTGCTGTGCATGGCTGGCCCAGGTTACCACAGTAAGTTGTGTTGTCGTGTCTGGTGGGTGGGCATGTTGTTTGGCATGTTGTATGTGAGTTTGAAACATGCACATTCCCAGTGTTGTGACTTGCATGATTGTGGAGTTGAGGTGTGTGGTGTGTTCATTGGCTACTTGCCAACGAGCAATACATTTCCGTAGACGCCATCCTAGTAGCGCTGGTTGATGATGGACTGTCGGTAGATGTAGGAATCATGCACACTGCCTGGGTGGTTTGTGTTGACGTTGGTAGAGATTCCCCGGTGGGTCACTATTGCCTGCACATTGATGGAATACGTGTGCTTTCTGTTGTGGTTGTTGTGTGCAGTGTTGCCAGGGGGCACAAGTAGGATATGTGTGCAGTCAATTGCCCCAACACGTGCGGGAAGCCAGCTATGGTGTAGACACATTGGTTGGTCTCCAACTGTTCCTGCACAGTGTGGGGGAAGTATAGATAGTGGGGTACCAAGCTGATGATGTCCTCCACGACCGTTGTGAAGAACTTGGATTGGGATGGCTGTGAGACTCCTCCGACTCTGGCAGTTGTTGGTTGGAAGGTACCAGAGGCCAACATGTGCAGCACAGCCAGCAGCTTTGTCTGAGGTGGCATGTTGGTTGTCTGCTGTGTTGGTCCTGTCAGCCTGTGGGCAATGGTGGTCAGGATGCAGAGGATGGTTGTTCCTTTGAGCAGTAGTGTGCAAATGACATTCTCTGGTGTTGGATCTGTGAGGTTGGTGTGTTTTCTGAAGGTCACTGTCTTTGTCTGGGCTGCCTTAGTGTTGGTCTGGGGGGGCGGTGGTTGTCCTGGGGGTCCGGAGGTGGTGTTGTTGGGTGTTGTGGCCCTCTTGGATGTCCAGTCTGCAAGATCAGTGGCTCCATGGCATATGTTGTTCTTTAGGTGTGGCTCTGGCTTTTGCTCCCTTTTGTGGTGCAGGCTGTTGTTCGCCTTTACACCAGGTAAGAGCAGGTGTTAAATTCCTGCTGCTAACGTGCCTTATTGCCTCTTTTGGCATCTTATTGCCGATCTAGCTGGTCGTTGAGAATGTTGCGGAGTGGTGTTGTCGCGGCTTTTGTCACAGGAACGCCTACTCTGCATCTTATTAGCGATAGTTGCTGGGGTAATCTGTGGCAATGTTTTTTGCGGCTGCTATTGCAGGTAGACTGGTGAAATGGGCTGTTATCACTAGCTTGTGACTGGGGCGATAGTTTTATTCCAACTTTGGCTGCAATAAAGTGCTGATAAGGCGGCGATAGTTCCTTGAGAATATGCCTCGAAGTTTAAAGTGACTTTATAGTTAGGTATGGTAATAAGATCTTCCCTTATGTTGAAAAACCCCCCAGAAATTCAAAGAAAATGTAAAAGGTTAAAGGGATGTTAGACTTAGGTATGGTATGAAGAACTTAGAGTAAACAAAAAAAAACTTAAAATTCAGTGAAAAAATCAAAGGTTGAAGTGTTGTTATAGTCAACGTTGAAATAAGATAAATCTGCCATTTAACCCCTTCGGTGCTAGGCCTCCCCCCCCTGCCCCACCCCACTGTGCTAAGCTTTTTTGGGCTATTTGGGGTAGTTTGTAATTTGGCCCAGTAACCTTTTGTCCACATAAGGTATCTACTTCAAATTTACATCCTTTGATCCAACATCATGAGGATTCTAGATGTCCCCCTGGAGTGGACTGAGAAATTAGCCAAAATACAGGTCAAGTTTTTTTTTGGGGGGGGAGAAGTGCTGCAGAAGAAAGCATCTGGTGGAGTCCTGTGGCTCACTGGTTAGAGGCGGCAGACCCGGAAGCAGAGGACGGCCCAGGACCAGGGTTCAATTCCCGGCGCGGCAGGGTCGTGGACCAGGGTCAGCGGACTCGATAATTCTCGCCTCGGTGCCTACTCTAACCAGGGATCACACTCGGCAACTCTGGGCATTAGCTTGCCTCATCTCCACAACGGCCCCCCACATACGCCAGGGATGCCTGGTTTCACCTTGGAGATACCCAGTAGGGACCATCTCACAGGGGAAGCCTGGACGGGTTCCCCAGCGGTCTACAGCGCGGAGATACCCCATGTGGGGTGATTCATGCGCTTTACAAGACATCATTACATTACATTACATTACATTCAGCATGCTTGGTCCTTTGATCGCCCAACCAGTCAGTTTCAATGATTGTCACCATCTTTATCCGATAAAACTTATACTTTGATATGTATTTCCTATGGCCCTAAACAGCCTTTCTCTCAGATCATTATGCTCAAGTACTGAATTTAAGTATTTTTAATTGACCCTATCGAAAGCCTTTGGTGTGCCAATGGTCATCATTGCTAGTAGCTTACTGTAAGCAATTGCCAGATCTATTGTGCCAATCAAGCAACGTGTTAATTCCTGTTTATGTCTCCCAGAAATGAATCCCTTCTGAACCTTATGCACCAAGTTTCCAATTACCTTACTAAGGGCCAGATGTAGGTAGCTAAATACCGGTCTGTAACTGGCGAAAATAGGTGATTTTCCAGTTACCGTCTGGTATTTAGCCCTTTCTAATGTAGGAGGCTGGTCTTAAGGATTCAGTAATTTACTGATTCCATATTTTAAGGATTCAGTAAATTACCGATTTGAATCAGTAAATTACCGAATCCTTAAAACCTGTGTAGGTAGCACTCAAGTGAGTGCATTTTTGCTTTAAGGATTCGTTATTTACCACCAACTACAAGTTGGTGGTAAATACCGAATACCTTTAAAAAAGCAATAATTTGATTTTTTCAAGGTGCCATGTGGCAGACATACATGCCTTTAGGGCATGTATGTGTGCCACATGTGCACACATGCACGATTCAGGGGTGCAACAGGGTGTCAATGTGGCACCCTGCCACCCTTGAATATGCTCCTGCTATTACCGATTTAGTAAATACCGAATCGTTAATAGTGAATGGCTTCCCATTCATTCCTATGGGCCTCCAGGCCCATAGGAATGAATGTGAAGGTATTTCTTATTACCGAATCGGTAATAAGAAATGTTACTGAATCGGTAAATTTTACCGATTTATTACCTACATCATATTTACCGATTCCTAAATACCGAATCAGTAAAATTCGGTATTTAGGAACTGGTAAAATGAGATTACCTACATCTAGCCCTTCATCTCTTATTCAGAATGCCCATTAAAATATCATAGTCGCAACTCAACAGTGCAATTGATTGGTAAGAGCCACATTCTTTCAGATTCTTACCTGGTTTCAGTAGCACACTTATTATAGCTTATGATAGTGGCAGCAGGCTCCCTCCCACGAGGATAGAATTAAACAGCTTCATCCAAACTGTAACAACTTTGTCATCAAGTGCCCTAAACACCTCATTCGGTATAACATCCAGGCCCGGTGCTTTCCCTCTTTTCCCCTGCCTAATTGCTTCCTGGATTTCTTCTATCCTGATATCCTGGTTTATTTCTCTCTTTTTGCATATCCCAACTTTTGTACTATACTTTCATCAAACCAGAACTCCCTGTACCCCTCCACTCTCCTCCGCATATGAATTTTGGCAATATCTGAAGAGCTCGCCTTTAATCTCCTCTCTATTAGCCAGCATTCTACCCTAAACGTTATCGTAGATTTCAGTTATCAAATTTCTGGTTTGTTCCAATTTGGGCTTCCAGGCCAGAGGTGTACTACAGTTTTCCCCATATTCTAATTGCCTTAATTCATTGCCCTCCCAGCTTTTACATATTCTGTCCCCCGAATTAAACTCAAAATCTCTTAAATGTCAGCAGTCTCTCCTTCAATTTATCTTTCACTCTATCCTCCACTGAAAAGTTGATTAATAACCTTTTACAATTTCCACTTCATTTTCTATATGCTGGTAAACCTTTTTCTCTATTCTACCTCTTGAAACAACCTTAAATGAGTCTCACACAATATTTATTGGCACAATATCTAAATAACTTTCAAAGAATGCCTCTTTCTCCAAACCCACCTGATTAACAACCTCTGCCCATAAAAGTAGCTTCCTATCCATAATCCATCTTTGCATTACAAGGCTATCTGTGAATTCCAATTTTAAACTGATCGTGGAAAGACCTGGCATATGTGTGGGAACATGCTTAATGGAAATGACTTAGTCTTCTATTCTCCAATCTTTTAAGAAATATTCAATCTTTGAATGTTGGCTATACTTCTTGTTAAACGAAATGTACCCTCTTGTTGTGACTTATTTCCGTCTCCAGATATCACATAGCCCATGTCCTAAATCAACCCCCTTAAGTATGTTTATTCTTCTACTCTGTACAGTTTTGTACAAATGGTTATCGAACAAGACATTGAAGTCCCTAACCATTATTATTGGTACCTGATATTTGAGCAGCACTTCCACCAGCTTGGTAAGGGGAGTAACATCATCTGTATTAGGCACATAATATGACCCCACCGTATACATTACTGCACCCACTCCTACTTTTGCAAACACCCATCTTTCCACCTCATCCGCCAAATGTTCAACCAATTTTGATGCCAGCATTACCCTAACCAATATTGCCACCTTTTTAGTACAATACTTCTAGTCTGTACATGCTCATTGCTGAATCCATCTCTGTTTTTAGAAGAGTTCTTTATTTCTTTCTTTATTAAGTGGGTTTCCTGGAGTAAAGTTATTTTTACTTCACTTTCTCTCAAAAACTCCATAATTTCCCCCTGATTTTTCTTGACAGACCATTCATATTCCAGGATTGCAGTGACATTGCTATTGGCCTAGCTTTCCTCCTTTCTATTTTAGTTATATCACTTTAATTCATCTGCCTGTCTTTCCCTTTTTCTTTAATTCCCCCTACCAGTATATTTACTTTGAGAACACTGTTTTCATTTTTCCCCTTCTGCTCCCCGCCCATTGCTCCCTTACCCCCTCATGCTTTCCCCTTCCTCTTTTGAGAACCCTCTCCTACCTTTGTTGGACATAGTTCTCTTGTCCTGTTTGAGCTTCTCCTTCTCAGAGGGCCTCCTATTTCACCTTCCCTTCGCAAATCTGCTTTCCCCCTTAAGCTGATTATAATTTCACATGCCTGATCAATTGATCCACCTTGTCTAATTCTCTTAAATTGTGCATTTCATTTCCCCACATTATTTCATTTGGACCGTGGCCCCTTATTTCCTAAGTTAGTCTATTCTCTTATCCAGCACTATCTATCCTGGGTCCCTTGTGATATATTTGATCTAATGCGAAACCTAAAATCCCGCTATTGGAAGTTCTTCTCTTGAAGTGCCACTGTTAGGATCTGCTCTTTCAATTCATATGCCAAGAAATTCATCAAATATTTTCGTGGTGTCTTCCTTTTAGGATAATTATTTAAAGGATCTAGGTGAACTCTTTGTATCTCTCTCCGCAGATCTAGTGATGTGTCTTTCAGCTGGATGGTCTGTTTAATCAATTCTACCACAAATGCTTTCAGGCTGTTTCCTTCCGCACCCTCAGGGACACAAAATATTCTAATATTGTTTCTTCATGCATTATTCTCTATTCTTTCCAGCTTTTTCTGAATACCCTTATCCTCTTGCTTAAATCCTACTATGCTCTTAGTATTGCTAGATACCGACTCCTTTAGCATGACAACTGTATCTTCAAGTGTCCCCTCTCATGTCTCTCTTGGTGTTCCCCAAGGTTCTATTCTCTCTCCAGCACTTTTCAACCTCTTTATGGAACCCTTCACTGCCATACTAAAACAAGCCGGAATTAACTACCACCTATACGCCGATGACACCCAACTATACTATAAAATTAAATCCCGTTCTGATGTCTTGCACCTAAACAACACCCTGACAAAGATCCAATCCTGGTTCCACTCCAACCACCTCAAACTCAACCCTAATAAAACTGAAATTATTCTTTTATCTCCTAAAAACAATTCACTCCCTATCCAATCTTGGATCTCTGACCTTAATGCCCTCAACTGCCACTCTCCTTATCCAAATCAGTCAAATCTCTGGGCATAACCTTAGACAATAAGCTTACACTCAATTCTAATATTAAAAAACTCGGCTAAAAGAGCACTTTTCGGCCTCCGCCAACTCAAAAAAATAAAACCATTCATCCCGGCTGAAGATTTCAAATCAGTAGTCCAATCTCTAGTTCTCTCGAAAATTGACTACGGCAACGCTATCCTCTACGGAACCCCCAAAGTCCCCCTTGCCCCCCTCAAAACTATACTCAACCTTGCAGCCAGGCTTATAACAGACACTAGGCGTTTCAACTGTATCCCTCCTGCCCTAAAAGTCCTTAAATGGCTTCCTCTCGAAGGCAGATCTGCCTACAAAATTGTCTGTATTACACACAAAGCCCTTCACCTAAAGTCTCTAATCTACCTCACAAGTAAACTCAAAATAGCTAGCTGCTCCTGTCCGATGAGAAGCACCAACACTCTCCTCCTCGTCCCCCCTCTGCTAAAAAAGAAAGCCTCACAATCACGTTCCTTCTCTGGCAATTCTCCCTACATCTGGAACGCCCTCCCTATAGATTTATGCTGTAA
This sequence comes from Lissotriton helveticus, assembly GCF_964261635.1. Classification (NCBI taxonomy): domain Eukaryota; kingdom Metazoa; phylum Chordata; class Amphibia; order Caudata; family Salamandridae; genus Lissotriton; species Lissotriton helveticus. The sequence goes on from NW_027611855.1 coordinate 660,764, forward strand.
CCCCTAGTACTTCAGCTTAAAAAAAGACCTCAAACTTTATCTGCTTAATAAATATTGGGGCCCTTACATCTTCTCTCTTCTTGCGTGCTATACCCTCTCCTTCTCCCTCCCACCAATCCACCCCGCCACCGCCTTTTGACTTTTCTTGCCCTCCTTCTTCCCTACCCTTTCTCCCCTCCTCCTCTCCCTTACCCCATCCCTCCATTCCTTCACCCCTCCTTTCACACCAAACCTACCCCCTATATACCCTGACCATTGACCTGACCTCATGTTGCTGTAAATAAGTGTATATTCCTGTTACTTTTGTCTGCAATCTAATGCCTCCGTCACTTATTTACCAACGCAAACCGTATGTTTATTGTGTTCTCTATATTGATCTTGTCTCAATGCTGCATTTTTTTACTGTATTTTTTTAACTTTACTATGTGCATTTCTTCTAATACTTTGTAACTGTATTATCTTCAAGCTTATGTGAAGCACTCCGATACCCATGGGTGTCGCCAGCGCTATATAAAACCTTTAACTAAATAAATAAAAGTGCTTGTGACTGCTGTGGCAAATTAGCTAAGTTTTTTTTCCAAAGACTCACATCTCTCCTTTTTCTTCAGATTTATCTGCAATGCCGTGAGCCTAGCCTTAATCTCCTTTCCTAATGCTTTCAGCATTGGTTATATTTCCCCATCCCTACCTCCCCCTACCGGTAGCCTCCGTTCTCCCTGTCACGTACCAGCTGTTTCTCTGCCCATTTCAAGCCCCTACCCCTCTCCTCCCGTGCCCACCTGCTGGAAGACTTCAAATCTGTTCTCTACAGGTATTATTCCTGACACATCTGTCTCCTTGAGCAGTATGTCATGTCTACTGACGCTTGGGTCTCCAGAAAACCTACAGATATCTTGGATGGTACACAATCACCTCTCTGTTCTTCCCCTCATTCCCTTGTTCCCTAAAATTGGTTCTTTAATTAAGGTGTTAACCATGGCTTATTCTTTAAGGCTACCTCCTCTGCACCCTTCTGTATTTTCTGTGCAAACTTCTAGGCCCTAAGTGTATTGTGTACTCTTTCCTTTCCTTGCTAGGATTTTAGTCACAGTCAACCTAACAACCGCATTGTTCTAATTTCTATTTAGGGCTGCTCCCTCCTTAGTATTACCTCCTCCTTTCTTGCTGCTGAGGCTTCCTAACTCATACTTTACTTCCCCCCAGCTGTTTGGTCAGGCTAGAATCCTCAGTCGAAGCACTGTATTTACGATGCTCAGACTTCCACTCCCACTCACTAAAGATGCTTTCTGTAAGTTGGAGAAGTCTCTCCAAATTGGTGAAGCACCAAAGAGGCCCTGCTGCTGCAGCTGAATCCCACCTCATTTACTCCAATGTTTGCAAGTTGCCTTTTACTTCACCGTCATAAAGTCACAAGTGTTTGTTGTAATGGTCTCCTTGCAGGGGCGGCTCTAGGCTCATGGCGGCCCTGGGCAGGGAGCGTAGGTAGGGGCCCCCGAAGGAACGCAGGCACGGAGGCCAGTGAAGAGGGGGGGGTCAGGGTGTTTGGAAGTGGAACAGAGCCGGAGGCCGCCAAATCCCTGCCAGGGGCCGCCACGCAAATATGTATCCATCCTCAGAGGATTATTATATTAAGGATATATATTGGCGTGGTGGCCCCTGGTGTTTGGTGGCCCTGTGCAGGTGCACAGCTTGCACATGCCTAAGGCCATCCCTGCTCCTTGGACTCCTTGTGCTCACTCTGCCCACGTGTCATGACCATGTCCCCCCATGCAACAGAATGCCTAGGTTCGTACATGTAAAGATGGCCTCCCTCTCCATGTGTGCTGCTTTCAAAAATGGTTATGTTGATCGATGTGTTATTTCCTTTTGACACTATCAGTTTGATTATCCCTGATGGCAGGTTGTAGGCACAAATGTAAATACCTGCAATACTGTACTGTTGTACCTTTAGAAGAAGGACATGCCCTGTTCTGTTTTCAACCACGTGAGAGACACATGTTTTCAAAAGGCTGTGCATAAACAAACACCACGTGCAAAATAACGGCAACCCCTCAAAGCGCTGTTCCAAGATGCGGCTATTTAACTGGCCCTGTTGCAGCACTCAATGCCTGGTCTCGTTTCGCTTGCAGCAACTTGCCTGAGCTTCTGTTCCTCGTGGTGGTCTCCTTTTATTCTCTGGCCAGCTGATTCTTTCGTGCCTCATGCCAGTCATCATCGGCATCGCCGCCGTGTCCCTCAATCTCTACAGCAACGCGTCCCAGCACACTACCATTTCCTAATGCTCATGCCTCCCGATGCTCCTCCTAAGGAAGACAAGAAAAGCATTTGCAGTTCAATTGGTCTCGACTTTGGGGCCTTATAAGCAATGTTTGCTCTAATTGTTTTCCCTTGTGTGCGGAAGTGTAAGGTCTCTGTACACTGAAGCCATGGCTATTGTGCTAGGAACACGAACACACGTGTGGGTGCAGCAACAAATATCTAGTGCAGATCGTGTGAGTATTCATGTTAATTGCAACGCCAGTCATGTGCTGCAATTTACATGAATACTTTCTCAGAGGCACACAATGTGCCCCTCACAGGGGTGGCCTTAGAGCTGGTGGTGGCCTGTGCGACAATGTTGGTTGGTGCCCCCAATGACCACCTCTGCCAGTGATTCCCTCACTATTACCCTTCAACAGTGCCCCTCAAGTCTCCATTACCACACTCTCTGAGATGCATTTAATGTGTTTTATAGCGCCACCCATACCAGTGTTGGGTGTACTTTACATTGCACACACATTAAACAGAGACAATCAGTCATAGGTATGAAATCAGTGTATCAGAAATGTTACATATGACAGAGGACTGCAAGGTGTGGGAGTGACATGTCATTAATACTGGTACGTAGGATAGTTTAAGAGTGCTTTGTCTGGAGAAGCACAAACTCAGAATTTAAAATGTAACTCCATGATTAGGGTTTCTCTTTAATACGAATAGCGGTTTGTACCCAAATGAACCCGTTTTGCAGCATTAGGATTGGTTGGGGAAAAAATCATAACCCTCTAATCTTTACCTTACAGTAGGCTGGTGGCTAACAACATAACTCGTAGTGTTGATGGATTTCCAGCTGGGTTTTACCAACATTTAGATTATCTTTCCATTTTGGCCACAGCACACTGTTGCATTTCACATGGAGGGAACAAATCTCAGTCCATGTGACTGGCAATAATTTCTGTAATACCAAAAGAGACTTAGCACATTTTGGACTCTCTGAACATGAGGCCAGTTTTACTCCTAAATTATGATTTAGAGATACATGGAATATCTTACTATGCGGCTGGAAACAATAAAATCCAAATGTATCCATCCCTTGAAGTCATATTACTTTAAAGGGAGACATATTTTGTTTTAAATGTTTGAGATCTTTTGATCTGTTAAACCTCAATAAATTACGTGCTACCTTTGACAAAGTTTCCTGTTCGCAGTTTAGCATCATCCCTGTTTATGTGCCTTAAAAACACTGGAGTGCATGTTGCAAGTATAGGGCCTAGGATGTAGGCTAACATGAGCAGGTAAAACAGTGTGGATCGAGCATGAAGAAATAATAATCCTTTGGTGATATTTTTCAAGCAACATCAAGTAGGAGTTGTTTTCAAGCACAGATCAAAGGCTTTGATCAAAGATGGGTGTAAAACAGTTTGCCTTTTCAATAACTCCCCAATCCAGAGCCATGAGATATCCCACCAGGAGCCAGAGCCTCGGGCAGGTGCAAATAGAGCCAGGGCTGGCTTTAGCGCTAGTGGCACTGGGTGTGATAATGTTTGTAGTCACCCCCCCCCAATGACCACCTTCACCACGGATTCTGTCACTACCACCCTTTAACAGTGCCCCTCAGGTCTCCATAACCACTCACTCACTGAGATACATTTAAATCGGTTTAGAGCGCTGCTCTTACCAGTGTAGGGTGTCAGAGCACTTTACATCAAACACACCCAGAGACAATCAATAACATGTGTGTAAATCAGTGTACACTAAATGTTACATAAGACTAAGGACTACAATGTGTAGGAGTCACATGTCATCCATACTGGTAGACAGTATAGTTTAAGAGTGCTTGGTTTGGAGAAGCACAAACTCAGAATTTAAAACATAACACCATAGTTGGGGGTTACATTTAATAATAGGAATTGGTTTTTTTTTTTACAGAAATGAGCCTATTTGGCGGGGGCTACGGGAGAGAAGAAACCACGCTCCCCAAAAGCTAGCGGGGCTCGGAGATGCCCTCTTGACAGCCCAGCTCAGGTGGAGGTGGAGGTCAAATACCTCTCGCGTTTCCTGCTCCGCGGGAAACGCTCGCATTTTATTTTTTTGGGGGACGCAGCAGCAGTAGCGGGGGCTATGGGAGAGGAGAAACCATGCTCCCCACAAGCCAGCGGGGCTCGGAGAGGCCCTCTTGACAGCCCAGCTCAGGTGGAGGTGGAGGTCAAATACCTCTCGCGTTTCCCGCTCTGCGGGAAACGCTCGCATTTAATTTTTTGGGGACTCACCGGCAGCAGCAGTAGCGGGGGCTACGGGAGAGGGGAAACCAGGCTCCCCACAAGCCAGTGGGGCTCCGAGATGCCCTCTTGACAGCCCAGCCTAGGATTTAACCAATTGCATAACCCCAGGACGAGCCGGGCAAAGGGCGGGCCGTCTGTGGCCGTCCGGGGCAGTACGAGGCAGGGAAGGGCCACTGATCTGACATCCTGTTATCGAAGACACTTTGGTCTTGGCGCACGGACACTTGAAACTTTGTAACGGTTAGTGACTCTTGAACTCCTGACAGTGTGCTTGTGAATAGTATTATCAACCTGTAGTTACTGTTATATTTTAGAGTATGAGTACACGCAAAGAAAGAGGTGGTCAGGGGGTAGTGGGCACTTTAGGGGCCAGATGTAGGTAGGGTTTTACCGGTCGGTAACGGCCGAATTCGGCCGTTACCGACCGGTAAAAGGAATTTGAGATGTAGGGGGCAGAATCGGTAAATTTACCGTTCGGTAAATTTACCGATCGGTATATTTACAGAATCTGTAAAATCGATATGTAGGTGGGACTCTTATGAGTCCCACAAGGCCTAAGAAATCGGTATTTTACCATCAAATTCAATTTGATGGTGAAATACCGATTCAGGTGTGCATGCACATGTGTGCATGCACACCTGTGCCATATGACAGGCAGACCTGCCCTTAGGGCAGGTATGCCTGCCATATGGCCCCCGAACCTTTTTTGGGGGTGCTAGAGGGTGTCAAAGTGACACCCCCTGCACCCTTGCCAAAAATCGGTATTTACCGATCGGTAAATACCGACCGGTAATGCCCCATTCATTCCTATGGGCTTCAAAGCCCATAGGAATGAATGGAGCATTACCGGTCGGTATTTACCGAATCGGTAAATACCGACTTTTAAAGAATCGGTAAATCCACATCTGGATTTACCTACATCTCGGTACTTCATATTTACCGACTCTTAAATACCGAACCGGTAAAATTCGGTATTTAAGAGTCGGTAAATATGATTTACCTACATCTGGCCCTAGATGTCTTCCTCATTAGAGCAGAGTCGGTTCTTATGAAGGAAATTCCTTTGACGCAAAGAAAACTCTCCTTAGAACCACGAAGAACATCTTTAGACCCACATAGGAAGTCCATTGAACCTAATACCGTGGGAGGCTCCCCTATTAATATCAATACTAACCCTAAAGAGGTCAGGGCTAACAACTCGGGAGTGCTTTTTACCCCACAAGTGCCACTTGAACCGTTGATAACTATCATAGAACCCCCAGTTATGCCACACGCCATTTCCATAACACCGCCACCAACATCACCTTCCTCCCCAGTTGTGGCTAGAGTCATGCGACAAACACAGCTTAAAGCTAAGGGGAGTATGGCCCAGGCAGCAGTAAGGAAAAGTAAGGCAGGGAAGGCACCACTCACCGCACAGTAAACTCGCAAAATAGCAAAAATAACGGGCAACACATTTGGCAAAGAGGGCCAGGAAACACAAGCGATAGTTGGTAACCTAATTTCCACTCCTACGTATATATCAACAAACCCTAGTGAACAATATCCAGCAGAGTTGGAGGATGTAATTGTGGATAAAATAGAGAGGAGGCTAAACGCTTTATTAGAACCATTAATGGACAAACTTGTGGCTATTGAAAATAGCCTGAATGCCATAGATCTGGAACGACTGCTGCCCATTAGCCAAGCTATAAACAAGGGGTCCTCATCCCTGAGCAAACAATCAGCACACTCAACAGTAGAGGCTAATACTATCACTATAGAATCCGGAAATATTACAACAGTAGAGAACTCACCGGCTCAAAAAACAAATAAGGACAACTCCCAGCTGATAGCTGATAACTCTACATGGGTAGGGTGGAAATTAGGAGGAAGTAATGTCTCAGAGGGACAAGACAGGGGAGAAACCTATATTGAGAACAGAAAGGGTTACTTTAGCCTACCACCAGAGTCCACACCTTACACCATCGTGCTTTCAAATGTTCCACCGATTGAACCTAATTCAGAGGAACATTTCACTTCTTTAAAAAATAAGGCACTACATTCAGTAAATACCTGAACCGGACTAGGAAACTACCTGTTTGAAGATTTTAAAATGGTGCGTAGGGTGCCCTGGATAAGTAGTTCAAATAAACATGCTAAGGGCGATTGTATAGTCCTGAATTTTGGTACCCCTGAGTTAGTGAGAACAATTTTAGAGAGATCTAGGAGAAAGCACAGGGGAAGGGAGGAGATTCATATTTTACCTTTGGGCTTCTTTTATTGTAATCCGCAGATTACACATGCCCACACGCAGTACAATCGACCCACTACACAAAACTTAGGGAGATACAATTACAATGTTCCAACCTTTAATCGCTTTGAGAAGGCGTTCTCTAATTTAGGTGATCAAGATTGACTCCCGACTAGGGTGCCAAGTATAAGATGCCGAGTAGAACGATAGAGAGGTTATCATACCACGAGCAAATAAGTCCAGGAGGGGGTAATGTGGTGCAGGAAGATATTCTGATACTCCCAGAAACGCAGCCCTCTGACTGTCCCATTGATGTGGCTAATTTGCGGCCAATTCAATCTATTATTAACAGTAAGCCAGTAAATGACCGCAATCCTAAAGGTATTAACTAATAGTCAAGACCTTAAAATTTTAAGCTGGAATGTCACCGGCCTCGGATTTAGACTGGCGGACACTGACTGGTTACATACATTATGCGGCATAGATATTATAATGCTACAAGAAACATGGGCCACAGCCGATCTACGGCCGATCTACACATAGAAGGGTATCATTGCTTTAGTGTAATTGCATCCAAAATCAATTATGGTCGTGCATCTGCATCTGGCGGACTATTAACTGGCATCAGGATAACTGCTGGAGAAAGTGTCAGGGTAATACCGACTACCAGCCCAAACATCCAGATAACAGAATATAAGAGACGGGTATACCTATATCTGATTAACTTTTATAATAATGATTTTAAATCAGTCCCGAACACGAACTTTGTTGAACTTTTTAAAATTACATCTGACCTAGCCCAACAACATACCATGGGCAATGATATAGGGTTCCTCATTGGAGGAGATTTTAACGCAAAAATTCAGGGGGCATCCCAAGGGATGAATAAACCCCAAGTTGACTCAGCTACACGAAGGGGCCTAGAACTACAGTGTTTTATAGATGAACATGGCCTCACTAACGTAATGGATTTGTGTGACATCCCGGTAGAAGAACAGATACCGACTTTTATAGGTAGAGACTGCTCGTCAACCATTGACTACATTTTCCTGTCCTCATGCCTAGCACATCGGGTCATAGAGGCTAAAGTCCTGCCCACAAGCTTTGGAGATCATAACCCGCTATCAGTGGCTTTATGTGTAGGAACCGGCCCCACCTACCTCACAGCCCATGGGGCAAGAGATATTACTCCCTCAACAAATAATTTAAGGTTAAAATGGAGGGGAGTAGATAGCGGTGGTATATTAGAAACTGTGCTAGCAGAACATGGGCCTTTGATTGACTCATGTATATCTATAGAGGGGAGTCCTATAAGGAAAATTGATGAGTTTGTGAGATTATGTTCGGTAATAAAATCCCTTTTGCCTGTACCATCACACAAGGCAGCGAAGAAACCCAGATGTTTTGATCATAGTTGCTCAGAGGCAAATAGGGCCCTACATAAGGCCCTGTCTTCTAAACCTAGGTGCCCAGTGGAGGTTAGAGCGGCAAGGAAGACATATAAAATCAAGATGGGTGAACGAAAGGCTACCCTATTGACGGAGCATTGGGAGGTTTTAGTTGATTCCGCAAAGGGGAAAAATGGAAAATCCTTTTGGCCCGCAGTTAGCAATATTCGTAACATGGGCCAACATTTGACAACAATTAGTTGCTCTATCTCGAGTGACCTATGGGAGAACCATTTTTCTAAGATTTACGCTGCACCCTCAGAAAAGGAATCTTGTTATATACCAGGACAACTAAGCTGTTTACAAATCAAGTTACATGAGGTAGAATTAGCCATCACACAGAGCCTTGGTAACAAAGCACCTGGCCCTGATGGACTCCCAATAGATATCATCAAGTGGAAGCCAGATCTCTGGGCCCCAATCTTATTAAACGTTTTTAATAGTGTGCCCCTAGCTCCCATGCCCGATACCTGGTCAACTAGCACCATCGTGCCAATATACAAAAAGGGAGACAGGTCTGATCCGATTAACTACAGGCCGATCTCGCTGTTGGATAACACGCTGAAGATCTTGGGGAGGGTACTTTACAATAGGGTCTCGGAATGGACTGAGGATAGCGGGATCTTGGATCCCTGTCAGATGGGATTCAGAAGTAAGGTCGGTACGGTCGAGTAGTGTTTAAATCTTAAATTAGTAATCCGTAACTATAACATTGCTCGGTCATCACCGATCTACTTAGCTTTTATGGACTTATCGTCCGCTTTCGACTTAGTCCACTGGGCAAAACTCTGGACCATTCTCTTGGATTGTGGTCTAGATGAACCCCCTGTACATCTCCTGGCATTCCTACATACCGATCTTAATGCACGAGTAAGGATTGGAATGGGAGGGGAAACCTCAGGCGCGATTAAGGTGGGACGAGGTGTCAGACAGGGGTGCGTTTTAGCACCCCTGCTTTTTATTATCTATATTAATGGGCTGAGTAATTCTCTAAGGAAGGCCACCTCAGACGTACCAAAAATCATGGGGAACCTGCTCCCAGCATTATTTTTCGCAGATGATGTGGTCCTTATGGGCCGCACCCCTAACTCCCGGCGATACTGGTGAAAACCTTCATTGAATTCATGGATAACCTTGACCTACGTGTACATTTAAAAAAATGTTTTATCATGTCGTGTGGTCCAGGGAAGCGACAGCTTAATTCCATTTCAGTGGGGGATAACAGATTACATTCTACTAGCTGATTCCCATATTTAGGGATGGTCTTTGCTGCGAACGCCTCGTGGACTGGGCATTTGACCCACTCCACGAGCAAGTTCTCAAATGCCATTAACTCAATCCTTAGCTTACCACGCCTGAGGAAAATAGGTGCCACTAAGGCTGGTTTAAATTTTTTTTAAATTACAGTGTGCCCCAGTAGCCACCTATGGGGCAGAGATATGGGGCCTGGCAAAAAATCATTGCATCCAATTAGAAGAAAACTGATTCTGTAGGAGAATCTTGGGTGCACCGATCTCCACTTCAGAGTACATATGCCACAGGGAACTCAATTTGCATTTTATTTGTGATTTTATTGGGACAAGACCAGCGTTATTTTGGCTCTCCATTTGGAGGAATAATTCAGCCACTCTGATGCAAGAAATTATAAGCAGCTGCCTCAGTTGTGACAAAGCGGTACAAAAGGGGGTGGTGATGGACGGAGCATCTGAACCAATCAAACACTCACACCCAGTTGTGACAAAGGCATGGAGATCCCTTGGCTCTCAGGAGTCTTCAAACATTTATGTAGTGTGGGCAAGGGCAGTCTTTTCTTGGATACCTCTAGAATTGTGCCCAGCAATAAAATGGAGACACAAAAAGCACTATATGCACTTTATAATACAGAAAGGACGAATAAGGTACTAAGTAAATCAACTGTGGTAACATACATGAATAATGAAATGTATAGGCATCCCTTACCTCTTTACCTTATCCTACCAATGACTAACTGGGAAAGATCGCTCCTGTTTCGTCTAAGGGCTGGAAACGTTAGAACTTTGTTATGTTTTCCTCTGGGTTATTGTCCAAAAGCACTTTATAAACCATGTCCCTGCGATGGAGTGAGCATACAATATGACCTGCACTTTTTCTTTTTTTGTAAATGTTACCTTAAATATGTTAAACGGTTTTTAACCCCTTATTTTAGGAAACATAGACCCCTTTCTCTGGGAGAATCATATTTGTTGTTGGTCTCTTTGGATACTGTAGAATTAGTCTTTCGCACTAGCACTTTTCTGAGACTTATCACCCGTACTCGCAAAATGATGGAAAACCCATAAACTGTTATTTTATCTTAACTGCCACAATAATCTGCTGTTAATTCTGGAAACTTGTATATAAAATCTTTTAACGGGCTTTTATGATATTTTGCTATGACATGACTTTTATGATTTTTTTTAATTCGAATAAAGAATATTGAATTGAATTGAATTTAACCTATTTTGCAAGGTTAAAATAATGAAAGGCTGGGGATAAAGCATAACGCTATAATTATATACCTTGCAGTTTGCATGCAGCCCTTGATGTCAGTCATTAGCTCACTGTTCTATATTAGGATTTTAACTTATACACTGCAAGGAGCAAAAGGATCTCTTTTACAAAAGCACTGACCTCTTAATTTATATGCACTTTGTGATCTGCACGGTACACTTACTTTGCCTCAGGCATATTAACCCACTGCGCTACTTTCGGTTGAGTCAAAACTTCCACTAAACAAAAGTCTGATCTCACTCCAGGAAGAACATTGATCCAGACATTTTTATTTTTGTATGAAAATTGCTGGATGCAGGGAAGGCAGTAGCAGGTGTTTTTAAAGCTATAACAGCTTGCAAACACGGCGGCCCCAGAAGTCAGCCCTAGAGCCGGCCCTGAATTGAGCAGGCCAGAACCACACATGAATCCAGTATCAAGACAGGAGCAGGGGTAGCTCTGGCAATGGGCCCCGATCCAGAGCACATTGCAGGTCCGGAAAGGGGCACTGGTGGGCCGGTGCTTCTTGGAGCTGCAGCAGCAGTGATTCTGAAAGCACACTTGTGCTTGTAGACTTGTTGCATTTTGTTTGGTAATAGATCGGCCAGATTGTGCGCTGCACTCAATTATCAAAAGAAATGCAGCAAGTCTACAAGCACACATGTCCTTACAGAATCCCCTAAAAACAAATGTTGTGCTTTTAAAGCTGCTGCCTTTCATTTGTTAAAAGGGCGCGGCTGTGGGACAGATTGTATGCCTTTAGTTAAAGTAATCATGTTGATTGCGGCGCATGATGGGCGCTGCGATTAATATGAATACTTTCACAAAGGCATACAATCTGTCCCGTAGCCACACCCTTTTTACAAGAGAAATCCAGCAATTGCACAGAGGCACTTTCTGCTGAACTCACCTCTGTGCGCTTCAAACAGCACACTGTGCACCCGAGGTGAGATGAATGTCTGACAAAATATCTCCGGACAGAAAATCGACCTACAAAAATATTGTCACAGAAATATCGAAGCCAAAAATATCGAAGTCCTATCTACATAAAGGTCAGTACAAAAATATCGGGAAAAAAATATTGCTGTCAAAAATCCAATGTTAAAAATATCGTTTTTTAAAATGTTTTAATAATAATGTAAAATTAAGTAAATAATACATATAATTACAAGAAATGTATTTTAAAAATAATAACTAATACATATATTGTTAAAATTAATTAAACATATACATATAAATTGATATATATACTCACTCTACATATTGCAACATTAAGGAAAAGGTTGGATAGCATCAGGGTAAAAATGACTATTCCCACTCCAGAGAGTGCAACAGTAGGGAAAGCGCAGGATAGCGTAGGGGTAAAAATTACTATTCCCACTCCAGTGAGTGCAACAGTAGGGAAAGCGCAGGATAGCGTAGGGGTACAAATTACTATTTTCACTCCAGAGAATACAACAGTAGGGAAAGCGCAGGATAGCGTAGGGGTACAAATTACTATTTTCACTCCAGAGAATACAACAGTAGGGAAAGCGCAGGATAGCGTAGGGGTAAAAATGACTATTCCCACTCCAGTGAATGCAACAGTAGAGAAAGTGTTGGATAGCGTAGGGGTAGAAATGACAATCCCCACTCCAGTGAGTGCAACAGTAGGGAAAGCGTTGAATAGCATAGGGGTAAAAATTACTATTCCCACTCCAGTGAGTGCACCAGGAGGGAAAGTGTTGGATAGCGTAGAGGTAAAAATTACTATTCCCACTCCAGTCAGTGCAACAGTAGGGAAAGCCTTGGATAGCGTAGGGGTTAACATTGCTATTCCAACTCCAGTGAGTGTAACAGTGTGGAAAATGTAGGATAGCTTATGGGTTATTTTAACATACTTATCAATTGAATACTTTTTGTTAAATAAATAAAATATTAATAATTTATTAACAAAAAATTATTAATAAATACCAATAATTTTAAATTAATATTTACTTAAATAACATTACATTTCATTCCACACTATTCCCCCATTAACACACAACACACTGCACCTAAAAAACACAATTAATGTAATTATCAATTAATCGATTAATAACAATTATTAATAAATCAATTATAATTCATATAATTATAAATTAACCAATTAATAAAACGTATTTACCAATTAATAATTAATTAACAATACATTATTAATCAATAACAATAAATAAAACCATATTCATTAATTAATTTAATGTAATTACTTCCCACCCTATTCCCCTATATACTCACAATCCACTACACATAAAAACTAACATAATTAATGTAATCATCGATTAATCACTTAATAAAAATTAATTACCAATTAATAATTAATTAACAATAAATTAATTACCAATAACTACAAATAAAAATTAATAATACATTAATCGTAATTAATATAATTATAAATGTAACAATTAATTAAAATTACTTGCCAATTAATAATTAATTAACAATAAATTAATTAACAATAACAATAAATAAAACATAATATTAAATGTAGTACAATTAATATAACTGTAAATTAAACAATTAAAATGAATCACCAATTAATAATTATTTAACAATTAATTAATATTCAATAACTATGAACTATGAATAAAAATATATTATTAATTATTTAGAATTAAATGACTTCCCACCCTATTCCCCTGTACACCCACAACCAGCTCTGATACTAAAACACAAAATTTACTTTAATAAAATTATTAATTTCTAAACATTTATTTAAAAATTTATAAAAATGCCTAAAAAAAAATGTTGAACATAAATATACAATACATACTTAAATACATAACACAATTTTTTTTGTTAATATTATTGACAACGATATTTTTGTTTACGATATTACTTACTTCGATAATACTAACTTCGATATCAACCTTGGGGTCGATATTCTGGTCAACGATATTCTGTCCCTATGATATTAAAAAGTCGATATTAAGGTAGGTCGATATTTAAAAAATCGATATTTTGACTGTACACCAGGTGAGATAGGTGCGGTAACAGTGCTTAAAAGTATTTAGCCATGCAGCATATTATGTGCAACTGGCTGCCTGCCTTTGTTTTCTATTTATTTACATTTGTATCCTTTGTGGCGCACTGCGCTTTAACTTCACATGTTTAAAGATAAAGCGAGGTGTGCCGCGAATGGTACAAAAATAAAGAAATAGAAAAGAAAGTCAAGTGGCCGCCATGTTTAAAGCTAAAGCCGACGTACAAGCTTCAAAGCCGGCAATAATGTAATCGCGGCCGTCCACTGTTTCTTTTCTATTTATTTACTTTTGTAGCGTTTGCTGCATGCCGCCCTTCACCTTTAAACATGTGATGCTAAAGCATGACGTGTCACAATTAACAAAATTAATAAATAGAAAAGAAAGGCAGGTGGCTGTCGTGTTTAAAAAGTCAACACACAAGCTGCAGAGAGTGCGCAAACATAAAGGATGATGCCATCAGAGAAAGGATACCGTACCAAGCCAATACTCCAGGGGAGGAGTAAGACACAAGAAGGTGGGACATAGCCAATAAAAGACCATACAGAAGAAAACATTTCAGAAGAACACACATTTTAACCAATGGGCAGCGAGGGCTTAGCCAAAGCCCAAATAAGTGGATACAGGAGGTCTCGCAGAGCAGCGCATGCACATTGGCTAGGCTCAACCCAAAAAGGAGCTTCTGAACAAGGCTCCCCATTTAATGATCGTCTTCCTTTCATCCTTCTGAGGTCGAAAAAAGTACCATTAAGTTGGGTAACAATAAACATCTGTTATTCAGCGCCAAGATACCCTCGCGTGAACATGAAGTTTACAAATACACATGTTATGTAATCTATTTTAATTCAAGTTGTTCTGAATGATATTTGCATTTCAAATATTGTACCTTCATTCAGTGGCATTCATTTACTTAATAACAAATAAGCACAACACAGTGAGAAACCTGACCTCCCCGCGATGAGAATCTCGCTGGGAGGTTTATTTTCCACGCTTGTGATTGGCAACTTGATGTTGCTGATCGCGAACAAGGAAAAAGTCTCGCCGGGATGTCATTTTGCTTGCTTGCGGTCACCAACTTGACGTTGAGGACCGCGAGCAAGAAAAAAATGACCGATGAACTACGCGTGTTTGCACTATGCTACGTGCAATTCGCGTAGTGCGAAGTAGCACAAACTTCGCAAACTATGCAAGCGTAGCGTAGTGCTTTGCCCAGGGTTATACAAAACACCCAGTTAAGCAAGTTTGTCGGCGCTGAAGAATGGCAATCGAAAATTCTTGATATGGTCTGACTGATGCCCTGTGAGTCAACTCTGAAATATGCATTGGGACAGAATGGAGCTCATGTATTTCTTCAGACACTCCGTTCTGAGACAATGCTGCACTGCTTCGTTGTGGCCAAGAGGCGCTATAAAGAAGCTAATTAAATAAAGACCCACCTATATTCACGCTCACACCCAAACTGTGGCGGGACCTATTTAGATACTGGTAAGGGCTTCTGGTTTTCAGAAAGATGACACGTTTCAAAATAATACACGGTTACTTTAAAAAACTGGTTGAGAATCCAAAACAAAGGCATTCGGCACACTGTAATTCTAACTACCCTTAGCTTAGACTGACACCAGACATGCTAAATGTGTCACTGTGCAGAGCGTGGGCCTGGGGTTTATATAAAGCAAACACTGCCCGCTGCTTGTATTTTTAAGACGTTAGCCATCCTTTAACAGTGGTGGCTGGTGACATTTGAAAGTGGTGAGGCGTAAAATTTGTGGTGGAGTGCACCATGGCTAGCGAGACTAGTGAGCCCGAGCGACTTACTGTGGGTCTCCCCCGGGGAAAAGTTTGAAAAAAGAGTGGGTAATTGGCGCATTTTCAAGCAATTTGGAGAAATCAAGGTTTAATAAAGCAATTGTGAAAGTGCAGTTATTACAATAATAGAGATGTCATATAATAACATGGGTAGCCGCTTATTAAGTACAACCACAGAACTTCATAAAAGACTTCAAGCTAACAATGATGAGTACCTCACAGGATTTTTTAAAGAAAGTAAGCAGGTCACAAACTAGCAGCATTCAAGAAATGTTAAGATTAACGTATTCAGTGCATGTATAATCATGTGTAGGTGCACCATTGTGTCTGTGCACCCTTGCACATATAAATATAGTATTTGTCTGTGAGTGAGGCATTGTGGATTTTTTTCTTGTGTTCCTATGCACTTTTAGTTCAAGTGTGCACACACCTCTAAGAAGCATACACGTTGATAGGTTTCTAAAGCTAAGAGCATTGGCATGCAGACGCAGTGTGTATATTCTCCCCCTGGGTTAAATTACTGGCATGCTATGCTATGTATAAGGTAAATTAAAAGTATTTCGCCAGCAACCAATGAAGCAAAAACGTTGAATGAAAAGTTTTTCAAATTCTAATAATAATGAAAGTTCAGAATCTCAGAACATTCCTCCAAACAGTGAATGACCCTTCAAGGTGTGTCCAATCTCTTAATTTCTAAATGATGCTACTTTATGCAAAGGACTGACCGGTCAGGCCGTTGTCATGTATTTGAAATGTACAATATTTGGGTACAATCCATATATTCATAAATGTGCACAGATCAATTTACTTATCAAAGGCACAAATATACACGTGTCTGCTGTGCTAAACATCCAAGTCAAATGCCATTGTCTCAATGTGTGCCTTTCAAACCTGCACTTTGAAGAGGCTGCCCTGGCCATAAAACCAAAAACATATTTTCTTGCCAGGCAACATAGAAAAAAAACGTAATTCCATATTATGAGTTGCATAGTACAAAAGCAATCGAGTAAGATTAATTGGATCGAAGAAGAATACAGAAACTTCAACACCCAGACTGAAATTGGATTCGGGCTGAATGGTGTCATGCATTATGCTTTTTCAGAAACATTTCTATGCACCTTCGAGAAGCATACAGGATGCCTGCCTACAATAGAAATGTTTCTGAAGCTAGGAGCATTGGTACACATCCTATATGCTTCTCGGAGGTGCGTGCCAGGCAAGCAGGTCCTAGCTTTGGAAACATAACATTCCTTGTAGATAGAAATGTTTCTGAAGCTAGGCCCTGCTGGCACTCACCTCTAATGCTTTAACAATACTCCCTACTACTTTTTGACCCCGTGGCATGCCATGGTGAAACCAGCAACAGGGTCTATAACACAGAGACTAAAGGCGTGTTATTTTCCTGACAAACATATTTGCCGTGTGATAGTGCCTGTCACATGGCAAATAGAAATCCTTCGGCTCTATGATATGAAAATAATATATGCCACACAACGCAGCCTTGCTGAAGGATTTCCATGCAGAATGGCGATAGGAATCACCCAATGTGTGAGAAGATACAAATGTATGAAACCAAACGACGAATGGCAATGTGCGAGCGGCAGTAACAACCCCTCCCCCCAAAAAAAATAAATTGCATTTGAACATTCTTAATTACTCGGATCTCTTTCTAACGTAATTCACGTATCTGAAAATACTCTGCTCAATAGTAATGCATTTGAAATATGCACATTTTGTAAGGGACAAAAATATATTTAAAAATTGTTTTTGTTGGGTAACATGACATAACAAATATGTTTCCTTTGGGTAACATATTCAAAGCAGCAGTGCCTCACGTGCCATTCTCGGTGCCCACCATTTCTGCTGCTTGATGCAATAGGAAGAAACTGTGCCAATGTCTAGATAATTGGGTCAAAGATTCACCCTCCCTCCTAACTGAAACCCTCAAAAACGGATGTATGACGTTACAACGGGAACTTTTACATCGTATACCATTACAACGCGAATTTTACAACGCAGGATCATTTACGACTACCTTTACAACGCATGTCATTACATAGCAGATGCTATTACAATGCATGCAATTACAACGTAAGTATAGGTAAGTATATCATTTTTAAATATATAATAAGTAATAATAATTTAATTTATTCATTTAATTTTATTAATGTAAGTAATTTTTTTTAAGTTATTTTTTTTAAATGAACCCTTAAAATACCCCGTACCCCAAAACCCAAACCTAGCCCTGAACCCTTAAAATACCCCTGTATCCCAAAACCCATACCTAGCCCTGAAACCTAAAAATACCCCGTACCCCAAAACCCAAACCTAGCCCTGAACCCTTAAAATACCCCTGTACCCCAAAACCCAAACCTAGCCCTGAAACCTAAAAATACCCCTGTACCCCAAACCCCAAATCTAGCCCTGAAACCCAAAAATACCCCTGTACCCCAAAACCCAAACCTAGCCCTGAAACCTAAAAATACCCCTGTACCCCAAAACCCAAACCTAGCCCTGAAACCTAAAAATACCCCTGTACCCCAAAACCCATACATAGCCCTGAAACCTAAAAATACCCCTGTACCCCAAAACCCATACCTACCCTTAAACCTAAAAATACCCCTGTACCCCAAAACCCATACCTAGCCCTGAAACCTAAAAATACCCCTGTACCCCAAAACCCAAACCTAGCCCTGAAACCTAAAAATACCCCTGTACCCCAAAACCCAAACCTAGCCCTGACACCTAAAAATACCCCTGTACCCCAAACCCCAAACCTAGCCCTGAAACCTAAAAATACCCCTGTACCCCAAAACCCATACCTACCCTTAAACCTAAAAATACCCCTGTACCCCAAAACCCATACCTAGCCCTGAAACCTAAAAATACCCCTGTACCCCAAAACCCAAACCTAGCCCTGAAACCTAAAAATACCCCTGTACCCCAAACCCCAAACCTAGCCCTGAAACCTAAAAATACCCCTGTACCCCAAAACCCAAACCTAGCCCTGAAACCTAAAAATACCCCTGTACCCCAAAACCCATACCTAGCCCTGAAACCTAAAAATACCCCTGTCCCCCAAAACCCATACCTAGCCCTGAAACCTAAAAATACCCCTGTACCCCAAAACCCAAACCTAGCCCTGAAACCTAAAAATACCCCTGTACTCCAAAACCCAAACCTAGCCCTGAAACCTAAAAATACCCCTGTACCCCAAAACCCAAACCTAGCCGTGAAACCTAAAAATACCCCTGTACCCCAAAACCCATACCTAGCCCTGAAACCTAAAAATACCCCTGTACCCCAAAACCTATACCTAGCCCTGACACCTAAAAATACCCCTGTACCCCAAAACCCATACCTAGCCCTGAAACCTAAAAATACCCCTGTACCCCAAAACCCATACCTAGCCCTGAAACCTAAAAATACCCCTCTACCCCATATCCTAAACCTAGCCCTGAACCCTTAAAATATCCCTATACCCCTAAACCCAAATTAAATAAATGATTAAAAAAAGATAAACTTACCTATACTTACGTTGTAATGGCATGCGTTGTAATAGCATCTGCTATGTAATGCCATGCGTTGTAAAGGCAGTCGTTGTAAAAGATCCTGCGTTGTAATAGTAGCATTGTAAAAGTAGTCCGTTGTAAAAGTTGCGTTGTAACTGTTGTTTCCCCTCAAAAACAGCACACGAAGGCACGCACCAACAGGGACAGCTGTGCAAGAAAGAGCCTCTCCAATTATCAGAAACAGCGCTGACAAGTTCTGAAATATTTGAAAGCGACTCCAGATTTCTGCCCCCTCTCTGTTCATCACTCTTTCTTTCCTCATACAGACCAGAGCAGTAAGTCACTTTCAACGGTCTTTCATTTACACACTGTGCATCATATGGACTATAACCAGAGTCTAACCACAAAGGGAAACAGCCCACTCCGTGCCCCGCCTGGCTGCACTATCATTCCCCGTTGAATCCGGCTTCCTGTTGACTTTAAACTGAGGCCTATAGATGTTGGGGTCTGGGTATAAACATGTTTATGTTTCTATATCCGCCTGATGCTTGAGCGCGAAGAGAGAATACACCAGACGCTGCCACTCCGAGATGCATCCCCGGGATGAGGTTGAGAGGGTGCTAAGCAGCGCTGGATTGGTAACGCGGGCACTCGGGCAATGCCACAGGGGCCGGTGTCGAGTTCCAAGTGTGGGCTGCTTTTTAGAGCAGTCTGGGGGGCAGATTTGGGCGGTGTCACTGTTGTTTGCATACAGCTAGCGGCCCACTTGGTGTCTGAGTGGCCGTTCTGGAGGCAGATGGGCGCTCATTACCTCACGTTTAGCAACAGGCAGAGGTGCCACTTTTTTTCTCTCGCAGGGCCAGCTCATTATTGTATGCATACCTACAGGGGCAGGGGGCCTGTGCAGAAGTGGCCTCACTTGTTTTCAGTCACCAGTATAAACCAATCCGTGCATTTTTTGTATCCCACCCCCTTTTTTTTTTAAATAAAATGTTGCTGAAGCAGTGTTTTGAGGAAAGGCAATATGCAAATGTGGGCCACTTTTTTTTAGCGTGCACGGGCCGTTTTTTTTTATTTCAAAAATGTTTTATTTAGAAGATTTTCTGATACAGTACAGTAGTAATGCAGGGGGGGGGATATTTACAGCAGGGAGTTCTTGGCATCTTTCTGGTTACATGGTTGCCCCGAGTATACATAGTTATAGGCTGGTTTTGAATCCCAATCCAACCTTGGTGCTGAGGCAGCAGGAGGGCTCGGATGTAGTTGGGAACTGTAAAGCATGCGTATCAATCAAAGCTGCATATTCTGAAACATCACCAGAGTCCTCCAGAAATAACAAGCCAGTGTGATTGTTTGGTCGGTTTTGCTCTGCAGAGCTTCAATGCCCAGAGGGAAGGAGGGGCCATTGTGCTCTGTGCAAGGAGGAAGCGTGTGATGGCCAACAAAAACAATCACTTAGTAAAATCGCCTCCGATGAAACAAACACCCAAAGGAGGGACAATTTCGAGCAATGGACCAATAGAAAGCCAGCATTTGGGACTGGCACAAGAAAAAACAATGGCAATCGGCGGTTGTGCCAGAGCCCATAGAAGAGGATACAACGAGGCTCGACCTAAAAAACAAGACAAGCTGCACTCAGGTATTTCTCGGCCCCGCCTCTTGGGGCGAAAGCATCAAGCTTCACTGGACAAGGAAATTATTTAATGTAGAGAGTGCACTAGAATAAAGATGTCCAGTCTTGTTGTTTGGGTACTAATAGTGCAACATGAGCAGAGCTTTTAGGGCAGAAACCCTACTTGTTTGAAATATGGCTTGAAGGACATAGTTTCATGGACCCATGCTGCATGCTCTAGACAGTGTTTAAGACACTAATCTTTTGTTGTTGCTGGAATTATAGTTTTGGCAGCGTTTTAAGACACTAATTCTTTGTTCTTGTTGGAACTACAGTTTTGGCAGCGTTTTAAGACACTAATCCTTTGATGTTGGAACAACCGTTTTGACCATAAAGAGAAGTGGTGGGAACTGCACCTTTGCGAGACTTCTGGGAACATTGCATCAGTGTCAAACAGTGCACGTCATATCTTGTTGTCAACATTGTGTTGGGCAAGACTGGAACATCTGGAGTGACTTTGTAAGAATATTGGAAGGACTCTTGGAAGAACTTGGTGTTCTTGAAAACTGGAAGTTGTGTTGTCCTATTTAAATGGTATGTCACAAAAGACAAAATCCTTGATATAGGTTAGGATAGGTAAGATGACTAAGAAAAAATAACAAGTGTTCACTTTTGTGTGCTTTGGTGTGAATAATATAATTGTGCCTATTCTCTAAAGATTGCAGCTAGTAAATGCAGACACTACACCCTGCTTGAAGCCCAGGACACCCTTTTACCCTGCAATCCTCCCAGACACACTCCACTAGATAAACAGACATGTTGTGGCTAGTGAGGTTTGTTTTCTCTTTTCTCCTCCCATCCCACTTCCCTTTCAGACCATCCTTGGTACAGTGCATCTTCTCTTGTCTTTGATACCACAGTTAGGTCCCAGAGGAAGTTGGGATACAGTCATCCCCCCATTGCAACTGCCTGGAGTTCAAGTGAGTAGCTTGTGACACAACATTCCCCACATTGACGTAGACGGCGACAATGAGAGCTGCTGCATGGCAATCAGATCAGATCGAGGCAGCCACCCGCTTCACACCAATCCCTTCATTGCAGGGTTGGATTGGTATTAAAAATAGGCCCAGGCACCCTAAAAAAGAGTAGCCCACATATCGCATCTGTGGATTGCACCTCTTCTCAAAACACTACTTCAGTATTTTAAGCATTATAAAAAGAAGGAGGAGGTTTCTATAAAAGAGGCATGGTTTCTTAACATCACTGATAAAAAAATGCACATGTTGCCAGGACTCTTTGTGCACGGATTAGTTGCCAATGGTGGCCACTTCTGCTCAGACCCCCTGCCCCTGCTCAATCTGTGTACATTAATGGTCCAGCCCAGCGAGAGACTGGGAATGACACCTCCACCCGTTGGTGGAATAGAGACCCATCTGCCTCCAGAAAGGTGTCCAGTCCCCCACTGGGCCTATGGCAACATCTGAACAGCACTTCCAAAATTGGCCACTATGCTGGCCAAAAAAGCAGCCCACATCTGCAACTCAGATACTTGCTCAATGCCCATTGCCCAAGTGCCCACCTTACCACCTTACCAATCCGACTCTGCTTCGTTAGCGGCCCCATGTGTCTCCTCTTCGAGAACAGTCAAGGTTGGCATAAACCTCCCATATGATACGCCCTCAAATGCGTGTTACTTCAGGATCTCCAGTGGGGGGTTTGTTGTTTGTCGACCCTGCGAGGTAAGAGAGCTCCTAACCACGCAATTAGCTGGCTGCCATGTTCTCCCCTCATTCCATGGTTGTCGTTCTGCCATAACATTTGCTTGAGTAATGCTTCAAACACTTCCACTGTGTTCCCTTTTCAATATGTGTATTCTTTGTAGGCGATGATGTGTTATGTAAAGATGTTAAGAAAAAAGCCATCAACATTATTGTTATTGCATCTGTACGTAACATGGGTTGATATTAAGCCATTTGGATTATTTTTCTTTCATCTGAAAATATTATGAGTTGAAATGTGTCAAAACTTTGTGGTTATTATTTAACATTTTGAGTTAGTGATGGGATAAAAGGAATTCATAATTATTTAGTAAAGTTTTTTTTACCTCAATTGTTTTGCAGTTTTTGGTTGCTGAACAAATGCAAGCATTTGGTTTTTATTCTTTTCCTTTGAATAGTGCTGTGTCACCCCTTTTGAAGGCATGATCTGTTCTTTCTACAATTTTAATAAATAAAATAAATATTAATATTAACATAACTATCCAAGTTTTATTTAATTAGTCTTATTTCGATGACTACTGCTAGTAAAACTACCACAATAACTATTATTAATTCTAATTTATCTCTAATTTTTAAATACTATGTTTTCCATTTATAATCAGAGAGCTTCAGCCTTACAATGATGCTTTTAAAGATGTTCTGTTGAAACCGATCTCGAAAAGTATGTTTTCATTCCGGTTTGTTTTATGCTAATTTGCTATAAATAAGCCCATACACCAGAACATTCAAAATCCACTCAAATATTTGTTTTTCTCACAGTAGGAACTCTGTCTTCAAAAGTGACAAATATTGAATTGGTAATTTGTTTATTTGCTAAAAGTGTTTTTCTGGAGCTATTTGTGTGTACCTCTGTGGTCTATTTGAACATGATGTGTCTGTCTGCATGCTGGCAGGTGTTTTCTGTTCCCAGATTGAAATGTATCTTTACGTGGACCCTTCTGCATAAACTTTGCACTGGTGCAGCGTGGCATGAAACTTGCTGACTTCCACTATCTTCCACCCTACCAATTGGTGTTCGATAAGACTTGGTGCACAGGGCATGGGGATGTTTATGCGCTTACTCCCACTATGCTTCCAAGGCCAGTAATGCTTTACAAGCTGTAACAGAGGCATGCTGGGAGAGCTATTGTAGAGGGGGCTCCTGGAGTCATCGAGCCCGCATTACCAAGTGGGCCGAGAGGATTCTGACCCCTGCAGGGGAAAGCAGAGGAGCAGGTAGAAGGAAGTGGTGAATATCGTTTATCTGACAAGCTCACCCGACTACAGTTCATTCAAGATTGCTGAAGGATCCACAAACCTTACCAGTTCTATAAGCGTCAGCATGGTGGGGAGGAAGGGGAACATGTGGGGAGGTAGTCACGTTGCTTAATTTTTCAATCACTTTTCAACTTTACGATCTTGAATGAACTATAGTCGGTGAGCTGGTCAGATAAATGATATTCACCACTTCCTTCGGGAAGCAACCTTTACAACACAACTTTTACAACGCACTACCATTACAACAAAACTTTTACAACGCAACATCCATTACAATGCATGCAATTACAACGCAACCATTACAACGCATGACACTACAACGCACACCACTACAACGCATGTCATTACAACGCAGTCATTACAACGCATACCATTACAAAGCATAACATTACTATCCAACACTTACCCTACTGTTGAACCCCCTGGAGTTAGAATAGTAATTTTTACCCCTACACTATCCAGCACTTACCCTACTGTTGCACCCCCTGGAGTTAGAATAGTAATTTTTACCCCTACACTATCCAACACTTACCCTACTGTTGCACCCCCTAGAGTTAGAATAGTAATCTTTACCCCTACACTATCCAATACTTACCAAACATGCAATGTAATGTTATGCGTTGTAATGGTATGCGTTGTAAAGGTATTATGCGTTGTAATGGGATGCGTTGTAAATGTAGTTTTTAAAATTTCGTTGTAATGGCATGCGTTGTAATGGAATGCGTTGTAATGGATGTTGCGTTGTAAAAAATGCGTTGTAAAGGTATGCGTTGTAAAAGTGTGCGTTGTAACGTCATACATTCCTTCCTTCTACCTGCTCCTCTGCTTTCCTAGTGGGGTTAAGAGGCAATGGTACAGTATAGATAAGAGATTACCAAGCTCCACATGGGTTTTCAGCATTTCTGTCAAATACCTCAAGACCTCCCTGATAAAGCAAAGGTTTTCAAGTCTACAAGTTAGTGTAATGAGTCTAGGAATTGATGAGGAGATGACTGACTATTCTCAGGCAGCGAGAACAAGCAATAATTAATTCACTATAATGGTGTGTACATGTCCTGCTTTGACGGATACCCCTCACTCCATTTGTCACAAAGCCTAGACTAATTGCACTGAGATACAGCGCTTCGAGGTGTCAAAGGTACTGGTAGGCGAACAGACTGCAAATGGCTAAACGCTTGATAGGCTCTAGCTGGATGATCTATAGTTTTCCAAAAGATTGTCCTGAAACTCATCAACAAGTGCAGAGTGTTAAGCTACTCTGGGATAATTAAGACCCTTTAGTATCCCTGCTGACTTGGTATGTGTAGGAAATGGGGGGGTTACCCAGATCTCCAAAGGGGTAGCATGGCATCAAGCGGGCAGGCCAAACTTCGAGGACATGTGAAGCACTCACGCAGTACCCTCAGTCAACACACCAGGCACACCACAAAAGAGGCAGGACACCAGTTTGAGTTGGAAAAAGATACGTAGTTTAGTTGGGGTTTCCAACCTGCAAGGCAAAAGAATGCAAAACAGTAGTGTCACAACAGGACGCCAAATGGCGCCAGAACCAAGCGAATAATGGGGGAATTATTTACATAGGAAGTTGTCCATGCTGAAAGGATAGAAGGATGGGATCAAAATGTCATTAGATCTGGGGCCAATCTGGCGGGGCCAACTCAGACTCTCATCCTAAAGGAAAGGCTGTAATTGCATAATTCTACATTAGCATAGAAATACATCATGCACATTAACACCAACCCACCCCTGTTAGGGAAAAACGTTAAGGCATCACGGCATAACATGGACAGGAACACCTGTAATAAATCAGCCCGTCTGACCCATCAATCTGGTACATAAACAAGGGCCTGGAATAACACATCAGGCCAACCCATTGACCAACATTATGCAGAACATACCTCACCCAGCATTAATATCAGATAGGGGCCCTCCTCCTAGATCAGGAACACCTGTCAGGACTCAATTAGGTTCCCTTTACCATCAACTAAGGGGTATCAAACATCAGGGTGTACACAGCAGTCAACCCTCCTTACTTCTGGACTCCCTCAGATATTTCCTTGCCCAGACTTCCTCTATAACTGGGGACCTCAGGACAACCCATAAGGTAGGTACCTATATTTGCAATGAGGGGGAATAAGACTCTCTACCCCAGTATATGCAATAAGGGCAACCGGCTTGCTCCTGAGTTGTCTGGTAGGGCAGTTAGTTGCAGGAAAGTTAGGGCAGTTCAACAAATCTGGAGCCCAAGTCACAGGTGCCCTCCGCAAAACGGGGCGCCTGACAAGGCAACACAGTCCCAGGGGGCGGGCACCGGCAATGTACCCCGTTGCCCCCCCTCCACCAACTTAAGATAAGCCCCACTCACCGGGCTCAGTAGGTCCTGCGGGGCGTCCTTTGGGGTCTCCTCTGCAGGGGGGGACCAGGCACCGACAATGTGCCTCGAGTCGCAGGATTCCCCGGTGATCTGCGCCGGTCACTTGGGCCCACAAGGCCTCACTCAGGCCTCAGCGCCGCAATCGGGGCTCCCTCTTCACTATGGGGGCCCCGTTACACAACTCCTGCTGACTTCGGGCCTCTTCTAGGCTCCGCCCCTTTCTTAGGGTCCCTGGGCTCTCCACCGTAGGGACCAGGCCTCCTTTCCAGGGGGGGGGTCACTGCACCTCTGGGCGACCACACTCGCCTCACCCGGGGTTTCAACACTGCCTCAAGAAGGCCTCTGGGGAGACACGCGGTGTCTAGGCACTCGTGGGGGAGAAGCCTGCCTGGCTTTCCCCCCTCCTTACATGGCTTCCGCGATTCACTCGGGGTTCCCTCGTCCTCCTGGGAGCCCCACCGGCACTCTGCTCCGGCCACCTCAGGTCGGGAGGCGGGGCTGGCACCGACAGTGTGCCCCGGCCCCGCCTACCTCACCGGCCCCTCGCGTGGGGGCACAGACCGGCGGGGTAGGCTCCCGCTCCGGTCACTCAATCTTTGGGGCTCCCCCCTCGTCCACGGGGGCCCCGCTCCAGCGCTTCACCCGGGTCCCCCTCCTACCTCACGGGGACCCGGGGCTTGGATTCAGCTTCTCCTGGCCTTCCCGGCCATCGGCCAATCCCTGCGCGGCCTTCAAAGGTCATGGCCGCGCAGGCCAATCCGTGCGCGGCGGGGGCGGGCTGATAACGCGGCCTGGCCCCCCCGTCACGTGATGCGGGAGTCGGCGGCCCTCTCCTGGTACCGGGGGCCGCCGCGACGATGCCCACAGCGGTGGGGGTCCCCTCAGCAGCGCCGGGCCGCGGCGGTGATTTCAGCGGCAATAAGGGGTAGGCTCCCTTCTTAATTAATTAATTATATAGCGGACAGCGCGCTGAAACGAGGGTAGGCTCCTCCAGCGTGATTTTCCTCAGGAGAATGGCGCTATTCACCGCGCACTGCTCCTCCCTCTGCCCACACCACTTCCAGGGCCAGTAGCATTCCAGGGGCCACACCAGCCCCAGCGCTTCTCTCCCCACAGCGCTTGGTAGGCAGTCCAGGGGCAGATTTAGAGTCACCGTTCCTCGAGGGCACAATCCACCCAGTCTAGCGCTTCCACAGGGGCCACAACTTCCCTGGGGGCATCAACCTCCCCAGAATAGCGCTTGCCAGGCAGTACCTCATAAGGGGCAACAGTTCCTCCAGGCAGCTCCTCACGACCCAGCACTTCCACAGGGTCACAGCTTCACCAGAGGGAGTAGACAGTCCTATTTCTCACCTCCTGGGCGCTTCTTCATCGCAGCGCTAGCGTAATTCCCGGTCCCCACAGTGTCAGGGACCTTGTCAGGGGCCCATGGGGACAGCAGAGGGGGGTTTATAGGGGTGCAGGGCCCAGCTCACAGCCCCATGTGGCGGTAGCACCTCACAGCAGGTCCCCTCCCCTCTTGTCCCAGCGCTGACTGACTCTCTGGTGGCACTTCTCCCTTCTTATACCCTCCTTCCTCACAGAGCCAGCACCTTCCGGAATGTTGGGGAAAACTGGTTCACACTGGCTCAAGGGGAGGGGGTGAGCACCCTGGGTGCCAGGCTTTCCCTCCAAAAGCTAGGGGTAGCTGGGTAATAATAACTAGACCGCTGACCTATGGCAGTACAGTGGCAAAACCCATGGCCATGGCATCCATTTTAAGCACAGTACATTTCAGTCAGGTGCATGTTTAACATGGGGGAATATTTTCTGCACACCATTTAACAACATTTAATTTTACAACAGGGCAACTCTTACCACACATGGTTCTTATATGTTTAATACCATGGGGGAGACATTCAAATTAGGGGGGCAAAAAGCGAAAAATTTGGGGGGAAAAGGCCAAGTCCAACAGTATGCATACACGGGAAAACACTCAAACATTAACCAAGTAAAAAAAAGAGATTTTTTGTCAAGCTCAAGAAGCTGACCAGACATATTCTTTGAAATGCAGGTCATTGTCATAGCCCACTGATGTACTGACTGTGCTTAATATCCTTCCCATAAAGCACCATTGTACCTATTGACGCATATCCTTGTCAGAGACTAGAAGCTGTGACCTTGTGTCAAGTTTCCTTCCTGCCTGAGAATAGAATGAATCCTCCCAGTAGCTAAGGTGCCACCCTCCTCTTAGTATTTATGTGAAAGGTGCCAAATGTCTCCTTAACACAGTCCCTTTTTGAAGGAAAAAAAACCAAAGGGCAAATACCTCTGTGGCAATCTGGGATACACTTGATTGTAAAAGATAAATGATAGAAAAGTTGGCAAGGAAGTCCCAAAACCACATTACAACACCCTTGAAAAAATATGTGTGTTAAAAAACAATACCTGACGCCAATTAAAATTGTTCCTTAAAAGTAATTTATACAAAGAGCTCCCTACTACAATGTAATCCTTACATAGCTAAATTGTTTATAGCTTAGCACAATGTACCCAATTATCAATTTTGTATATTTTACAGGTTTCACAATATAACCAATCAATCTATTTTCAAACTACCTTGCAGTCCAGAAAGATAATTTTCTATACTCAGCAATCAATTCAATGTTGTCATTTTTCTCCAGAGTACATGATTGGTGGCACATGTCTATCAATTATAACTTACATCTTATCACATGCCAATCATACTTTAAATTAAAAAGACATATCGAACATTACAAGTTTACCGATAGGTTTCCTGCACATATCACATCTCTCAAGTCTAAAAATAATTGCATATGAGTATGCTGTTCTTTATCAGCCCCTAAAAAATGTTGATCCTCTGCAAGATTTAATATCAAGTGCCCAAAGATTTAACGTGTTTATGTATTTCAAAAAAGACTTACTCACTTTTTCATATTTATTAGTAAATTTCACTCATGGCAGTGTTAAACTCCACAAATGACTATGGTGGAGAATGAGCCTAGAATGTGGTCTTAAGAACTAGAGAGGTCCTAAAAAGAAATCCAGCTGTGGAAAAACAGTGCAAAATATCAGGGAACAAAAGTTTCAATGTGGCTGATGACTGCATAGAAATAAAGGGCAATGAATATTTTTCAACACAATAATCTCAAGTCAAAGCCTTTTAATAAATGACCCGGCCAGGAAACAACAACACAGGAAATAAGGTTATCATATCATATTGTCAACTTCAGATGACAATAACCACTGGGAAGGTATCCTTGTTTGATATTTTTCTTTTTTCATACTTTGCACACGCCCCACTGTCCCTTCAAGCTGATACCCCGTAGGGTCGGCAGAACAGTCCTCCAAGTACCTGCAGTTGTGGAGAGACTGTCACAGAGCATCAAGGAGAAGATGCAACGCTTAGGGGCCGATTTTGATGGCGGACGGACCTTAGTCCGTCCGCCACCATAGAGCAGGAGGGAACCTCCGCATTGCCTGCGGAGTTCCCTCCTGTGCAATTAGGATGTGACCGCCACCCTGGCGGTCACATCCTCTATTTTTACCATTGCGGCGGGTGCGGCTTCAAGCTGCATCCGCCGCAATGGTAAAAATGCATACATTGCATTTGCATGCAGAAAGCGGCAGGCACCGCGCGGTGCCTGCCGATTTCTGCATACAAATGCAGGGGGGTACCATAGGTACCCCCCATGTGCACCCCCCACCCCCCCTTCACCTAGGGGGCCCGCAACGGGCCCCCGCAGTGAAGTTACACATGCTTTTCCACGGCGGAAAACCCACCGCGGAAAAGCATTTGTTAAAGCCCTTCCTAATATGGCGGACGGTGTCTGAGAGACACCGCCACCATATTAGAGCTTTTCCGCCACGGTTGTAAGCCAACCGCAGCGGAATAGCTGCGGACGGAAACCAGGACCCACCAGCCATCCTAATGTGGCGGTGGGTCTTTGTGGGTCTGCTGCGGTTTTTCCGCATCCTCCGGGCCGGCGGTGGCTTCCGCCGGCCCGAAAGATGCGGAAAAACCGCAATCATAATAGGCCCCTTAGAGCGAAAGTACCAATTACACACTGCTGCCTCTGCGATTTCATCTCTCTCTCTCTGGTCAGTTTCCTGTGCAAATGTGACCACCCACATCCCTTTTTCCGTTTTCCGTGAAGCTTGTTCTGTCACCTTGGGTACACCTATTTAGTGCACCTTGGAAAGCCTCGTTGATATGTCATTCCAGCAATTGCTTATGTCCCATATCCGAAGCTTGTATGATGCTATTGTTAAATTAGTCTTGACATGCACTAGTGAGCTTTTGTAGATAGCAGTTTGCCTCAGGTTTTACAATTGTCCTTTATGCCAAAATATTTTTATCATGTTTAAAAAGCTTTATTTAACAAAAAAGCAATGAAAGCCATACAAAAGAAAGCCAGACAGAATATCTTAAAATAAGTAGCAATAGATATGAAAGGCAAAAGTGAACAGAGTAGAAAGCTGTTTACAATTTTACATTATTAAAGGGAGGGAAGAGATAAGGAGTATAATATAATTTAAGAACTGAGGATTGAGTAATATTGCATACTAATAATAAATGAAGAAGAGATTAACATATCAAGGACAGTATAATAATAAAATAAAATAATCTGGAATAAAAGGTGGAGAAACAACAATTTACGGATGTTTAAAATTTTCAGAACGTTTAGAAGAAACAACTTATTGTTTTGCAACTTTGTTTAAATAGTTAGTTATCGGTAACCAATACAAGTCTCTATTACCAATTGGATTGTAGGAGGAGTCAAAAGCAATGTTAGTCTTTTATAATGACAAACATTTTTCCACCATGACTTGACTGAGAGTTTAGTTGAACATTTCCTTATAGAAGTAATTTGTTGAAAGGCTAAATATAATAAGATCAATAGGCCTTTATCATGTGAGGACAAGTGTAAAGATTCTGATAAACTACCTGCAAAAAGTATATTATTAGACAGGGATATGTGTAAATTAAAGATTCTGGATATGAGAAACCATATATCTATCCAAAAGGAGGCTACATAGGGACAGGAAAATAAAAGATGTAACAAATCAGCTGAAGGGGATTTACAGGACCAGCAAGAATCATCATTAGTGTGTGAAAATGTAGCTATTGATAGGGGAGTGGAATACAATATATAATATAGAAAGAACATGGATTAATAGAAGCAGATCTAGAAATTTTTAATGATCTTGCCCAGATTTGATTCCAGAATTCAATGCTCCACACACCCCAAATTCGCTTCCCAAGTAAGTTCCATACTTGTTTTAGAGCAAAAAGGATCTGGAATGGAAAGGTACTTATATAACAGGGAAGCCTTTGGAAATAGCTGCGAAATTTCTAAAAAAATGATCAGTTGTAGGTGGGGGAGCGTCAGAGGGGAAAGAGTAGAAGACATCTAGAATTATCTCCATAAGAATTGAGAACTTCTGCCAAAAAGAACACGGACAGTTGAAAGTAGCTTGAAAATTAGGACAAGAACAAGGGATCATGCCATCAAACATATCAGGGACCCAAATAACATCTCGAAGTTTCCAAGATTTCCAATATAAAGGTCTAAATTAATAGCAAAGAGGAGATTGGAGGAAGAATTCTCTAGTAGAAATGTTTGGTTGACAATGAGGTCTTAATAAAGAACACGTGTGACGAAATAGCGGGAGAGACATAATGTTTGCCTTTGCAGTAAAGGTAATAATTTCCTTAATTGGAAAAAGAGCAAGTAGAGATCTTTCTATTTTAACCCATAAAGGTGTTGTTGGACTTGGCCCTTTTTTTAGCGTTATGCCTGAACTTTTTGCCTTCCTCCTGTATTTTTGATGACCTGCTGTTGGCTGTTTTATGACTCTGGGCACTTTACCACTACTGATCAGTGCTAAAGTGCATATGCTCTCTCTATTGTAAATTGATGTGCGAATTAGTGACTCCATGATTGACTTGTTTGCTTTACTTGTCAGACCCTCGTGTAGTGCACTGAGTGTGCCCAGGACTTGTAAACCAAACGCTGCTGGTGGGCTTGCAGCACTGGTTGTGCCACCCACAGAAGCAGCCTCGTAAAATGTGTCTCAGTTCTGCCACCACAGAGCCTGTGTGCAGTCCGGTACTGCCATGTCTACGGGGTATGTGCACCCACTTGCCAGTCCCTAAACCTACCCTTTTCTACATATTAGTCACCCCTATGGTAGGCCCGAGAGCAGCGTGCATTATAGGTAAAAGGTAGGACCTGCCCTGATGTGTGTGGCATGTCATAGTGGTGAATTACGGCCATCTTCGTTTTTCACTATTGCAAGGCTACCTATTCCCCATAGGCTAGAATGAGCAGTTCGATTATTACATCCTATAATCCTAACTGACTCAGGGAACCAGGTAGAAATTTGAGTTTAGTATGCCTGAACTCAGAATGATAAAATACATCTTTTAGTGAAGTTGGTTTTAACATTCTGTGTTTGAGAATACCACTTTTAGAAAGTCGGTATTTTCTTGTCTGACCATCCTAGCCTGCCCCTGCTATGTTGTGTATTCCTTGTCTGGAGTTTGAGTGACAGGGGCTGGGGGAGTCCAGGAGACAGGGTGAGTCAGCCCAGGGCTGAATAGAAAGATCTACATGTAGATGGGTGGGAGGAGTTGCACTTGGGACCTGAATAGGGCTGTGCCTTCCCTCCACAATGCTGGTTCCACCTCCTGTGGTGCGTCTGGTGACCCTGGCCTTCACTGTGAAAAGAAAGAAGGAGTCCTGTTAACAAAGTGCTCCAGGACTGACCAGAACTAGTGAGAACAAAGAGAAACAGTGTATAAAAAGAGTGACCCAGACCTCAGAGAATTAGATCACTTTTGGGAAACAAGAAGAACCCTCTGCCGAGGAGTGGAACTGGAGAAACTGAGGAGAGATTATCCCTAAGAGTGAGGGATTGGCTTGCAGTGGTTGCCTTACTGCCAACGAGAGGAGAGAGGAACTTTGTGTGTACTTTCATCAACTTGTGACGGATCTCCAAGGGCTTGAGAGAGAGTTTGCCCCCTGACCGAAGTGTCAGGACCAGTAAACTTCACCCCTCTATGAATTCCTTCTTGAAACGCTGTTTCAGTCACTACAGGGGAAAGGGAGCTGTGACCGTCCCCGATGACCGGCTCTGTGCCTCGACAGCACTGCCAAAAGCAACGCCTGCATCTTGCAACGCAACCCTGGTCTCACCGACCGCAACGTCCAACGCTGCCGTCAATGACACGCTGCTTGCACTGTGACCTGTAGGCACCGCACTGCGCACCGCCTCGCTTCACTGAAACCAAACTGGTCTAACTGACATCAACTCCTGCGAACCGGCACTGCCGCTGCAACGCAACCTGCCAGCACCGCATCGAGCAACGTCTCGCCCTGAAATGCATGGCTTTGCTCTCAACATCGCCATATCGATGACCTCACCGAGCCGCTGCCTGCACCGCATCAAGAGGACACCGCACCCTGCACAGCTTCCATCTTGCAACACAACCGCGATGATTGCCACACCCGGCTTGCACCCCCTGCTTGCCACAACGAGTAAAGGTACTGTGACCAAGTCTGTTCCGCTGTGCTGACCCGTATCGACTAGGTCAGCTGGAATTGCAAGGCTCTGTTGTGTTAACATCGCCATAGCCGGAGGAGGCTACCAACTCGTAAAGAACTCTGATTCAAGTAATCCTAAGAACGCTATTTTTGATACAGTATTGTGGATCATTTTGCCGTTTACGGTCTTGTGATAAGTCTATATAAAAATACTTATTTTTATACTACAACTTGTGTGGTGCCCGTCTGTAGTGTTGTCACTGTGTTACTGTATGTGTTCACAAATGCTTTACACACTGCCTCTCAGATAAGCCTGTCTGCTCGTGCCAAGCTACCGAGGGGGTGAGCAGGGGTTATTTTAGGAGTGTACCCCCTTGCCCTGACTAGACGCAAGGGTCCCTATTTGTCAAAGGTACCTACCTCTGCAACTAGAGACCCCCAAATCTAACAGTTGTGTAAGGTGTAATGTCTGTAAAAAGCCATTTGGAATCTTTCTTCAGGGAAAAAGCCGGTTGGTAAAGTCAAAAGTCAGAAAATTTTACTCCTCCATTAGCTTTTGTCTTTTATAGAAGTTTCAAGGAAATTCTAGGTTTCTTATCGTGCCATAAGAACTTAGAGAGAACAAAATCAAAACTTTTAAAATATATGAAAGTAATACGGAATGGTATCATAGAAAGAATGGATAGTAAAAAAGGAGTAATCATTATTTTAATAGCATCAAGACGGCACCACCATGAAAGGAAAAGTGGATTCGAGGAGGAGAGAAGTTAGGAAATGCAGTCAAAGGCCTCCTTCATATTCCGTTTAACCGAGTTTAAAATGGAATTACTAAACCAGATGCCTAAGTATTTAATTTAAGAGTTATTACATCAAAAACCAGTCAATTCAAAATGGTGCTTAATACAGTATTTGGTGATGGGCAAACTTTCTGTCTTATCTGGATTCATTTTATACCCAGAAGTCAAAGAAAAATCAGAGAATTCTTGTAATAGAGAGGGAATAGAGGTCTGGGGATGGGAAATAAAAAGCAAAATATCAGCTGCATATCCAGACAATTTTAAATGGAACGCTCCGTAAGTAAATCCAGAGACAGAAGAATTTTGATGAATACAATATGAAAAAGGTTCAATAGATAAAACAAATAAGAGAGGGGAAAGGGGACAACCCTGACAAACCCCCTGTTGTAGGGAAAACATTGAGAAATAAGATCATCAATTAAAACAGTGGCAGTAGGGGACAAATAAAACAGAGAAATAACAAAAATTAATTTGAGGCCAAAACCATGCCAGTTTAGAGTTTTGAATAGAAATGACAAATCAACTCTATCAAAAGCGTTCTCCGCATCAACAGATACTGCAGCTAGGGAATAAGAAATAGTGGAAGCTGTATTCAGGACATTGAAGAAAATTCGAGAATTATCAGAAGTTAATCTGCCTTTATTGAAGTCGCATTGTTGTGGACCAATTAGGACAGGCAAAAGGGGTTTGAGACATAGAGCAAGTAATTTAGCAAAAATGTTATAGTTTAAATTTACGAGGGAGTTAGGACAATAATTCTTACAACACTTTGGATCACACAAGCAAATTGTGGCTTCTAAAAAAATACCTTCTGCCTTGCCAGTGTTCCAAGAATATTGGAAGAGATGTAAAAGTTTAGGGACTAATAAGTTTGAGACTTGTAAGTAAAATTCTACTGTAAATCCATCAGGACCTGGAGTTTTTTCCTTTTTAAGTGAATGTAGAGATTTAGGGCCAGATGCATCAAATTGTTTTGCCCATTCTGTGTCTATGGCAAAATGTGTTGTTGCATATGGCCCGTAGATATTTCTATACTAGAAATATCTCACTCAAGAGTGTCAAAATCAAGATTTGCATGGGTAGGAGGAAGAACTTGGGCAAGATAAGTATCAATCAAAGAAGCAGATGTAGGAGATTCTGGTGTATACAAGGACTTAAAGAAAGTCACAAATTCATCTAAAATATCCTGTACTTTAAAAAGATGTTTTCCCTCTGGAGTTTGGAAGGAATATATTAATACATGTTCTTTACGACCTTTGAGGTAATTGGCTAAAAGCTTGCCAGCTTTATTTCATCTGCCATAATAATGGGCACTTCTATGTAGAAGAATAGATGAAGCATTATCAGTGGTTAATTTGTTTAAGTCTAGTTTTGCACTAACCAGCTCTTGTAAATTAGAGCCAGAGGAGAAAGAATAAAATTAAAGCTCAAGACGTTTATTGTTAGCTAATAAGCAATTATGTTGAACACAAGATTCTTCTTTTCCTTGGAGACAATAACCACGAGCAGCAGTCTTAATTGTGTCCCATATCAATGAAGGGGAAGAATTTGCATCACCATTTAAGAGAAAGAATTATTCAGCAAAAGAGTTGAAGGAAGAAGAAAAGTTTGGATCCCGCAAGAGAAAATTGTTGAACCTCCATCTAGAATATCTGGGCTGTGACCGAAGCAAATCAAAATCTGCAACCACTGGGGCATGATCAGAAATTAAAATAGGTTCAATTGAATAGGAAGTGAGATTTTGAGATAGATGTTTGGGGAGGAAGATATAATCTAATTGTGTAAGAGAGCCATGAGCAGGGGAAAAAAAGACTATTCTGTTACATCTGGGTTACATAAACACCAGGTGTCAATAAAGTGTGTCTGAGAAATTGTGTTACGAAATTGCTTATGAGCTTTATAAGAGATAAATTGATCTTGTGATTTGCGGTCTATAAATGGACCCATAATCTGGTTGCAATCACCTCATAAAACTAAAAATAAATCTTTATATTGGATATATTTTTTATTAGGCCAAAAGGAATAGTCCGGTTGAGTCGGACCATAAACAATATGTACAGTCAAGGAAATATTATTAATTATTCATAAGTAATTTAGCTAATAACCATCTACCTTCAGAGTCTATGTCTTGAGAAACAACAGAACAATTAAACCTTTTATGACATAGAATAATAACACCATTTTTGTATTGGGGGTAGGAGAAACAAGGACTAAGCCAATCCAACTCCGCTTAAGCTTTAAAGCCTCCAAGTCCATCAAATAAGTCTCCTGTAGTAAAACTAAATCTGGATCATAGGAGGCTAAATGAGAAAGTATTTTACTTTTTTATGGGATTAATAAAACCTTTCACATTCTAGGATACAACTTCGAATGTAGATAGATTGAACAATATATAAAGCATCATGCTCAACAGTAATAAACAAAAAGAAATGGAATACTGAGAAAGGGAAGGAGAACAGAAAAATGAAATGAAGTATAGGAGTTAAAGAGAGAAAAGGAAAGGGTGATAGGTAGAACGTTGAGAGAAGACAGTACATATCAACCATGGAGAGGATAAATGACTGCAAATAAAAGTAAAAAGAGGACTGACAACTGTAATACGTACCTTCAGGGGAGAATAGGAAAAAAATACAAGGAGTGACAATAAACAAGTGAAGACGGCACGTCTGATCAGGGAGAACGTATCACAACAGGGAACAATATAAAACGAGTGGTTAAAGGATAAATAAGAAATCCCAAAAAGAAGATCTGCATAAATATGAAGGAGAAGAGAAAAATAAAGAGATAGAGTTAACATATCACAAGACAAATGTTAAAGACATCCTGCATAAGGAAAAAAATAATGTTATGAAGCAAATATTAAAAACAACCTGCAAGTGAAAAATAGTAAATACATTTGCAAAGACCAAGCATGGTTATAACAAGAAAGATATAAATCAGGGTACAGAAGTCACAAAAGAAGGACCAGCAGTTTCCATCGACACTGTGGAGTGTGAGTGGTTGCATTTTCTCAGGTCTATTTGATATTCAAAAGAAGAGGTTCTGTTATGAAAGGTAACTTTAAACAAGCATGGGTGAAATAACCCATATCTTGAACCCAGAGTATGTAGAGCAGGACGAAGATCAAGGAATTCCTTCAGACGTTTGGCTGATGCTGAAGAAACGTCCTGTGAGATAAATAATTTAGGAGCAGCCAATACAAGTTATTTTTTTTTAGTTTACCTGCATTCCATACTTATAGAAGGTGTGCAAATTTCAGAAATAGAAGAATCACACCCCGTGGCTACGAGGGAGCAGAAGCAGAGGATAAACAAGGGCCCAATCTATGAGAACACTGAATATTTAGGTTTGCAGTTGCAGGAAGGTCAAGAAGCTTTGGAAGAAAGGTAGTGAAAAAAGTTAACAGGATCATAACCTTCCAAGCCTTCTGGAAAACCATATAAATGAAGATTATTGTGCCTATTTCTGTTTTCAAGATCTTCGGCGGATTTCTTTAACAGGAGGACCTCCTTCTCTAAGGAAACAACCTTGACAGACATGTCCTGTACCTCTCCAACATTTTGTTCCATCACACATATACACGCTTCCATAGAGGACCATTTAATATCCAGGACTTGAAGAAGAGAGTATGTTTCCTCGATAAATGGACAGACAGCACATATTTCTTCCAGAACTGTATCTAAAGATACAGGAGAGACAGACTTTGGCGGAGAAGGAGGATCCTGTTTGAGACGTTTATTGGCTGAAGATGGAGTTTACAGTTTGATAGAAGAAGTTGGCAAAGTCGCCGTTCGCGTAGAGCTAGATTGTGCCATCTTGCCAGTATTGCATAGAGAAGAACTAGTATGAGATGAGCAAGTTCCAGGAGAATGAACTATAGATTTCTTGTTAATAGAAAGCAGTTTTTTGCTCCTACCCATATGTTAAAGAGCAGACGAAAATTCATAAGGGTAAAGGAGTTAAGGAGCAACTAGGTCATTAGTCTTGCTCCGAGAAAAAATAAAAAATATTTGTAGAGAACAAGAGTTAAGAATTATACTTGCTCAAAATCCACAAATTAAACAACCACTGCACTTCACTGGATATAAATGTAGGGAGAAGGTAAACAAATCCCTATTTATGCTGGAAAACGTCACTGCAAAGGAAATGGGTCTGCGAAGTGAAATGCCATCGTAGGAAAAAACAAAATGGCAGCCATGTGTGAGAAATGATGATTCTTTAAATTTCTCACAGCAGAGGAGGAAAAAAGCCATACCAGTATATGCCTTCACTGAGTGGTTCTTCTGGTGCATGAAAGAGTCAGTTTCAGAGTTAAAAAGGAGCTTGGACCGCGAAAAACATTGAAGTAATCCCCGTCGAGGCACGGAGCTCCGGACTAGGCGGCCATCTTAGATTGCGCCACACGCGCTCTCACCAAAATATTTTTCTAGTAAGTAATCAGATTCTGAAAAATGAAATCTACATTTGACTGTGTGTTCAGAGCTGTGCTTGTTGTTTCCCTTTATATTGGTGACAAGCCCACTCAAACCATCTACATATGAAATCGGAACCCCTTCTAATAGAAAAAAGAAAAGCAAGGAAACTCTTATGGTCAGAGAACAAGCACAGGTAGATCCATGGCTGCTGAACTATTATCATCTAACTTTTAGATTGAAATATTTAGCTCACTGCATCGTTTTAGGTCTGGCATTAGCCAAGGTCTTTTTATTTTACTAAACTTACTTACAGGGGCTTTCACACAGCCCTCTTCAACCATTGATCTTCTTTTCTGTCATTCACATGTTTCTTCTGTTCACTACAGCACACAGCGCAGTGGAAATTGAGTCAGCTCACTTCAGCGATTGGCTAACTTCACAGCGAGAGACAACATTATGGAATTTCACACGGAGTCAATAAACACATGAAATGTTTGCCTTCTGTGCCAGAGACAACTATGGCAATGCATGCTTTTTGAGACCAGAAACATATTTTTGACTTTTTACCATTTTTTTTTCTATATTGGGGAGGATCCAGCCTCTCCACCAACAATCAAGTTCTACGCAAACCATGACATGAATGAATGAAGAACTATTTGTAAAGAGCGAACAGCTGCTCCCAAACGGAACATTAAGACGCAAATCTAACTGAATAAATGAAGACATGGCAAACAAGCTTTTAGAAAGCATAAAGGCAGGTATCAAACCCCAGACTTATTGGCTTTGTCCTTTGGCCAAAATCCGACCTCCCAGGCTTCAAACTGAGGGCCTGAATCGCAAAGGTAAACTCACACTTTTGTGTTGGTTTATGATTTTTTGCTATTCTTAAAATGATTTAAAAGTATTATCTTTACGAGTGCAGAGTCTTTGCACTGAGGTTCTGAGATTCTGAACCCGTTTCATAAATGTCGTCGTATCATGACGATTTTGGTATCAGCGGACCGAAAATGGCGAGCGTAAGATGTACGAGTGTTTTTGTCATGTTCGAGTAACGTGATCATCATGAAATCAGGGATTCCGTTCTGAACCCTTGGGTTCCATTTTGTGTACGGCAGCCATTTTGTGGTTGCCCTCACATAGGCCGATGACTAAGGCCGAACGAGTCCTTAGGACACGTACACCTTTGGCTGACTTCTGTGTGACCTGGGCAAGCTGACTCCGTTGCCCGAGGCCAAACTTGTTGAGCCAGTTCCTTGTTCAGTAGCCGGTCAAGATTGAGGATCAGGGCACAGGACATCATAAACCTTTTATTGCACACAACTATGTCTTATCTTACTCACACCTGTCTCTGCTCCTTTCTTTATGGGCCTTTTACGATGGGGAGGTGCCCGTTTTTATTAGGGGTCCGTTCGACTTATCTGATGAAGGGTGTTGGGCCTTCCCGGGTAATTGATGGTGGGCTGGACAATGAAATGTGGGTTTGTCATGCAATGCTTTTTGTCGTGCACACATGGGATTGGTCAACTGTAAATAAGGAATGTTTGCCTGAAGCACAATATTTGGTATAAAAGGGATGGCTTGCTTTGTAAAATTGAGCAGTCTCCTACGAATATACAGCCATTGTACTTCGTGGACCTCTGTTTCTGGTTGCAGCCAATAAATTCGATCTTTGACGTCACCAAGAAGATTCCGTGTCTCTGTGTTTAGAAGACAGGTGAACTCGGAGACTTTGGGCGTAACCCCTGACGCCGCTGGGTCTTAAATAACCCGGTTCTTCATTTGGCGCCCAGGTGGGGCGACTTCAGCGGTACCGGTCCAAGCCGGAAGATCGTGAGGAGCTTCGTGTGAAAATTCTGGAGGAAGGCCAACCACTTCATCGACCCCAGTATGTCGCCGTGGTCCGAAAGTCTTTGCTGCGAGGTTCCCCGCTTACCGACGGCTACGAAGGACTGCTGCCCTGACTGTCGCCCTGTCTTGGAGCCTTTGATGATTTGTAGAGCGAGACAATAGACGGATCTTCTGGCGACGTCATCGATATTTCAGTTAAGTATGAGTGGAGCGTCTCCCAGTCCTTAGTTTTGGGTATCCCTTGGGATCTTTGATTTGGGATTTTTGATTTGGGTTCTTTGATTTGGGACTTGCAAGCTCCAAAGCCGAGGGACTTGTGTATTCACGAGACTATCGTATTCGATACTCCCTTGAAGTTTGAAGCTAGACTAGAGAGCGAAGATGCCTGGTCTTAGCAGACTCGGAAGAATATTTTGTTGTGGTAGAAATAGGGATTCCCGATTGGAGGACTCGTGTCCGGTTCCTCCGATTGGAACTCCAACCTATGAGCTGTATGTGAAACATGGCGTGGGCCCCATCGCGTATAATGAGGTATGAATTAGGTACACTAGGAAGGACGGTGTCCTCAAATGGCCCCAATATGGTAGTTTTGACACAGAAGTTTTAGATAATCTGGAGGTTAGACTTTTTAAGAAGAAAGCCCGGCCGGCGATGTTTGACTCTTTCCGCCTATGGCGAAAGGAAGCCAAACAGAAAGAAATTAAATTAGCAAAGAAAAATAAAAGAGAAAAGGGTATCTCGATAATGCAAGCTGCTATACAGTTTAAAGATAATGAAGAAGAACAAGCGAGTGAGCAGTTGCATAGGCAACGTAAAATGGCGATAGATAAATGCTATCCAGTTTTGCCGCCTCTTCAGCAAGATGCGATGAAGGATCTCGTGAAAGATCCTTTGATGTCGCATTTGTTGAATTCGCCACCCCCTTATGCTCAGAATGCTACAGCACCTCCGCAACCTTTAGTTGCGCAACCACCGGCTGTTTTGCCTCATGCTGTTGTACAGCCACCAGCTCCTCTTCAGCTGGCTCCTACTCCTCTGGTGCAGCCTTCCCAAGGGCTGCCGACTTTGCCACCTGCTCCGCCTTTAATTCCTGTGACCTTTTCGCCTGTTCTCGCTGCCTCCTCTGCTACTGCTCCTAAGTTGACCTTTTCTCAGTCCGCTTTTTCTCCTGTTCTGTCAACTTCTCCTTCTGTTCGACAGAGGATGACTGATACCGTCACTAGTCTTTTGTCCCTTTTCTTTGGGTCATTTAGTACGACCCCCGTTTCAGAGCATAAACAGTTGCGTAGTCAACTGCCTGATTCCCGAGAGAGAGAAGTATTGGATCAGTTAGCGCATAAATGGGTCACTCGTCCTTTACGGTATGATGTAGAGTCTATTATGGATGTCTTTCGTCAATGGGAAGCGCCGAAGCAGAGATACGTCTTTGATAAGATGTGCACGTTCCTCCGTGAGGAATGGGAAGACGATGAGCTGGAACGAACTCCGCCAGCGTTGTACAATGTGCAATCAGAGTTTGCGAAAGGCACGATT
The DNA here is from genome assembly GCF_964261635.1 of Lissotriton helveticus. NCBI lineage: Eukaryota > Metazoa > Chordata > Amphibia > Caudata > Salamandridae > Lissotriton > Lissotriton helveticus. The sequence continues at coordinate 702,972 of NW_027611855.1, forward strand.
GTGGGTACCGACGTCGAAAGAGCGGTAGCGACGCTGCTTTCGTTCAGGACTGAGTCTCCTTCTCGGTCGTTGTTCGAGCCTGACCCTTCAGCTAGGAGGAAAGTGAGACAGTATCCCATGAGGGAAGTTCCTCCTGTATGGAAGGAAGCTGTTGCGGCTGATGTTGATAATCAAATTGATGCCGTACCGGCTCATTTTCAACGTGTTTGGGTACATGTTCCGTGGAAACCTGCCGAAGTTTTGGCCCTTTAGCAGACTTTACCCGACCCCCGTAAAAATCCTGCAGGGTATTATAAGGAATTATCACAGACCGCAGACTCATGTGTTATGAATCTAGCTGATATAGATATGTTGTTCGGAAACGTGGTCCCACAACCTTTATGGGGTTTGATTCGTCATACTGATCATGCGCCGGAGCTAGGTGAGACATGGGCTAATATTGGTGCTGCGGATGCGCGACAAGTTGGTGGTGCTAAACCTGAGCCTTTAGTTTCAGACCTTCCTGGTAAGATCATTACCTACATGAAGACTTTAACGCCCGCTATGCGAGTAAACTGGGACAAATTGTCTGCGTGTAAGCCGAAGAAGGATCAAACTGTATCTGACTTCTTCACAAGGTTTGAAGAAACGTTCATTGACCACAGTGGTCAAGACATGAGTACCGAGGGTGGTCAACGGTTGTTTGTTGATAAGTTTGTGCATAATTTACTTCCTGAGTTATGCACCAAGTTAAAGGATTCAGAGAGTTCTTGGGCTGTTTCCTCATCAGCACAGATATTGGCTACTGCACAGTACTACGAAAATAGGGATAAGGATGAGAAGGTTAGAGCAGACAAAAAGAGTAAAGATTTAAAGACCAAGGTTCTTTTACATCAAGCATATCCGCCTCGTAATAACCAACGTGATTATCAGCAACCCCAGCAGTTTCAGAGAAACTCGCAAAGGTTCGAGCCTTCTCAACCGCGTTATCCTGTAGGCCCTAATCAATGTGCATATTGCAAAGAAGAGGGTCATTTTAAACATAGTTGCCCTGTTTTGTTACAGCATATGAATGGTGTCTCTGGTGCAAGAGGTCGAGGTGTTCCGCAAGCTTCTAGAGGTAGGGGACGTGGAGGGTTCCCCCAGAACGCGCGCTCCTTTCCTTCACAAAATTCAATGAATTGTTTTGATCAGCAGAATAATGCGTCTGGTAGGACAACTCAGTACTATGCTGACGACTACTATGTCGAAGGTGAGAATATGGATGGTAATGATTGCTAGGACAGCCATGGACAAAGAGAGGGAGTTGTTTCAGTTCCAGTAGATCAGAGTGGACCTTATGTTGAAGTGATTACATCAGGTGTGTCAGAACCTTTTCTGTTGGATACTGGTGCTACGAAGAGTTCTATTATGCACTCTAGGCTCCCTGGCGCACCTTTGTCTGGCTTAACGAATGTTTCAGTAGGTTTTTCTGGCGCCCCAGTTAGAAACCCGATTTCTACTCCTTTGTCCCTATCTGTTGGACCTCGTGAACTCGAAGCACCCCTTATTCTGATGACAGGTTGTGGTGAGAACTTGTTGGGATTGGATCTGTTGAAAAGATTGCACGCGACATTGTATTGTTCTCCTTCGGGAGTACAACTTACATTGGGTAAGAAAGTGGTCTCTCCGATGTATTTGTCGAGGGATCAACTCCCAACCGAATTGTCTTCTCTTCCTAATACTATTTGGGCTACTGGTCCTAATGATGTGGGTCTTTTGGAGATACCGCCATATGTTGTGACGCTGAAAGCGAACGTTAAAATGCCACACATTCCCCAATATAGGATCTCTAGTGATGGTGAAAGAGCGTTGCTAGCGATTATCCATGATTTAATTGAGAAAGATGTGATTGAGGAAACAAGAGGTAATGTGTGCAATAGTCCTGTCTTGCCTGTCTTGAAACGCACCGACTCTTCTCAGCCACCCGTTTACAGGTTTGTGATCGATCTTAGAGAGGTTAACAAGATAGTAGTTCCGCAATTTCCTGTTGTTCCGGATATCACTGCCTTACTGACCATGATTCCAGCTTCAGCCACTTGGTTTTCGGTGATTGATTTGAAGAATGCTTTCTTCAGCATCCCGATTGCCGAGGAGAGTAGGGATATCTTTGGCCTCTCTTTAGGAGGTCGAAGTTTTTGGTTCAAACGCGCTCCTCAAGGCTATTGTGAGAGTCCGTCGATCTATAGTCAGGCTTTGAAAACACAGCTTGATACGATTGTTCTACCTGATGGTGCTGGTCTTCTCCAGTACGTTGACGATTTGTTAGTCGCTGCCGATACTGAGGAGATTTGTAAAGAAGCTACTTTGTCGTTGTTGCGTCATTTGTCTGACTTCCATCACAAAGTGTCTCTTTCGAAGTTACAGTATTGTCGACAAGAAGTGACCTACCTAGGTCATCTCTTATCGAAGGAGGGAAGAAGATTGACCCCAGAACGAATTCAAGCAATTGCAAAAATGAGTGTGCCAATTATACAGAGAGAAGTGCGCGCTTTCTTGGGTATCACGTCATATTGCAGACAATGGATACCGAATTTTTCTCTACTAGCCAAACCGCTGGTGGCATTGACTTCTACTATCCCTTGTTAGGTGAACTAGCGCTGTATTTTCGGCAACCGTTTTAAATTGTGTAAATATTTTAACTGATACTCTCTTAATTTGCTGCTTAGAAGCGCTGCTCGAGTACAAGAACTACATTGCACTGAGGCACGCTAATCTCACCTTTTCCTTCCCGGCGTGGCCGATCAAGGGCTCACGACGCGGGGTAAAGGCGCCATCTTGGAGGGAGGAAGGGTTGGCGGTCCAGTGGCAGGACGCCTCCCGCCCTCCCGGATATTTAAACAGGTCAGCCCAGCACTCGCTGTACATGTTTACTCTCCCCTGAGGCGGAAGCCGGGGGTTCTTTCTACTATCCCTTGTTAGGTGAACTAGCGCTGTATTTTCGGCAACCGTTTTAAATTGTGTAAATATTTTAACTGATACTCTCTTAATTTGCTGCTTAGAAGCGCTGCTCGAGTACAAGAACTACATTGCACTGAGGCACGCTAATCTCACCTTTTCCTTCCCGGCGTGGCCGATCAAGGGCTCACGACGCGGGGTAAAGGCGCCATCTTGGAGGGAGGAAGGGTTGGCGGTCCAGTGGCAGGACGCCTCCCGCCCTCCCGGATATTTAAACAGGTCAGCCCAGCACTCGCTGTACATGTTTACTCTCCCCTGAGGCGGAAGCCGGGGGTTCTTTCTACTATCCCTTGTTAGGTGAACTAGCGCTGTATTTTCGGCAACCGTTTTAAATTGTGTAAATATTTTAACTGATACTCTCTTAATTTGCTGCTTAGAAGCGCTGCTCGAGTACAAGAACTACATTGCACTGAGGCACGCTAATCTCACCTTTTCCTTCCCGGCGTGGCCGATCAAGGGCTCACGACGCGGGGTAAAGGCGCCATCTTGGAGGGAGGAAGGGTTGGCGGTCCAGTGGCAGGACGCCTCCCGCCCTCCCGGATATTTAAACAGGTCAGCCCAGCACTCGCTGTACATGTTTACTCTCCCCTGAGGCGGAAGCCGGGGGTTCTTTCTACTATCCCTTGTTAGGTGAACTAGCGCTGTATTTTCGGCAACCGTTTTAAATTGTGTAAATATTTTAACTGATACTCTCTTAATTTGCTGCTTAGAAGCGCTGCTCGAGTACAAGAACTACATTGCACTGAGGCACGCTAATCTCACCTTTTCCTTCCCGGCGTGGCCGATCAAGGGCTCACGACGCGGGGTAAAGGTGCCATCTTGGAGGGAGGAAGGGTTGGCGGTCCAGTGGCAGGACGCCTCCCACCCTCCTCCACAGAGCATTTAATGAGGAGGCTATCCCGTCCGCGCAGCGGGCGGGCGCAGCGGGCGCGCCGGCGGCGCGCCGAAGGCGCGCCAAAGGCAAGCCCGTCTGCGCCCGTCCGCGCCGGACACGGGCCTAGGGCCACTACCCCTGGCTCTACAAACAGCAATCGCCCCCTATCGTACTCTGACTCGATGCTCACCAGCCTGCGTCCACAGTTAAGGGAAGAATGCACCAGGTATAGTCCGGACTTAATTTCTTCTCCCACTACCTTAAAATGTAATCACTGCCAGACCACCATTCCTCTACTCAACAAGCCTATTGGCAATAATAATGGAAATCAGAAAACACAAAAATTCATTACAGCTCTTATTAACGCTCGCTCCTTGGTTAAACATAGGCAGGAAATTGCCGATCTAATCCAAGACAGGAACATTGATATAATGTTCCTGACAGAAACATGGATGGACAAAGCATCAGACCCGGATCTGGTCATAGCCATACCAAAAGGGTTCAAAGCCTATAGGCTGGATAGAATAGGCAAAAGAGGAGGTGGGATTGCCATTATTGCTCGAGACACTTTTAAAATTCGCATTAAGGCAATACCTTCTACTGCATGCGAAGCGCTCCAATTTGACATCTATCTGTCTCCTTCGTATAATTTCAAAGGCATACTATTGTATAGACGGCCTGAAAGTCGGTCGGGATTTCTTTTAGAAATCGTCACCATTTTAGAAGATTTTGCAACAGAGAAAGCCATGACAATTTTAGGAGACTTCAATTTCCATTTAGACTGCACCCAGGATAAAGATACCTTGTCCTTACAATCAGAAATGGAAGTATTCGGCTTATCACAGCTAGTGACGGGTCCCACTCATAATGGAGGACACACATTAGACGGAATATTTTCTAATCTAAATAATCTGCTAGTCACGGAGGTCTTGCCAATGACTTGGACGGACCATTACCTGGTACTAGGTATGATAGAAATCAATAAGACCCACACTGATAAAACGCCTACCCTTAAGCAGGAGTCATTTAAGGTGTGGAAAGACATCAATATCCCTAATCTCAAGGCTGTATTAGACACTTCCAAGCCTACCTTGTCCAACGATCCAGAAATAGCAGCAGAACAATATCAAATTTGGCTGGAACAAGCCACTAATGAACTGGTACCTGTCAAAAGAATGTCTAGGAATAGAAGTTCTCCATCAGCACCCTGGTACACAGAACAACTTAGGAAACATAAGCAGATATGTAGGAACAAAGAAAGGCAATGGAGGAAAAATTACGATGATGAAAGTAAAAATAAATACAAGGAGTTCCAGAACCAATATAAACTCATGATTATGGAGGCAAAAAAAAGATATTATTGCGAACAAATTGAAAGTGCAAAAAACTCTAAAAAACTTTTTGATATAACTAGACAGCTTGCAGGAGACGTTCCCGACTTGAACCCTCCATGTTCGCAAAGTTTCTGTGATGCACTAGCATCCTTTTTCTTCACTAAAGTGAATGATATTTTTTCTGCATTTACCGCTGCAGATAAACTAGACACTGAGGATACGACAATGCCTCGTTCTGATAATATTTTTCCCCAATTCATAGAAATCACAGATATTCAAACCCACGACATTCTTAAAGCCATTAAATCCGGTTCAGCACTGGATCCGTGTCCCCTGCAAACCCTCCGTCCACTAATGGACACTGTGATTCCTGTTATAACACAAATTTGTAACTCAATGTTCCGCACAGGAATTTTCCCCAGCCTTTTCAAAAAAACCCTATTAAAGCCTCTTTTGAAAAAAACGGGATTAGATAAAACGGAGTTGAAAAATTACAGACCTATAGCCAATCTTCCACTCCTGGCTAAAATAGCTGAAAAGGCCATGAATAATCAACTTGCGGAATTCATCGAGCAACACCATCTGCTCGATGAAACCCAGTTTGGATTCCGCAAGTTTCACGGTACAGAGACGGCGCTCATCAAAGCGGCAGATGACATCCGACTAATCCGGGATCAAGGAGGTGCAGCACTGTTGGTGCTACTGGACTTGTCGGCTGCCTTCGACACGGTTGACCATAAGATCTTGGTCAACCGTGTCAAGCAGATGGGTGTGCAAGGTTTGGCTAAAAAATTACTGGCATCCTTTCTGGCGGACAGATCCCAGGCGGTCATCTTAGGACAATTCGAATCAGCTGAGTTGTCCTTGCCATGTGGGGTACCTCAAGGTTCATCCCTGAGTCCGACACTATTTAATATCTATGTGTCGGACCTTGCTAAGACTATCAAAGCACATGGGATGAACCTTACCTCATATGCGGATGACACTCAGTTGGTCCTGGCCGTCAGAGACGATGGGGATAGAGTAGCGGAGAATTTTAGGGCAGGTATGTTGGCTATCGGACAGTGGATGTCGGCAAACTGCTTAAAATTGAACTCCGATAAAACCGAGGTGGTAACCTTCGGCCACCTCAGCCCCACCTGGTCTCAGGTATGGTGGCCGTCATCTTTTGGAACTTTGCCGAAACCCTCTACGAAGGTGAGAAATTTGGGCGTCATGTTTGATGATAATCTGAACTTCATGGCACATGCCAACCAAATAGCTGCAACAGCATTTTATAAACTACGCTTGGTAAAGAAGGTTCTGCCTTTCCTTCCTAAAAGTGCAGGCAAGACATTAGTCAGCGCTCTTGTCCTGTCAGCACTGGACTATTGCAATGCCCTGTTCGCCAATACTCAAATTAGAGTCATCAAGAAAATGCAGACAGTTCAGAACGCTGCAGCAAGACTTCTTGCTAACATTCCCAAATTTGAACCAATAACTGAAGTCTTGAGAAGCTATCATTGGCTGCCCATCAGAAATCGAATTAAATTCAAAACCTTGTGTATTGTCTATAAATCACTACATCACCAAGCACCTCAATTTCTGAGAAATCATCTGGTTCCATACATTCCTTCTCGCCCACTCCGTTCAGCTAAACAGAATGATCTGATTGTTCCACGGACCAAGTTAGTCAACTGGGGAGACAGACGTTTCCTGGTTGTGGCTCCAAGACTATGGAACACACTCCCTCAATCCATCAGATCCAGTCCTAACCTTCTTGTTTTCAGAAAGAAACTGAAAACATGGCTGTTTAACCTTTAGTACCCACTACTTATCTCAGGAGAGTTGTTGACATTACAGCGCCGAGACGCCTGCGGGCAATTGTTCGCGCTTAAGAAATGTTAAAAATAAATAAAATAAATAAATACACCGAGTCCCCTCCCGTGGTCTGACGATTGTCAGAAAAGCTTTTCCGAATTGCGCGATGCATTATGTTCGGCTCCTGTGTTGGGTACTACCGACTACAGTAAGCCTTTTACGCTTTATGTCCACGAGAGAGAGGGATGTGCGTTGTCAGTGATGACACAATCTTTTGGGGACAAGCAGCATCCGTGTGCGTATTTCTCGTCGACCTTGAATCCGGTAGCTAGGGCGTTGCCGAGTGTAATGATTTCCAGGCAGGTTCCGCAGGAGCGTCAGGAATCCGAAGATAATCCACAGCCTTCCCCTACGGCCTTCCGACTCTATCAAACACTAGAGTACCGAGAGGCTCGCCAGGGGAAAACAGGGAGACAAAACAAGGAAAGTTGGGGAAAGAATATAAATTTGGCTGTAATCTTCTGCGTGAATTGGTATAAACACTGCCAGGACTTCTGCTGGATGTGGGAGCTGAAAGAAAATACAAGCTTTCTAACCACAGTTAACATACACATAGACAATGTGACTATTTGTTGTACATAATTTTTACATACCAAAAAGATCTTAAGATATGCTGTGGAACAGATGTGTAGTAGTTGTAAGGTTCAGCTCGAGCTAGTATAGGAGAACAAGAAACAATAGTAACTACTCTATATTCGCCGTAGGCATGTGTAATCCTGTTCTAATTTGTAGAGCTCTTACTTGATAACCTGTAGAAGGCTCCTAAATGATCATCTATATCGAAGTGGACTGGACAAGAATCTGAAGATAACACCCCTGTTATTTTGAAAGTCTAAGATACAAAACAGATATCTATTAGGTCACAATATAGAAATATTTCAATAACATGAGTGTAGCGCACAGCGCTGTTACCGTGATTCTGGGTTGTGCGGTACAACTTCTGCGCCCCACACGAGTCCACGCAAGTATCCCCCAAACACACTGTTCGAGGATGACCAGGAACACAGGAAGTGAAGGGAATAGTTGATTACGGCCAAGCAGAAACATGCGGGAAAAAATAGGAATTGGGAACCCACCGGAGTGGCGGAGACAAGGCCCGGCCGCCGGGTGGTGAGTACAGGCAAACAAACCTAAATACCTAAAAGTGTATCCTGCTGGACGGCGGAGACCAAGCCCGGCCATCTGGTGAAGCAGGTAAGGGTCAGGGCAAACTGCTGGGAAATGTAGCCCGGCCGGACGGCGGAGTACAAACCCGGCCGTCGGGCGGAGCAGGTAGGTAATGGGGATACGGGAATGCAGCCCGGCCGGATGGCGGAGAACAAGCCCGGCCGTCGGGCGGAGCAGGTAGGCAAGGGGGTTTGCCGGGAAAGGCTGCCCGGCCGGACGGCGGAGAACAAGCCCGGCCGTCGGGCGGAGCAGGTACAACAAACAAGGTTCCGTGTAAGGTGTAAGCAACGGAACAACAAGGGGAGCAGGAAAAAAGCCTCAGAAACGTAGGACGGCGAAAAACCCGTCCTCGCAAGGACCAACAGGAAGTCAGGCAAAACGGGAACAAGACGGAACTGCAACAAACGGAGCTTGACGCTAGAACGTAAAGCGTCGCTCCAAGGGCTCTGAAAGCTTTTATAGGGTTTTCTGTAAAAGGGACAGCACGTCGGGGATCTCGGGGCATGACACCGAGTTGTTTGAGAGCCACAGCGGCAGCAGCTGTTTCTATTCGACAGTCTGCTGGTTTGGTGATGAATAATACACTGATTGTAATGGTTCCACATGCAGTGGATACCTTGTTAAACAGGACCAAGACACAGCACTTAACTAGTGACCAATTGTCAGGTTATGAGTTGACACTCTTAGCGAGTCATGTGCACATAAAGAGATGCTAAACGTTAAATCCAGCTACGCTATTGCCAATTTCAGTTGAGACAGATGCTTCTGAACAGCATGATTGCTTTCTCAGGACAGAAGAGGAAACGAAAGGGAGAATAGACCTTAGGGACACTCCTCTTGTGAAGTGTGATGGTACCTTATTGGGTGGATGGTTCATGCTTCAAGCTTCCGAATGGTGATACGACTGCGGCATTTGCTGTTACGACTTTGCATACGATTGTTGAAGCTGCACGAATCCCACATAATTCAGCTCAAGCAGCAGAGTTGATTGCACTTACGAGAGCGTGTGTGTTATCGAAAGGGAAAAGAGTGACCATATATACCGACAGCCAGTATGCGCTTGGTGTGGCTCATAGTTTTGGACGCCTGTGGATGGAACGTGGGTTCCTCACGTCTCATGGAGCGAAGATTCAGAATGGTCAGCTGGTGAACGAGCTGCTAGAGTCACTTACCTTGCCGTTGCAAGTTGCGATTGTGAAATGCAGTGCACACAAGAAGATTACCGACGACATTGGTCGCGGTAATGCGTTTGCAGACGAAGTGGCGAAAGATGTGGCGAGGGATGTGATGAGTCGAATGTATGTTTCAGGCCCTGCAAGATGGATTGGCGATGTTGGGATGTGTGAGGATACGATAGAAAGCGTAAAGTCTATTCAAGCAGGCGTTACAGAGAAAGAGTTGAGTGTATGGAGAGAGAGTACGGGTAAGTTGGATGCAAATGGTTGTTGGATTGAGTTGTCAGAGCATCAGCGATGGTTGTTACCCGATGCGTATGTGCTTGCAGTGGTGACAATGGCGCATGGAATGCTCACATCAGTGTGAAAGGGATTTGTAAGTTGTTGGCTCCGGTATGGCAAAATGCTGGAATTCCTAAGTGTGCAGAGAATGTGGTCAAGAATTGTATGATTTGCTTGAAGTACAATCCTGGTAAGGGAACTCCAACCCCAGCTGGTCACTTTGCGCCTCCGACGTATCCGTTTGAGGTTTTGCAGCTAGATTTCATCCACATGGAGAGGTGCAACAATCTGAAATACGTACTCGTAGTTGTTTGTGCCTTCTCAAGATGGGTAGAAGCATTTCCCTTGAAAGATAACACTGCCTTCTCCACAGCTAAAGCCCTTATCAAAGAGTTTTTCCCTAGGTATGGTTTGCCGAGAATGGTGAGGAGTGATAATGGGAGTGAATTTGTGGGTCAAGTGATGAAGAGAGTGTGTGAAGGGTTAGGAATCCGGCAAAAGTTCCACGCTGCAAATCACCCACAATCAGCTGGACTAGTAGAGTGCTATAATGGCACTCTTAAGTTAAAACTTGCCAAGATACAGGCGAGCTCTGGTCTTAAATGGCCTGATGCGTTGCCATTAGCACTCCTGTCAACTAGGATGACTGTACATTCTCGAGTGGGACTTAGCCCCTATGAAATCATTTTCGGTCGCCCGGCAAACATATGGGGAGTGCCGAGGCCGACGAAATTCAGCGAGATTGAACACCCTGTATTACTTGATTATCTGTATGATTTGACGGCTAAATTGCGTGTGTTACACCAACAGGTTCATGATACATTGCCTCAGGCTTCTGAAGATCCAGGACATGTCATCGATCCTGGTACCTGGATTCTGATCAAGAACTTTCAGCGGACAAAGAACGATCAGCCTCGCTGGATTGGTCCCTACTTAGTACTCTTATCAACGCGATCTGCAGTGCGAGTACAAGGAAAGAAGAACTGGATCCACGGCGTCCACTGTAAGAGGGTTCCTTTGCATCTGCCGTACGACCGGTGGGTCCAGGAGGGTATTCCTGATTCAGAAACTGACACTGTGCCTCGTTTTCTGCCTCTTAGCGATGCACGTTTAATTGGGACAAGTTCTGAGCGAGAAAGCGACGATCTTCTTCAAAAAGCTGTGCCACCGTCAGTTCGATTGGACACTACTGAGCCTGAACTCCTGTTCCGAGATCAGACATTGCCTGATAAAGGCCGTTATAATTTGCGACCAAGAGTCATGGGACAAATAAAATAATACATTTTCCTTTGCTATTTTTGAACATTCAGCTCTCCCACCTGAGAAACTGTTTTGACCGATTTTTGTTTTTCGAACCGCCATCCGGGTTCAGCTGTAAGGTCGCGGTGTCAAGTCTTTAGAGTGCAAGCTGAAGACGTTAGGTCAACGGTTCTGGTTGGTCCTAGGGCGTTCCCTGGACTGACAGACGCATTCCTTAGCGCGGAACACCCAACAGCCGCGAACAGCACGGTTAGAGGATGGAGTTTTTCAAGATGGAGAGACCTGTTGAAGAAATGAATTTTAAAACCAGAATGTGTAAAATCATGAGCAGAAAATGTTTTTTAATATTGTGTCTTTTCATGTTACTTAGCTTAATGATGTTTTTGATGGGGTATACTATATTCTCTTTTCAAGTGACGTTTGCACCCACTACGCGGCCCATACCTTATTCTATGGTTTCTTCGCATTCTTTTCATCCTCTGCCTGAACACGAGTCCATTAGGAGATTGGAATTCACTAATAACTCCTTTGTTCAGCTTCTACACCAACACCAATTAGTAGTGAACACAACTAACTGTTGGGTGTGTGGCCTTATGCCCCATACTACCGATAAGGGTATTCCCTACCTGGTCCTGCCATTCAGCTACAATGGTTCTGTGTGGGCATACAGAACGATGTTCATCTATGCTTGTGAAATCTACCCCCTACGTTCTGTGAAGGACAATCCAAAGAATAGTGCTCTAGTTAAGGGAATAGTCGACATGATTAGAGGAGTTAGTTCCTATGAGACAATCCCGAGAGACGAGACACTAGCGTATATTGGATGGAACGTGACTGGATATGGAGTTAGTCTGAGTGAGAACCAGCGAGCGAAAAGATCCTCTCCGATTTGGATCGTACCCCATCAGGGTCATCTTTGTCTGCAAGGTAATGGCAATAATCCGAGAGCTCAGTTAGGGAAGAGTATCTGCACGGAGACGTATGTTTTTGCGTCCCAGACTTCCCCATCGTTTCTAGCAGCTAAGGATACCTATTTCGTCTGTTACGATAGGGTGTACACATGGTTGCCCCCAGACTTCTCGGGCACGTGTTTTGTCTCGTTCCTGTTGCCTCCTACCTATACAGCTGCAGCAGATTACCACAAGACGAGAGTTGTCAGAGGTGTCTTCAGTAAGGAAGATACTGCAGGACAAGAATTAGGAGATTTCTTGAAGGGTTTTCTGCAGTTTTGGGGACCGATGGTTAACAGCAGGAACATACGGCAATTGACGAGAGTGGTTGAGTACACGGTAGTTGAAACTGCCTGTGCCCTTAGTAACTTGACTGCCGAGCTCCAGTCGGATCGGCTTATGACTCTCCAGAACAGGGTTGCGTTAGATGTCATACTTGCAGATAGAGGAGGGGTATATAAATTGATCCAATCGAGCTGCTGTGTTTTCTTCCAGACAATGCTCCGACAGTATACCAGGCCATTTCCAGGTTACACAAGATCTCCGAATCTATACACGTGGATAAAGGAGATTGGTCATTAATGGGATGGTTCTGGGAACTGATATCCACGTGTGGATGGAAGATTCTGATGGTCATTGGGATGATCTTAGCCATCCTTTTCCTGTTCTGTCTTTGTGTACAGTGTGCTCCGGCTATATGTGGTCTCTGTGCTACATCGTGTGTAAGGAGACCTGTATCACGAGACGTGCTAAGTAATAGGATGATGCTACAGCAACATCTTAATGATCTGATGAGTATAGACCTAGATTCAGACTGACATGGGTTTAGGTTATTGCCTATGTAAGGGCAAAAGGAGGGCTGAGGTTCTGAGATTCTGAACCCGTTTCATAAATGTCGTCGTATCATGACGATTTTGGTATCAGCGGACCGAAAATGGCGAGCGTAAGATGTACGAGTGTTTTCGTCATGTTCGAGTAACGTGATCATCATGAAATCAGGGATTCCGTTCTGAACCCTTGGGTTCCATTTGTGTACGGCATCCATTTTGTGGTTGCCCTCACATAGGCCGATGACTAAGGCCGAACGAGTCCTTAGGACACGTACACCTTTGGCTGACTTCTGTGTGACCTGGGCAAGCTGACTCCGTTGCCCGAGGCCAAACTTGTTGAGCCAGTTCCTTGTTCGGCAGCCGGTCAAGATTGAGGATCAGGGCACAGGACATCATAAACCTTTTATTGCACACAACTATGTCTTATCTTACTCACACCTGTCTCTGCTCCTTTCTTTATGGGCCGTTTACGATGGGGAGGTGCCCGTTTTTATTAGGGGTCCGTTCGACTTATCTGATGAAGAGTGTTGGGCCTTCCCGGGTAATTGATGGTGGGCTGGACAATGAAATGTGGGTTTGTCGTGCAATGCTTTTTGTCGTGCACACATGGGATTGGTCAACTGTAAATAAGGAATGTTTGCCTGAAGCACAATATTTGGTATAAAAGGGATGGCTTGCTTTGTAAAATTGAGCAGTCTCCTACGAATATACAGCCATTGTACTTCGTGGACCTCTGTTTCTGGTTGCAGCCAATAAATTCGATCTTTGACGTCACCAAGAAGATTCCGTGTCTCTGTGTTTAGAAGACAGGTGAACTCTGAGACTTTGGGAGTGTCCCCTGATGCCGCTGGGTCTTAAATAACCCGGTTCTTCAGCACATAAAGACAGCTGTATATTTGTAAATGTTGAGACTCCACACTCGTCAAGATACTACTCATGAGTCCGTTTGTGAATAGCAAACAATCATAAATTTACACAAAAGTGTAAGTTTACATTCGTGCATTAGGCCCAAGTTGTGTGCTTTCAATGACAAAGAATGTTTGTATTGCACTTTCTGCCTTGTGGGAAAGCTATACTCAATACAGACGATTAAGGGCCAGATCTATAAACCATTTTTGCATTTGCAAGTAGCGCGAAGTGCAAAATTGGGATGTTTCAAATGCAAAAAAAGCTTCTTTAATATACAAAAAGTATTCACTTCACAATTTTAATGATTCAAATATTTACTGAATTATAAAAATTGAGACTCCAAATTAGGAAACTCAATTTGCGATTCCCTAATGGAGAATCGCTAATTCAATGGACGAAGCATCCGCAAACTGCAAGTAGTCACAGAGGGCCAGATGTACGGCCATTATTGCATGTGCAAACGGGTTTGCGAACCCGCTTGCGCATGCAAAAACATCATGGGCCATGTACAAAGCCTATTTAGTGTGTCACAATTTATTTGCGACTTGTTAAATAGGTTTTGCAACTCGGTATTAGGAAGGGGCGCTCCCTTCCTAATAGCGAGTGCAAGCCCATGTATGAATGTTTTGCAACCGCACTTGCGGTCGCAAAACATTCACAGATTACCACCCTCTTCAAGAGGGTGGTAATGCACTCGCAAAAGGGAAGGGGTCCCCAGGGGACCCCTTCCCCTTTTCAAATTCAGGGGAAAATATTTTTAAGGGTAGGCCACTAACTGCCCTTAAAAAATGAAACGAAAACATTTCATTTTATTTCTTTTTTAAATGCATCCCGTTTTCCTTTAAGAAAAACGGGCTTCATTTAAAAAACCTGCTTTATTTAAAAGCATTCCCAGACATGGTGGTCTGCTGAGCCCAGCAGGCCACCATACCTACGAGGGCCTGCCATTCCCAATGGGGTCGCAAATTGCGAGAGGCTCATTAATATTCATGAGCCTTTTAATTTGCGACCCCATTGGGAATCTCAAACAGTGTAATATACACTGTTGTACATCCAATATAGCACCTTGCAAATTTCGAGTCGCAAAGAAATCGCAATTTCCGAGGTGCTATTTTGCATGCCGTACATTTGGCCCAGAATGCTTATTTTGGACATGCAATTTACCAAAAGCTCCAAGCAGGTGGTAGTTGTGCAATCTATGTAAACAGCTCCAGAATGCACCTACGGTTTTCATAATGATTACTCTCCACATCATGGTTAGAAGGGCAAGGATACTGGCAGGTTTGCAGAGAAGAAGGCGGAGACAGGGGCATATGTTTAGAGTCTGGATTACTATTTTTGACCAGACAGGAAAGGAAACTTTTGAGAAGCATAGATTAAGTAGTATCCTTATATCAGATTTAATAGCTGAAATTAAAAACCAGCAGGAGCTAAACACGCGCAGGGGCAATTCAATCCCCACCCATGTGGAGGTATAATGTTCACTGCACTTCTTAGCAGGATATGATCGCTGTGCCAGGTTGGGTTTCCCAAAGTGTGCTCTCATGCTTTTTCAGAGCATGTTTGGATGCAATGCTAAGTGAAATCAGTATTACATTCAGGGGCATTTTAGCAAGGAAGTGGCAGAGAGAGTAAGTGAGTGAGTGAGGGAGGATTTGTAGGGCGCAACTTAGCCCATAGGCATCAAGGCGCATAAGATGGTACAGCTGTATGAGATAAGAAGAGGTGCAGCAGCTACAAGTAGGCTTCAGAGAAGAGCCAGGTCTTTCATGCTTTGCGGAAGAGCGAATGGGATGTTTGATCCTTGAGCTCAGCTGGAAGCATGTTCCACAGTCTCGGGGTGAGGGAGAAGAAGGCCCTCCGCCCCCATCTGGCCTTAGCGAGTGGGGAACGGAGAGAAGATTCTTACTGGCTGAGCGGAGGACCCTACCAGGGGCATAGAGGGACACAAGGGACCTAATATCTTCGGCTCCAAACCCATGCAAAGCACAGTGAGTGAGGCACAGGACTTTAAAATTAATCCTGGCCTGCATTGGAAGCCAATGCAGATCTCTCCTGACTGAGGATCCAGAGGAGCGCCTAGGGGCATCAACCACAAACCTGGCTGCCACATTCTCACTATTTGAAGGCGTTGGACCAGCCTTTTGTTTATGCCTAAATATAGTGCATTGCAATAGTCCAACCTTGAGGAAATAAAAGCCACCGTGACCTGTTTTCGGGCTTCAAACGAAAGGTAATGTGCAATCTTTCTCATGATTCTTAGGGCACCACAGCAGGTTGAGACCGTCCTGCTGACTTGCTTGTCAAAAGAGAGTGTGGTGTCCAGAATAACACCCAAGTTGCGGGCAGATTGGGAGGGCAAGGGGCAGGCTCCAAGAGCAGAGGGCCACCAGTCCATAGACCAGATCTCCTGTTTGGCTCCGAAGACAAGAACTTCGGTTTTGTCCCCGTTTAATTTCAGGAAGTTCTTGATCATCCAGCCTGCAACTGCTTCCATGCAGTTTCTGAAATTAAGGGCCGTGATATTCACTGATTGGGAAAGGGAGACCATAATCTGGGTGTTGTCGACATATGAAAGTACTTCCAGCCCGAACGATCTTACAAGTCTGACGAGTGGGGCCACATAGATGTTAAAAAGTGTGGGGCTCAGGGATGAGCACTGAGGAATCCCACACTGCACAGGCTTGACAGGGGAGAGGAAGTCACCCAGCTTGACCCTCTGTTTTCGCTGATCAAGAAAAGATGTCAAGAGGCTTAGCGCTGGTCAATTTACTCCCATCTCACTGAGGCGGGCAGCCAGAATGGAGGGGGACAGGGTGTCAAATGCGGCTGTAAGGTCGAGCAGGACCAGAAGAGTAGTCTGGCCACTGTCGACCTTAGCACGGATGTTATTGACAACCACTGTAAGGGCGGATTCAGTGCTATGTGCCCTCCGGAAGCCATGCTGAGAGGGGTCCAGCAGGCTAGATTTATCTAAGAAGGCACTCAGATGATGATTAAGATGGGCCTCGAGCATCTTAGCGGGGGCAGGAAGCAGGGAAATGGGGCGAAAATTCTTCAGGATCCCAAGATCTAGGGTGGCCTTCTTTAGGAGGTGCTTGACTATCGCCATTTTCCACGATGTGGGAAAAACACCTTCGGAGATTGCCAAGTTCATCACCTCCAGGAGAGGAGGCAACACTACCTCCCTACACTCTTTGAGAATTCTCAGAGGGCAAGGGTCTAAAGGGGATCCGGATTTAAGCTTATCCAAAAGCTGACTCAGTAGTTCTAGTGTCAGGGGGGGAAATTTAGAGAGGGTGCTGCAGAATTCAAGGGCCTGTCTTTCCTGTGGAGCTGACACAGGGAGGGGTGAGCTCTCTGAGTCTAGGTTGAGGGCTTCAAGGGCTGTGTAAATGTCCATTATCTTAGTGTGAAAAAAAATGGAAATCTGATCACACAGTTCTTGGGTAGGCACTGTGGAATCTGGAAACTGAAGGAGAGACAGGGAATCTACAATTTTAAACAGTTCCCTCGGCGAACTAAGAGAAGCAGTCAGCTTTCCAAAGTACGCTTTCTTTTCCGTCAGCACCCCGGTTTTGTACCCCTTGAGCAGGCATTTGTGTTTTTCTTTCTCCCTTGGGTCGAGGTGCAACCTCCAGAGTCTCTCTTGTTTCCTGCAGCCCTGCCTTAGTAGTCTGAGTACCAGGGAGCCGAAGGACGTTTCCTCGCAGAATAGTGATGCTTAAGCGGGGCAAGGATATCCACGGCGCTTGCAATGGTATTAGAGAGGTCAAGGGCAGCTGTGTCGGTATCCCTCATGGAGAGGTGCCTAAGGCTAGACATCCAGGGTGCCAGTGTCTCATTATTCAAATCCCTGAAATTCCTTTTCAGTACCCACTTGCTGGAATTTAGTATGGGCGCAGCAAGATGAGGAGATGTAAATTCGAAAGGAACGGCCATATGGTCTGACCAGGACAAAGGGAGGGGGGGGGCCTATTTCTAGCCTGGAATCGTTGATGAAGACCCCGTCCAGGGTGTGTCCAGCTGAATGAGTGGGGTTTCTAACTCCTTGTACCAATCCACAGGAAGCCAGGGAATCTGACAGGAGAGCGGTATCACAGGAATTCGAATTTTCCAGAGCCGTTAGCCTTCTTGGCTTAACGCCTCTCTCCGCCACTTCGGAAACGCGAGGCTGCACCATATGTGTGCTGCTTCATGCAGCACACATGTAAGTTACAAAATGGCATTTTTACAAAAGGTTTGTTTATGTACAGGAAGGGACACCTTCCTGTACATAAACAACCCGTGGCATTTTGCATTTTCCATGTGTGCTGCACAAGGCAGCACACTTAGAAAAAGCAAAAAAGAGGAGTAATAAAGCATTTCTCCTCTTTTTGCCATCTTAAGACCAGGATTTTTCTGGTCTTAAGTTCGGCGCTGCCACCTATTATCGCCACCCTTGGTAATAGGTGGCAGTGTCGAATTCAATGGGTGTTGTGGTGGAACGCCCACCGCAACACCCACTGCACGCCCCCTTTCAGGCTAAGTTTAGCGTGAAAGGGGCACTTTTATCAAAGCAGCGTTAAGCCACTTAACGTGGCTTTAAGCAAAGTTAAGTGGCTTAACGCTGCCTTGATAATAGGGAGCTGACCCTATCACCACCAAAAAGTCACAAAAAGTGACGTTGTGGTGGCGATAGGGGCTTGTTAATATGCCCCTAAATTTCCAAATACAGTGCAGGAATTGCAGCTAACCAAATTACACTTTTATCAGATAGCTCAATCCCCTCATGGCATAGGCTGCATTGATTAACCTTGGATCCAGCGATCTTGTTGATCGTAGGAGGTGACTTCAATTGTCCATTCAAACAACTTACCAATCCTAATCTTTCCACGCCAACAGAAGAAGATCTGCATTAGTCAATACCTGACCCGCAGATTACTCCACTCACTTACTTAGGCCCTCTCATTGAGGGCATGTAACGGGAGGACTAAATCTGACCGGCTGGGCCAGTTTACATTTAACAGAGAAGGGCAGGCCTCTTTGCTTGACTCTGACTTCTATGTCCAGCAGAGATAGGACAGTGACTCCAAATGCCCTAATAGTGATCATGAAAATAGGGAACTTGGGTAGGGTAATCTGTCATCTCTTACTACAACTTAGACCAATGCACTAACACTATCTAATAACAAAAGGACAGTTAGATGGAATCATATCCAGCATTCTCCCTCAAAGCTGGCTAAAGTTTACCAGCTAGCATTACCTATGTAAACTGAAATGTGGGAGGTAGGACAGGCGGAGGCTCATACATGGGGTCGAGATAAGGCACACAAAATACACGAGGAGTTAACTTCAAAATTGACTGACGTTTTCTACCCGGTGTCGCAACCGAGGGAAAATAAGCATCCCAAATGCTTGTGGTTTAACGTCAATTGTCGTAAAGCCAAACAGGATCTACTGGATGCGGTGAAGGTGAAGGTTAGGCCACAAATTAAACTTGCCAGGGTCAGGTATACAGGGACCATCCAGCAAGAAAGGAAAAACTGGGAACTAGATAGGGGGGAAGCCCTTAGGACAGCCCTGAACGACAACGATTTGAAATCCTTCTGGGCAATAGTAAGTTCAGAGGACAGGGAAGGACAACCTGCCATAGTGCCTAACATAGCGCCCGAGGCCTGGGAGACATATTTTGTATGACGGGGATGATAGCGTAGGTGTTATCATTGGCTCCCAGAGCTTACCCTTGGAGTTCCAACAGGAAGGGATGTGGGAGATCACCATGACTGAAGTGGGAAGTGCCATCAACAATCTGCATTGTAACAAAGCACCAAGTCCAGATAAACTTCCAGGGGGCCTCTTCCGGAATGAACCCAACATTTGGGTCCCCTATCTGTGTGCCATATTTAATGCTATCATGAAGGGCATGGATCCCCCGACACCTGGCGCGGAGCAGAGATAGTTCCCATATTTAAAAAGGCTGCCCTCTTCTACCCGCAAATTATAGACTCATCAGTTTAATTGACATCACCCAAAAACTGATGGGACGGGTCCTTTTGGACCGCTTACAGGGTTGGATAGAGGAGGAGGAGATCCTAAGTCCCTATCAGGCCGGCTTCAGAACAAATATGTCAACCGTAGACCAGATTTTCAGATTACAACTACTGTTCTGGAAAACAGCGACCATAGAGGGTGGCAGCCTCTATCTTATATTTGTTGATCTGAATTCGGCCTTTGACCTTGTACCCAGGGAGAAACTCTGGAAAGTACTAAGTTGCCTTAGGATTCCACAATACCTCCTCAATGTGCTAGTGAGGCTTCATTTAGGGATTTATGGCCAAGTAAGATGTGGAAAACACGGAGAACTTTCTGCACGTTTCCCCGTCAAAAAGGGGGTACGCCAGGGATGCGTTCTCACCCCTGCTCTATTTTGTCTTTATATAAACAGGCTCATAGACCACCTAAATAACATCAAGGATAATGACGCCCCTAAGCTAGTCTCGGGGAAGGTTCCCGCGTTGATATTTGCGGACGATGCCCTGCTACTGTCCAAATCGCCAACAGGTATACAACGCACTCTTGATGGCTTTGCAGAGTTCTGTAACATGAGGGGTTTGGAGATCAACCTAACTAAGACCAAATATATGGTCTTCAATCCCCCCAAAACCACTCATCCAAATCCTTCCCTAAATGGTACACTTCTGGAAAGGGTGAGGATATTTGAGTATCTGGATATTACTCTATTAGAGCACTTTGAGTGGGGTTCCCAGATGGCCAAGGCGAGACTTAGGTTAACTCAGACCGTGGGTGGGATTATGAAATTGCACAGAACCTCTACATTCAAGCCAGCTGCCCCTGTTGTGGAAATATATAAAGCCCAAGCAAGGGGGGCCACTCTATTTGGGGAGGAACTGTGGGGGCATTGCTCTTCCTCTAACCTCATGGAAGTGGAGAACAACTTCATGAGGCAGTTACTGGGCCTTCCTCGTAGCACCCCCCTAGTTCCTCTCAGTATGGATTTGGGCATGAGGCCGATTGACGAAGAGATTGCCCTTAGGCCTATTACATTCTGGCGTCGGGTGTGGGTGACTCCGGAGTTGTCCTTCTACAAAGCCGAGCTCAAGGAGATCCTGTCTGTTCCAACTACTAAGAAAATACTGTGGCTTTGCCACATAAGGGATCTCTTTGCTAGGCTAGGCAGGAAGGACCTATGGAAAACCCCTGAGACATCATGCCCATAGATATCCAGACTGGATCTAGTGCAACACTATAGGCAATCCAACTTAATGTACAGGAAAGCACTACTGGCGTTCGGATAACCGCAGAGTTCCTACAAGTAAAGGATGTATACAGAAAAGACCAATTCCTGGATGTGATCTATCCCCCACTGGCGAGGTAATTGTATATACAATTTAGACTAGGGAACCTTCCACTAATGAGCCACACTAGCAAATGGGCCACAGAAAACATGGGAGATTGGCCAGCGTGCAACTACAGGGTAGAGTCTGAAATCCATGTATTGTTTTTCTGCCCTGCATACCACCTGCCTCGCAAACGCTGGTTAATGCAAATATGTAAAAACCTAGGGTTTGGGCGTTGCTTAGAGGCCTACCGAGTCTTGAAATACGATACCCATCCTCCAATCGTATTCACTCTATCACATTTTTTAAACACTATGTGGTCCATGCGGCAGGGCTTCCTAAAGTAACATTCTGGGATGTTTTACGTAACGAAACTGTAAAAGGTCACAACAGGGTTCAGCAAATGGGGAACCTTGTCCCAGCCTTTCGTTTTACTCATTGTTTTTAATTGTGAATATTGTAGTCTGTTGTTAACCTAATGGTTGCTTTTTAATGGATTTTAAGACAATGTAATGTAAACTGGTACTTATACCGCGCAACTGTCACTCCAGGGAGCATCTAGGCGCCTAAGCTGACCAGAGAGATCTAAAACACTGGCCAGACTGCTATCAAAGGTCCAGCCCTAGATGGTCACACTAGTGCCCTGGCGCCGGCATCAGGGAAATAAAGATCCAGGTTTTCAGTGCCTTTCGGAACTCGGATTCTCGTTCCATGGCACGCAGATGAGGGGGGAGTTTGTTCAATGCCTTAGACCCTAGAACAGGCAAGGATTTTCCACCTCTAGAGCTCTAGACAAGCGGAGGATGCCTTTTTATAATCTGTGTGACTGTAGATATATGATTGCGAGTGTGCACACCTATTAGTTCGAGCTAGAATACGCATGCGAAGCATGCATCTAGCTCGACAACTATTGTCGCCCGTCTCCTGGGAATCTGAGACAGGGGATGGGCACGAGCGCCGATTTCTCCCCGTGGGCGCGCACGGCGCCGTGCACATCCCCTGCCTCAGATTCACAGCCCCTCTCAATCACACACAGCCACACTCACGCATGCGCACAAACACACATGCAGGCACAATGCATCATGACGCACTTACAGACACACAGCCCCACATATACACACGCACAGCTAACAGACATACAGTCACACATATACATACACACGCACAGCTACACACGCGCACACACACAGCTACACCCACACACGCGCACACACCCCCATCCCCCCTCCCCTGCTGCCACCCCCTGCTGCCACCCCCACTACAACTAAGCCCCACTCACCGCATGGGACCAACTCCGGACTTCAGCCGTACCCGCGGGGCTCTCCCTCGGGCATGGGAGCCCCGCCCGCGTCACCACTGCTCCTCTCCTGGCCAGCCACTCCGTGGGCGCGAGCTTCCAGCAGGAAACAGAAGTCCCGCCCCACGGCAGTGTTCGTCACGCGCACGTCTTGTTTTTAAATGCAGATGATCCTTTCACGGCCGCGCGGCTTTACTGCGGCGCGGACAATGCTTGTTTCTCTTGCAGCGGCGGGCACAAGCGCGCTCCCAGAAGCAGGTCAGTTGTGTTGCCAGCAGTGTGTCCGGGTTGCTGGGGACCTCGGTGGGTGGTCCGGGGACATAGGGAAAGGGAGATTACATGCAGAAAACCAACGAGCCGGTTGGGTGGGGGCGAGCGAGGCAGAGAGAATCTCTGGGCCTTGAAAAGCAACAGCTCGGGGGAAGCCTTGTTCTGTGATTTCTTCCACGCTGGTGCCTCGCCGTGGGAAGGAACTTATTATTATAGGGCACATTGCGTTCAATTAAGAGCAGCTCACGTTATTTTTGTCTCTCCTTTTATTTTTTAAGAACAGATGTTGTAAAAAATAATACGTTTCCAGCCGCTACAATCGAGGAAAGGGCATTGTTATGCAGGTCTTGAGTTCAAGTGTCCCTCTCGCTGCTTGCTGGCTGTGGTGCTGGGCTGGACACTAGCTACAAACAGTGCAGCAGGTGTAGTGGCTCCAAGAATGTTAGGGACCCACCTTGTGTTTTACTTCCCAAGCGCTGTAGTGTGGTAATGTTCCTTATTTGTACCAGCGGTGGGTACTTTTGCCACATCACAGACGCAATGGGAAAGGGCAGGTGCATATGTCCTGTCCAAGGATATTTATCTGGTGAAAGTCCACCAATGGGAGCTTCGGAAATTAGATCGGAGTTGGAGACTGTAGCTCAGTAGACTGAACATCTGCCCAGGCCTGTGTAGCGTTCTGGTCACACAGGTTAGAATCTCAGGCAGAAGCTAGTGGCTCTTTCAATAGCGATACATTTAGTTTCATTTGTAAAGAAATCGTGCATGTTAAAAACCATTTAAAATCATTCGTGTGTCTACAGAGTGTATAGTTTTGTGAGGCTGTAGATACAAGTCAATAAAATATGCACAGCGCTACAAAGTGAGACAGCAATTGCAGTAAGCGCTATATGAAAAAAGCATGTTACATTGGTGGGCTGATGGTCTGACGGAAGGAAACGGTGCTCCCAATCTGCTACTGAAATGAACGCAGCCTCTGCCAACTCCCGGGGAATTCTGCCTCAATTAGCCAGGGATCCCTGTCCACGCGCCGTCCTTGTATGCGGTGCACAGATGGGCTGCGGGGGGGGGGGGGGGGGGGGGGATGGACCGAGGTCGGTGCGACCAAAGCTTATTAGCTGCAGTCACACCTAATCCCGTGCAGAGAGAAGTCCGTCGGAGCTCCGAGCACAAACAGAGGCCATGACTGCGCCTGAGCCCACCCGCGAGGCAGGCGAAAGGAGTTCAGTCTGCTTGTTTTTTTTGTACTCTTTGAGTCCGTTGTCCACTCCTGCCGTAAACTATGCTTCTGCATCCTCTGTTGTTCTCGTGTCTGTTTCCGCGCGCGCACACGCGCATCTTTTATGTATTTGTACGCTTGGTTGCACGTGTATTTTATTTGTTATTTCACAACCCAGTGTTCAAATCATCCCTTCACACGTTCGCTCCCATTTAGAGTGCACGATTCAACGCCCATTCACATGCAATCGCATTCGTACGTTTATCACTTGATCTATGAACGTGATAGTCTGCGGAAGCTACCGTTTAAGTGGCCAGGTGCAGGCAGAACAGGATCATAATAAGTTCCCAGTCCCATTTCCAACTTGCTGTGACAAGTCACAGTTTTAGTCGAAATCTAGTGAAACCACAGAACGGGGCTTCAGCTGGTCAGGCATCCTTATATGTTTGAGAATCATTTCAGTCAGCTCAGTTCTGGGGAATATTGTCCTGAATATTACTTTCATAATGGGGACATCCTAAAGACATGAGTGTATTGTCCACTGTAACCGCAGGAGGGATCCATAGTGCCTTGATATTAGGAACCTTCATTTAACCCACTCTGCCATTTGGGAATTAATTTCTATATCTGATACATATCCAGTGACTTTAGGCTGAATGGGACCAGGGCTGAGGGGCATCCTGCAGCCCAGGGGCTGCAGGGGTTGGCATTACGCCCCTGGTTTCTCTGGGGGCATTGCCCAACGTGGACTGAGTCCTGAAATTGGGTAAAAGAAACTTGTGCTGAACAAAGTCACTTGTAGAACACCTGGATTTCTTGAATGAGCGTGTCCCACTGGCAGCCGCAGGAAATGCTTAGAGAGTAAGGGAACAACAGAGCAGTTGGGCAGAATTTTGGACATGGAAATATCAAAACCTCTTTGACTGAACCGCAGCTCCTTCGAAGGGCCAGCAATCCCCCCACGCCCCCCCCCCCCGCACCTTGAGATCCTTACGGGTGAGTAGTCATGCTTTACAAGCCACATGATTGATTGATAGATTGATAGATAGATGCCTGATGGACTGTAAGGAACCGAGTTTTAAAACTCCATTCAATGTAAATGGTCCCAAAATCCTAGCCCAAAGAGGATCAGGCCTGCACTAGACATTGGTGTGTTGGTGCAGAATTAGCCCCCCCACATCTTTTTCAGCCCCCCCCCGAAATTTGGCTCTAGTTGCCCGCCTGCACAGCAGCCAAATGACCCCCACAACCACCACGTGTTTTCAACTTTCATAATGCAATTAGCTTTCTTCACACTTATTGTGCAAGGAATCCCCACGCCTGTCGAGCTGGCCAGCTTATCTCTTATTTTCTTCATTCATTGGAAAGTTTGCTTCCTTTAAGATCTGAACACAGCTGCCTAGTCCAGTTTATGGCTGATAGATCATGTCTGTAGCCACACTGCACACTCACACACACTGCACCCTCACACACCGCACCCTCACGCACCGCACCCTCACACACCGCACCCTCACACACACTGCACCCTCACACACACTGCACCCTCGTACACACTGCACCCTCGCACACACTGCACCCTCACACACTGCACCCTCACACACACTGCACCCTCACACACACTGCACCCTCACACACACTGCACCCTCACACACACCGCACCCTCACACACACACCGCACCCTCACACACCGCACCCTCACACACCGCACCCTCACACACACTGAACCCTCACACACTGCATGCACTGCACCCTCACACACCGCACACACACACACACACCCACACACACACACACCGCACCCACACACACATACACTCTGCACCCTCACACACACTGCACCCTCACACACAGCTTATCTGTTATTTTCTTCATTCATTGGAAAGTTTGCTTCCATTAACATCTGAACACAGCTGCCTAGTCCAGTTTATGGCTGATAGATCATGTCTGGAGCCACACTGCACGCTCACACACACTGCACCCTCACACACCGCACCCTCACACACACTGCACCCTCACACACACTGCAGCCTCGCACACACTGCACCCTCGCACACACTGCACCCTCGCACACACTGCACCCTCACACACACTGCACCCTCACACACACACTGCACCTTCACACACCGCACCCTCATACACCGCACCCTCACACACTGAACCTGCCCACACTGCACCCTCACAAACCGCACACACACACCCACACACACACACACCCACACACCGCACCCACACACACCCACACACCCCACACACACACCACACACACACACCACACCCACACACACACACACTCTGCACCCTCACACACTCTGCACCCTCACACACAGCTTATCTGTTATTTTCTTCATTCATTGGAAAGTTTGCTCCCTTTAAGATCTGAACACAGCTGCCTGATCCTGGTTATGGCTGATAGATCATGTCTGTAGCCACACTGCACCCTCACACACACTGCACCCTCACACCCTCACACACCGCACACTGCACCTTCACACACTGCACCTTCACACACTGCACCTTCACACACCGCACCCTCACACACTGCACCCTCACACACACTGAACCCTCACACACTGCACCCTCACACACCACATGCACCCACACCCACAACCACACACCGCACCCACACACACACCCACCCACACACACAGCGCACCCACACACACACCACACCCACACACACACCGCACCCACACACACCGCACACACACACACCGCACCCACACACACACACTCTGCACCCTCACACACACACTCTGCACCCTCACACACATCTTATCTGTTATTTTCTTCATTCATTGGAAAGTTTGCTCCCTTTAAGATCTGAACACAGCTGCCTGGTCCTGTTTATGGCTGATAGATCATGTCTGTAGCCACACTGCACCCTCACACACACTGCACCCTCACACACCACACCCTCATGCACCGCACCCTCACACACACTACCCTCACACACACTGCATCCTCACACATACTGCACCCTCACACACACTGCACACACACCGCACCCTCACACACCGCACCCTCACACACCGCACCCTCACACACCGCACCCCCACACACCACACCCTCACACACACTGTATCCTCACACACTGCACACACACACCGCACCCACACACACACCGCACCCACACACACACCGCACCCACACACACCGCACCCACACACACCCTCTGCACCCTCACACATTGCACCCTCACACACACTGCACCCTTACAGACACTGCACCCTCACACACTGCACCCTCACACACTGCACCCTCACACACTGCACCCTCAAACACTGCACCCTCACACACACTGCACCCTCACACACTGCACCCTCACACACACTGCACCCTCACACACACTGCACCCTCACACACACTGCACCCTCACACACACTGCACCCTCACACACGCCGCACCCTCACACACCACACCCTCACACACCACACCCTCACACACCGCACCTTCACAAACACTGCACCCGCACACACACTGCACCCGCACACACACTGCGCCCGCACACACACTGCGCCCGCACACACACTGCGCCTGCACACACACTGCACCCGCATACACACTCTGCACCCGCATACACACTCTGCACCCTCACACACTCTGCACCCTCACACACTCTGCACCCTCACGCACTCTGCACCCTCACGCACTCTGCAATGGAACATATACTCCAAATACCACTCAGTGCCACATAATTATATGCTTCAGAAAAGGGGGTGGTGATGAACAGAGTGTCTGAATTAAGCAGACCACTCTTACCCAGTCCAAAGATCAGGGCTTGATCCATCACCGTTATTTATCTCACTGCCCCATCCCAGCTCAGAACCTGGCTATATGCAAATTAGTCTGTCCCTGGCCCAGTGCATCATGGGAACAGGGCAGACCAAACTACCAAGCCAATTCTTCACCAGAAAGGAGACAAGCTACCGGGGACCGGTTTCTGGCATTTCAGCCTCTTCGGCCCGGCTTGCTTGAATCCCGATGGAGCAGTGAGAAAGGGACTCATGTCTGAGTATACCCTGCCACACCTATAGTGGCCAAAAACGATTCAGAAAAGGGGGTGGTGATGGACAGAGTGTCTGAATTAAGTAGACCACTCTTACCCAGTCCAAAGATCAGGGCTTGATCCATCACCGTTATTTATCTCACTGCCCCATCCCAGCTCAGAACCTGGCTATATGCAAATTAGTCTGTCCCTGGCCCAGTGCATCATGGGAACAGGGCAGACCAAACTACCAAGCCAATTCTTCACCAGAAAGGAGACAAGCTACCGGGGACCGGTTTCTGGCATTTCAGCCTCTTCGGCCCGGCTTGCTTGACTCCTGATGGAGCAGTGAGAAAGGGACTCATGTCTGAGGAAACTGGGATGGTGCAATGAGCTAAAAAACGGTGTTGGATCTAGCCCTGATCTCTTGACTGGGTGAGAGTACTCTGCTTAATTCAGAGACTCTGTCCATCACCACCCCTTGTTGTAAATTATTTTGTCCACCCTAAGCGTGGAAGGGTATACTCAGATGTGAGTCCCTTGCTCATTGCACCATCAGGATTCAAGCAAGCCGGGCCGAAGACGCCTGAAATGGCAGAAACCGGTCCCCGGAAGCTTGTTTCCTTCCCAGTGTAAGAATTGGCTTTTGTAGTCTGGTCTGCCCTGTTCCCATGATGCACTGGGCCAGGGACAGACTAATTTGCATACAGCCAGGTTCTGAAACTGGGATGGTGCAATGAGCTAAAAAACGGTGTTGGATCTAGCCCTGATCTCTTGACTGGGTGAGAGTACTCTGCTTAATTCAGAGACTCTGTCCATCACCACCCCTTGTTGTAAATTATTTTGTCCACCCTAAGCGTGGAAGGGTATACTCAGATGTGAGTCCCTTGCTCATTGCACCATCAGGATTCAAGCAAGCCGGGCCGAAGACGCCTGAAATGGCAGAAACCGGTCCCCGGAAGCTTGTTTCCTTCCCAGTGTAAGAATTGGCTTTTGTAGTCTGGTCTGCCCTGTTCCCATGATGCACTGGGCCAGGGACAGACTAATTTGCATACAGCCAGGTTCTGAAACTGGGATGGTGCAATGAGCTAAAAAACGGTGTTGGATCTAGCCCTGATCTCTTGACTGGGTGAGAGTACTCTGCTTAATTCAGAGACTCTGTCCATCACCACCCCTTGTTGTAAATTACATAATTATATGCAACATAATTACACTGCACTCAATGCAACATACATTCCAAATACCACTCAGTGCCACATAATTACAAGCCACAAAATACACTCTACTGAATACAACATACACTCCCCATATTACCTCTCAGTGCTACATAATTACACGCCACATAATTACACTCTTCTCAATGCAACGTAAATACACTCCACACAATACCACTCAGTGCCATATAATTGCACACCTCATACTTACACTCTACTCAATGCAATATAAATACACTTTATCTATCTGCCTATCTATCTTTTGCCCTCACTCTATCTATCTGTCTATCTATCACACTCACTCTATCGCCCTCACTCTATCTATCTATCTATCGCCCTCCCTCTATCTGTCATACTCCCGCTGAGCGCCGCTGATATGAACTGGACACGGAGCTAACCTTCAGGGAACTACATCTCCCAGAATTCCTAGAGGAAGCAGGAAGTGATAAAGGGGACCTGCAACCTGTAGAGGGCGTCGGATATTCGTGGTATTTCCAGGTTTGGAGCTGTTTGCCTGTGGATGTTCCTGTCTCCTTGCCGATCAGCCTTGTACTTCTTTGTTTGTATAATCAGACGGCTGTCTGATTGTTCACAGCCCTGAATTGCCCTCCGTTGGGGAGCCGGTCTGGCTCATGCAGAGGACGATTGTTTTTTGTGTTAAGGGTTAGGACCTTAACCCGTTTGTTACTGCTGAGCTAAGAGCCTCCCTGCGTCTGGCGGAGAGCGAGTGTTGTGAGTGCTCATCTTCAAGTGGGTTGTTTCTCCATTTGCCCTCTGTTGGAGAGCCGCGTTCCACGGCTCATGCAGAGGACGAAAACTCTTCAAAACCCATCGCCATTACCAGGCTTGGTAATCATCCTGTTACTTGCTTTGAAACTTGGCGTCTTGCCACCCCGGCTGGGGTTTACTCATTGGTTTCTTCTGGATATTGAATTGTGAAATCGAGTGGGTAATTACGATCACTATCCTGTTCTTCGTGCCTTCGTTCAGAGGATCCATAAGGTACTGTGTCGTAGCGTTTTTACAGGGTGACATTAACCCAGCAATTTAAGTTTCATGTTCTAACATTACATTGGCTACGCCACACCATCAAGATGCCCCTTTTTGACGTTCTGTCTATTTGATAGGGGGTACGTACACAATCCGTATATGTGCTGGTTCTTTCAGTCACTAGTATATGAGTGTATGCAACAAGGTGTGTTTGTGTTCACAGGTGTGGTTGGCGTACTCTCTGTGCTTATTGAAGTGGATAAGGAGAAGAGAATCATCTTCATATGTGGCCTGGTGTTGTTTATTGTTTACCGGTAGATACATGGTTAGAGTTCTTAGCATATTGAGTTTTGGTTATTGTGTATGGAAACAGAACAGAAGAAGGGGTTTTTACCTGCCTTTTCTTTTGTCGTTTCAGATCTCCCTCCCTGCTGTTCCCTCCCCTTCCCCGCGGGCTTTATTGCCCCCGTCTGATCCTTCCTTAACCTTTGGCTATTGTAGCATTCAGGGTTTGGATAGATCAGGAGGTGGCTTATCTTTGCATCACGCTGATCCTGAGGACGAATCTGGATAACAGAATATCCGACCCAAGAATTCACGTCCTCCTGTTCAGCGGGTGTGAAAGATGGCTACCTTAGATGACGTATTAGCGGCCCTTGTAGTGGTGCAGTCTGAACTGCTCTCCTCCAGACAGGAAACCACGGAACTGCGCAATAGGGTGGATGCGCTTCAGAGAAACCCGTTCAATGCGGGGACTTCCAGTCCCGCTGCGTCTAGCCCGGTGGTAGTGGAAATGCCTACCACGGTTCCTCTGGCTAATCCGGAACGTTTCAAGGGAGATGCAGGGTCAGTCCAAGTTTTCCTCTCACAATTGATGTTGCATTTTTCATGCAAACCTCGATCCTTCCCCACCAATCAAGCCAAGGTGGCTTTCTTGATTTCGTGCTTGGCCGGTGACGCTGCCCAATGGGCAGTGCCCTTGCTCCAAAGAGACGACCCGGTCATTCATGACTGGGAAGCGTTTAGGGACGAATTCCTTAAGGTCTTCGACCGGAGGGTGGACTCTTATGCTGCGGATAGAGAGTTGTTGCAGTTGCGTCAAGGGAATCAGGATGTGTTGACGTACCTGAACTCATTCAGGAGACTTGTTACAGAGACTAAGTGGCCTGATGCTAAACAAGCCTCTCTGTTTCATCAAGGTTTACGAGAAGATATGAAAGACGTTATAGCCCAGATAGACCCCCAGCCAGCCACTTGCGAGGATCTTATCAATCTAGTCTTACGACTAGACCATAGAACGAGGGATCGCAAGGGAGATCCTAAATTGCAGGGAAGAACAGTTCCTTTATCTGGGGCTTCAAAGCCGGTAGACAAGGACACAACGCATGCGGCTGAACCCATGGATATCGGGGCTGTTCGGGCGGCTCTTTCAGCTACAGAGAAGGAATTGAGGCGTAAACATGGGTTATGTTTATATTGTGGGAAGAAGGGACATTACGTAAGGGAATGTCCGGTGAAACCTAAGATGTCCAGATTTCGCAATTTCAAGGGTGTTTCCTCAGCGGTCGAAAGACCGGCGGAAAACTAGAAGACTCTGAGGTGAACGAAGGGGTTCCTTGGAGTCAGGCATGCATCCCTTCATTATATAAGAACATAGTAGGAGCACAACATTTGTTTATTGAGGTATTGTTGATGGTACAGACCAGTTGGACCCCTGTGCACGCCATGATAGATTCAGGTGCTACAGGTATGTTTATGGATTCGTCCGAAGCAAGGAGAGCCGGAATAGGGTTGATTCCCCGAGAGACTCAAGATGTGGTGTATGCAGTGGACGGTAGAAGGCTAGATTTAGGTCCTGTTGGGCATCATACCGGTGAAATGGAAATGAGATACGGGGATCATAGAGAGAATGTTCAGTTCAGTATCATCAATGCCCCTCAGTATGGTGTTATCCTGGGTATTCCATGGCTCAAAAAGCATAATCCGGTCATTGATTGGGCTGGTGGCGTCATTACACTAAATTCCCCGTATTGTAGAAAAACCTGTTATGAAAGGACTGAAAGACCTTCTTCGGCGTTAGCCTGTATAGAATATGTGGCTACAGCAGCAGAAAAAGAGGTTTGTTTGCCTAAGGTATATCAGGAGTATGAGAGCGTTTTTGATGAAGTGCAAGCAGAAACTCTCCCCCCACACAGGCAATACGATTGTCAAATAGACCTGGTCCCTGGGGCAGTGGTTCCTTGTGGAAGGTTGTATGCACTGACTGAAACTGAAAACACGCATTTGAGAGAGTACTTGGACAAGTTGTTGGAAATTGGGTTAATTCGTCCATCCATGTCCCCTGCTGCTTCGCCTCTTTTTTTTATACCGAAGGCCAATGGGGAGTTGAGAGCGTGCATAGACTTTAGGGCCTTGAATGCTGTGACGGTAAAGAACAGGTACCCCCTTCCATTGATCAGCGTGTTACTAGAACAAGTCAAGTCAGCGGTCATTTACACCAAGTTAGATCTAAAGGGTGCATATCATCTGGTGAGAATGAGGAAGGGGGACGAATGGAAAACCGCTTTTAAGACCAGGTATGGGCTCTTCGAGTATTCAGTAATGCCATTCGGACTCTGCAACGCCCCTGCGGCGTTCCAATACTTCTTGAATGACGTTTTGAGGGAGATATTGGACCAATATGTCATTGTGTACATTGATGACATTCTCATCTACTCGGAGTCGGAGGAGGCTCATGTACGTCATGTGCAAAGAGTATTATCCATCCTGAGAGAAAACAGTTTGTATTGCAAATTGAGCAAATGCGACTTTCATGTGTCCACAGTTGAGTTCTTGGGAGTCATGCTCAGCCCCCAGGGACAGGAAATGGCCGAGAGAAAGATCAAGGCTGTCAAGGAGTGGCCCGTTCCTAGGAATGTGAAGGATGTGCAATGCTTCATAGGCTTCGCCAATTTCTACAGGCGTTTTATTCATCAGTTTTCCAGAGTGGTGACCCCCATCACTCGCTTACTCCGAAAGGCACAACCTTTTGTGTGGGATTCTGCTGCCCAGGAAGCGTTTGAAAGTTTGAAGGAGGCGTTTGTTTCTGCTCCGGTGCTCGCTCATCCTAACCCGGATAAGCCCTTCGTTGTGGAGGCGGATGCCTCGAGTGTAGCTTTGGGAGCAGTGTTGTCTCAGAGACACGATCAGACAGGGCAGCTGCATCCTGTGGCTTACATGTCCAGGAAACTGAACGGGGCGGAGTGCAATTATTGTATCGCCGAAAAAGAACTGCTTGCGATAAAGGTGGCATTCACGGAATGGCGGCATCTGTTGATGGGGGCCAAACATCTTGTCACGGTATACACAGATCACCGCAACCTCCAGTTTATGACCGCTGCCAGACATCTTACTCCCAGACAACTATGGTGGATGCTCTTCTTTTCGGAGTTCCATTTCACTATCACGTACAGACCTGGTGTGAGAAGTTGGCCTGATGTGCAGTGCTCACTATTCTAGTGATCACTATATATCAGTCCAAACAACCCTTATGGATGATTGGTTGTAAGTCAACCTTATAGACCAGCTATCCTAGTAGCATGGATACGAGCAGTCTAAGGCTAAGACTCTAGAGGGCGTATTAAGCCAGCTGTTTTACCATCACATTACCCCTTGAACACCCAGTGAAAGGACACCACACAAGTTGTTATGAAAATAAACAGTGTATTTATTTATAGCAAGACTACCCTGGCTCTTTATGAGACAGGGAGCTAAGCACACAACAAAACTCTTATAAAAATACTTCAAGTCGCACAATTTACACAAATGCCCGAGGGGCACGAAAAACCATATACTCTAAAAGTGGAATGCGAATTACTAGCAGGTAAGTAACGATTCTCAGAGGCTTTAGGAACGCTAGGCCTACAATACTGAACACTCAGGTTAGGAGCAGGAGGCCTAGGGACACCACGTGCAGAGTGGGAACTCTCACGCGTAAGGCGGGAAAAAGCCTATGGAAGCTAGTGTTCACAAAGTTAGTGTTCTCGGGCGAACCCGACTAGGTAGGTCAAAAACGAAAGTGGATCTGGACCCTTGGATAGTGAGGCTATGCTGGGGCACCGAAATGCCGAAGTTACCTAGCCCAGGGGCTGCAGCTGCATAGGTCTGAAAAGACGTCGGGATTCTTCGTTGACGAACCAGGAGCCTGAAGGAAAGGAGTTGCTGGCAGGCGACCAGTGAAGATTGTTCGAGTGATCCAAGCCTAGATCGAAGATGGATGACACCTGAAAGCAGAGGGGACCAAGTTCGTGACTACTAGCCAGTAGTCAGGGGGCACCAGGAGGGCACCGGATGGTAGTCACCTCGACTAGGTGAGTGGGCGACGCTGTGCTCTGCAGTCTCACGGACCAGGAGGCGTTGTCGGTGACCAGGATGGAGGTACGAGCTGTCCCACGATGGATGATGCTGTCGACGTCGCTGGACCCAGGATTGGGGCAACAAGTCTTGGCAAATTCAAGCCCACGCGGTGGACCTAAAATGGCGTCTGGAGTGGACCAGGAGGGTCCGGGCTGCTCCTCTTCTGGAAGGGAGCAAGGGCCAGTCTGGAGCAACCAGACCAGCAGTGGTGATGTCGTCTGGCGTCGTTAAGAAGGCCACAAGCCAGCGGGCTAGTAGCCAAACAACGCGGTGAGCAGTCGCAAGCAGAAGGGCCCCACGCAGATCGTGGAGATGCTGGGAGGCTGAACTTCGGTGCTGGGGCTGCTCAGGGTCGGGGCTTCTCGGACCCCAAAGCACTCACCAGAGGATCCCTCGGCGGTCGTGCTGGAAAGAAGTTGTGCAGTCTTGAAGATGGCCGGTCCCTCGAGGTCTCGTCGCACCCACGGTTCTCAGCTTTGCTGTAGAGGTGGGTAGAGGTCAGAGGTGCCAGGGAAGCCGGTTCTCATAGAGCTGGGCAGTCAGATTCCGGAGGAAGGACTTGCAGCAGACCGCAGTGTTCTTAAGGTGGTGCCTGCGGATGCAGGGTGACTACTCCTTAGTCACAAGGGAGAATCTTGAAGAAGAAATCTTGATGTCCTTTCGTAGAAAGTCGTGTCTTGATTCCAAAGATGATCTAATTTGGAAGGGGGCCTGCTCCTACCTTTATCTGGGAAAAGGGGGCTGGCACGCGACTAAGTCCTGCCCTATGGGTGGGACCAGGAGGGGGGTGGTTACACCCCCTTCCTTGGCGGGCTTTTCCCCAGCTCAGGGTCTGGAGTGTCCCTGGACTGGTTCAAGCCGGCCTATGCACAGTGAGCACCGGGGTGCCACTTGCAGTCACCTTCCTCTGTAGCCCTGCCTACCTAGAATACACAAAACCCTGTCTGGGACGGTGCTGGCACCGCCCCTGGCAGGAAACCCTTTGTCCTTGCCTCCTGCTTTGGGAGGACTCCCAGCAGCAGGAGGGCAGACTTGTGTCTCGGTGGCAGCATCCATTTTGTGGAGTTAAGGCTCTGTTGGACTTTAACCGGGGTCACAGGTTACATACATGTCGTGTCCCTCTAGAAGGGTGGAATGCTAACCCCGTCGCCAGAATTGGCGAGGGGTTAGTATTCCAATTCGTATGACACCTTACTCGACATGTTTTGATAAAGCGATACCAGAGTTGGCATATAACCGCGAGGATTATAATGCACTTAAGAGTATATGGTATGCGACATCATGGAAACGGCTAAGGGATGGATCCCGAAAGCCGCAGACAGGCTCAGCTCATGCCAGAGCACCATCTCACACGATTCCAAGCACTCTGCCTTCAGGATTGTTAAGGCCTGCCATAGGAGTGACTGATAGGAGATCTGTGTGTCCATTTTAGGGTTAGATATAGGTATACTATAGCTAAAGCAAGGGGTGATTACACCACCTTGCCCCAGCTGTCGTGCAGCCAGTTGTGTCAGATTTGGATGGCCAGCCAGGGGTGGCATAATACATGCTGCAGCCCCTGGTAGGCCCTGGGTACACCTATGCCCTGGGTACCTAAGGTACACTGTACAGGGACTGATAAGGTGACTCAGTATCCAATTGGATATGTACCTAGGGTACATGGAATCCATTTTACAGAGAGAGCAGTAGGCCTGGGGTCCTGAATAGCAGGGCCCCAGGTCAACTAAGTCAGAAAACCAGCAAAACACCAGGCAAAAAGTTGGGGGCAACCATAGTCAGGGATCTACCTTCCTACATAACCCCCCCCCCCCCAAACGAAAGGAGATAAGGCTATCCTTGCCAGGTAAGCCTATATTGCCTGAGTGGCCATATAAGGAAGTACCAGCACTGGCATGGTTACCCCCTATCTCATGGTCCACTAAGCAATCCCTCACCCTAAATAATAATAATAAGGGTATCTGAGGGTCTCCACCATAGGGAATCTCTACCTGAGGTGTGTTTTGGCAAAGGAAAAGGCTGGTGCTGAAATGGAGTACTGAAGTGAGGCTCCACTAATTTTGGGCTCAGCTTCCTCCAATCATTTTCCACCATATAGGCCTTTCTTTCCAAGACTGAGTTGTTTTGGGCTCTCAGGGTCAACCTCTGGCTACCTACAGCTGGAGGTTGGGTCCCTCTGTTTGGCTTACTGGAGGGACAGGTCAGGTCTGGGGCCCTCAGGTCCCAAGTTTGGCTGTGCCCAACAGTGTCCATCTGTGGGAGGTCCCTAACTAAATTTAAGGGGAATCCCTCAGGAGTTGGTTTTATTTTCACTTGGCTAGGACTACTAGCTTCAGTGCCCTTAATCTGCTGATTGGGGAATTCTTTTGGACAGGGGGCCCTTTGGGGTCCACCACTGGCCTCCCTGACCTCTACAGCCCTGGGCTGACTGAGGCAGGGTAGAGAGGGGCAGGTTACCTGCTCCAGACTGCGTCCCACCTTGGAAGGGTCCACTGACATCAGGGGTTCTGCCAGGCTAGGCCTGACTACCTCTGTGGCAGTTTCTTCACAAGGGGTCAGATCAGTTCCCTGAGGAGGCTGATCCTTTCCTAAAGTCTGGTGGGAGGGAGATTTCTCTTCCTCCTCCATGCTCTCTGTCTGAGTGGAGTGATCCATAGTTTCAGGCTTCACAACACTATCATCTGTCTGAGTTTGAGCTGTGGCCATCACAACTCTCCCAACCTTTTCAGGAGGGGGCTCAGTTTGGGTGTGGGCTGTTACCATTACAGCCTTGACAACCTGTTCTGGGAAGGAAGTTGTCTGAGATTGGGTTGTGACTGGCACAACCCTCCTGACCTGTTCAGGGAGGACATCTTGGACTGGGGCTGTGGCTATCACTGCCCCACTAACCTTACCATGGATGGTTACCATTTTAGAATGGGTTTCTTGCTCTACTTCAGCCCAGGCTGAGAGCTCTAAATCATTCCCCAGTAGGCAATCTAAAGGCAAGGTTGGTGACACTGCCACTCTCTTGTGGCCAGTGACACCTCCCCAGCTGAGATTGACCACTGCCATGGGATGATCTCTCTGTACTCCATCAATATTGGTCACCTGGTATGTGGCACCAGGTAAAAGTTGCCTTGAGGGGACTAGACTCTCAGTCACCATAGTGATGCTAGCCCCTGTATCTCTATAGGCCTCAACTTTTATACCATTGATGAGGGGCTCCTGTCTGCACTTGCCCAAAGTGTTGGGACAAATTGTGAAGTTGGCAAACCCCATGCCAGTCTCACAGACAAGAGTATCTAAGTTTGGGGACCTGGTTAGGCCAGAGTCCCCAGGAACTCCCAAAGTAAATGCACCCAAATTCTTGGGGGCACTCCCACCACCTGGGGGATTACTACTAGTAGTAACAGGAGGTTTGGGAATGTTACTTGGGGGTATGTTCTCCTTATTGTTATTCTTTGGGCAACTGCTGCCAGTTTTCAAATGACCCACCTGTTTACAGGGATAACAATAAGGTTTCTTCTGGTTATTAGAAGGATTCTGGGACCCACCCCCCTCAGAGGATTTTTGGGGCCCTGATGTGGTTTGATCTGGAGATTTATTCCCACCCTTCTCTTGAGGCTTGGTTGATTCCTTTTTCTGGTCACCACCACCATTTGTCTGACCTCTTACCCAATTCTTGTGGAGAGGTCAGATCAGAGTCTACCAGGTGCTGGTGTAATAACTGGTTCTGACAATTATTTAAGACTTGCTCTCTCATAATAAGATTATATAATCCTGTGAAGTCAGTAACCTTGCTACCCAGTAGCCAGCCTTCCAAAGCCTTAGTGGCACAATCAACAAAGTCAGACCAGTCCTGAGACTGAGTTTTCTGGGTGTCTCTGAACAGCAACCTGTACTGCTCAGTGGTTAAGCCAAATCCATCAACCAGTGCATTTTTCAGGACTTGGTAATTGTTAGCTTCCTCCACTCTTGTAGTGAGGAGCTTATCTCTACCTTTACCATCAAAGGAGAGCCACAGTATAGCTGCCCACTGACTCTGGGGAATGCACTGCACAGTGCAGGCCCTCTCCAAAGCAGCCATCCATTTCTGGATGTCATCCCCTTGTCTAAAGGGGGGCACTATCTTTGTCAGGTGTTTAGTATCTAAACCCTTCTCTCTATCTCTTGGGAGATTGCTGCCACCAGTGGGAGCTAACCCACTCATCTGCTGCTCTCTAGCAAATGCAAGCTTTTCTTTGGCCAGGGCATGTTCTTCCCTTTCAATCCTCAGTCTAGCTTGTCTCATCCTTGCTTCATGCTCTCTTCTCTGAGGGGAAGTCAATCTCCTCTGGGGAGAGTTCCTTCTCCCCTGAGAAGAGGCATTAGAGTGCAGAGATCTAATGGAGTCCCTAGAAAGAGATCTATCTCTCCTAACTCCAATGTTAGGCCCACTTCGGGTCAGTACTGGGGGTCCCCCAGATCCTAGCCCAAGTAAGTCTAAGTTGGCCCTAGTTAGCCTTCTGACTACCTCAAGACCTTTGTCTACCTCATCCCCAGAGAGTTCCTCTTGATCCTCCTCCTCAACTGCATTGGCAGTGTTGGGGAGGTCTGGATCCCCAGAGGTACCCTCTAAGGCTGGCATATTCCCATCTAGCTGAGAAATCTTTCTCGCATCATAAGTCTCTAAGAGACCTATTAAAAAGGGAATGGTGGGGTTAGACCCCTGTTTCAGTTTCCTGGAGGTACACACTTGTCTCATCTCCTGGAAACTGAGAGCTGCATATCTTGATTTGACCTGTGGAGGGTCAATATCCACAAGGGGAGTCTCAGTAGATTCTCCTTGGGTAGACATGCTTTTTCTAGTGAGGTGTAAGTGGTGCACTTACCTACACTATATGTTTGCCTACTGATCCCTTGCTAGAGTTGTAGTTTAGGGTGTGCTAGGCCCTAGGAGCTACAACAGCTGGTTCAGTAGAACTCAGAGTATTCTAAGCTAAGTTATATGTACCTTAGTACTTATGTGATCTTTCACAAGATATTCTTAGGATATGTGTGGTAAAACAACAGCAAGCTCAAATCCCAACCGCTGCTCACCAATGTGAGAAGTTGGCCTGATGTGCAGTGCTCACTATTCTAGTGATCACTATATATCAGTCCAAACAACCCTTATTGATGATTGGTTGTAAGTCAACCTTATAGACCAGCTATCCTAGTAGCATGGATACGAGCAGTCTAAGGCTAAGACTCTAGAGGGCGTGTTAAGCCAGCTGTTTTACCATCACATTACCCCTTGAACACCCAGTGAAAGGACACCACACAAGTTGTTATGAAAATAAACAGTGTATTTATTTATAACAAGACTACCCTGGCTCTTTATGAGACAGGGAGCTAAGCACACAACAAAACTCTTATAAAAATACTTCAAGTCGCACAATTTACACAAATGCCCGAGGGGCACGAAAAACCATATACTCTAAAAGTGGAATGCGAATTACTAGCAGGTAAGTAACGATTCTCAGAGGCTTTAGGAACGCTAGGCCTACAATACTGAACACTCAGGTTAGGAGCAGGAGGCCTAGGGACACCACGTGCAGAGTGGGAACTCTCACGCGTAAGGCGGGAAAAAGCCTATGGAAGCTAGTGTTCACAAAGTTAGTGTTCTCGGGCGAACCCGACTAGGTAGGTCAAAAACGAAAGTGGATCTGGACCCTTGGATAGTGAGGCTATGCTGGGGCACCGAAATGCCGAAGTTACCTAGCCCAGGGGCTACAGCTGCATAGGTCTGAAAAGAAGTCGGGATTCTTCGTTGACGAACCAGGAGCCTGAAGGAAAGGAGTTGCTGGCAGGCGACCAGTGAAGATTGTTCGAGTGATCCAAGCCTGGATCGAAGATGGATGACACCTGAAAGCAGAGGGGACCAAGTTCGTGACTACTAGCCAGTAGTCAGGGGGCACCAGGAGGGCACCGGATGGTAGTCACCTCGACTAGGTGAGTGGGCGACGCTGTGCTCTGCAGTCTCACGGACCAGGAGGCGTTGTCGGCGACCAGGATGGAGGTACGAGCTGTCCCACGATGGATGATGCTGTCGACGTCGCTGGACCCAGGATTGGGGCAACAAGTCTTGGCAAATTCAAGCCCACGCGGTGGACCTAAAATGGCGTCTGGAGTGGACCAGGAGGGTCCGGGGTGCTCCTCTTCTGGAAGGGAGCAAGGGCCAGTCTGGAGCAACCAGACCAGCAGCGGTGATGTCGTCGGGCGTCGTTAAGAAGGCCACAAGCCAGCGGGCTAGTAGCCAAACAACGCGGTGAGCAGTCGCAAGCAGAAGGGCCCCACGCAGATCATGGAGATGCTGGGAGGCTGAACTTCGGTGCTGGGGCTGCTCAGGGTCGGGGCTTCTCGGACCCCAAAGCACTCACCAGAGGATCCCTCGGCGGTCGTGCTGGAAAGAATTGTGCAGTCTTGAAGATGGCCGGTCCCTCGAGGTCTCGTCGCACCCACGGTTCTCAGCTTTGCTGTAGAGGTGGGTAGAGGCCAGAGGTGCCAGGGAAGCCGGTTCTCGTCGAGCTGGGCAGTCAGATTCCGGAGGAAGGACTTGCAGCAGACCGCAGTGTTCTTAAGGTGGTGCCTGCAGATGCAGGGTGACTACTCCTTAGTCACAAGGGAGAATCTTGAAGAAGAAATCTTGATGTCCTTTCGTAGAAAGTCGTGTCTTGATTCCAAAGATGATCTAATTTGGAAGGGGGCCTGCTCCTACCTTTATCTGGGAAAAGGGGGCTGGCACGCGACTAAGTCCTGCCCTATGGGTGGGACCAGGAGGGGGGTGGTTACACCCCCTTCCTTGGCGGGCTTTTCCCCAGCTCAGGGTCTGGAGTGTCCCTGGACTGGTTCAAGCCGGCCTATGCACAGTGAGCACCGGGGTGCCACTTGCAGTCACCTTCCTCTGTAGCCCTGCCTACCTAGAATACACAAAACCCTGTCTGGGACGGTGCTGGCACCGCCCCTGGCAGGAAACCCTTTGTCCTTGCCTCCTGCTCTGGGAGGACTCCCAGCAGCAGGAGGGCAGACTTGTGTCTCGGTGGCAGCATCCATTTTGTGGAGCTAAGGCTCTGTTGGACTTTAACCGGGGTTACAGGTTACATACATGTCGTGTCCCTCTAGAAGGGTGGAATGCTAACCCCGTCGCCAGAATTGGCGAGGGGTTAGTATTCCAATTCGTATGACACCTTACTCGACATGTTTTGATAAAGCGATACCAGAGTTGGCATATAACCGCGAGGATTATAATGCGCTTAAGAGTATATGGTATGCGATATCATGGAAACGGCTAAGGGATGGATCCCGAAAGCCGCAGACAGGCTCAGCTCATGCCAGAGCACCATCTCACACGATTCCAAGCACTCTGCCTTCAGGATTGTTAAGGCCTGCCATAGGAGTGACTGATAGGAGATCTGTGTGTCCATTTTAGGGTTAGATATAGGTATACTATATCTAAAGCAAGGGGTGATTACGCCACCTTGCCCCAGCTGTCGTGCAGCCAGTTGTGTCAGATTTGGATGGCCAGCCAGGGGTGGCATAATACATGCTGCAGCCCCTGGTAGGCCCTGGGTACACCTATGCCCTGGGTACCTAAGGTACACTGTACAGGGACTGATAAGGTGACTCAGTATCCAATTGGATATGTACCTAGGGTACATGGAATCCATTTTACAGAGAGAGCAGTAGGCCTGGGGTCCTGAATAGCAGGGCCCCAGGTCAACTAAGTCAGAAAACCAGCAAAACACCAGGCAAAAATTTGGGGGCAACCATAGTCAGGGATCTACCTTCCTACACCTGGGGTGGCCAACAGAAAAGCGGACGCATTGACTCGCCAATCCTCTTCCCGTGATCAGGAAACTAGAGAGGAACGGGCCATAATTACGCCTGCACAGAGTTTGTGTTCCATTCAGCCTGATGCCTTTCTGGAAGGGATACGGAAAGGGGTGAACACGTTCTATTGGAGGTCTTGGTTGCGGAGTCACGTAGAGTGGAAGATGCTGGATGGCTTTCCGGTGCATAAGGGTCGGCTTTTGGCCCCTACCCTGCCCCTTCGGAAGCAGGTGTACGAATGGTGTCATTGTTCCCCCAGTGCGGGTCATCTGGGGGTGGAGAAGACTGTGGACTACATCAATCGGAGGTGTTGGTGGCCGTCTTTACGGAAAGATGTAGCAACCTGGGTGTCCGAGTGTGTGGTCTGTGCGACGGTCAAGGCTGATCACCGTCGCCCTGCAGGGCTCCTCCAGCCTTTGCCCACGCCTCATGTGCCTTGGGAACGAATTTCTATGGATTTTGTGGTGGGCCTTCCTAGAGACCAGGGGTGTACTGCCATCATGGTGGTGATCGACTACCTGACGAAACTGGGACATTTCATCGCTTGCCCTCAAGTCCCTACCGCAGGGCAAGTTGCTCACCTACTGATGGTCCACGTGGTGCGTTTGCACGGGTTGCCGGCTGTCATCGTTTCGGATAGAGGCGCTCAGTTCACAGCGCGGTTTTGGAAGACTTGGTGTTCATCTTTGCATATTCAGACGGCGCTGTCCACCAGCTTCCATCCCCAGACGGATGGACAGACGGAACGTCTGAATCAGACATTGAAGCACTTCCTGAGATGCTATGTGGATCAGGGAAAGGAGAACTGGGTGGACTACCTATGGCTGGCGGAAGTGGCATATAACAACGCTACTCACAGCTCCACTCAGGTGTCCCCTTTTTACTGTACATATGGTCGACATCCTCGATTCCTTCCGTTTCTCCATCCTGTGTGTGAGGAGAGGGTGCCCGAGGCGGCTAGGAGGGTAGTTCACATCAAGGAGACTCTGGCACGGGCTCAGGGACATCTCGTTGCTTCCAAGGCGGCATATAAACGTACAGCGGATAAACACCGCCGTTCTGGGCCATTGTATCAAGTGGGTGATCTGGTGTGGCTGTCTACTCGGAATATCAGATTCCGCAAACATAGTGTGTTCAACCCTCGCTACATCGGACCATATCCTATTGAGCGTTGTATCAACCCGGTGGCGATGAGGCTGAGACTCCCGAGGCACCTGCGGATGCATCCCGTGTTCCACGTGTCCTTGCTGAAACCGTCTGTTTCCTCTGTGCGTCGTCTTCCTCCGCCTTTGGCGGTTATGGGCGGTTTTGAGTATGAGGTGGAGGACATAGTGGACTCAAGGTGGCATGGACGTGGTCTCCGTTACTTGGTCTCCTGGAAGGGTTATGGTCTGGAGGACAATATGTGGGAGCCGGCTTCTGGAGTTCATGCGCCTCGTCTGGTGGCTCGGTATCACAAGAAGTATCCGATGCGTCCTGGCCCTTTGCGGCGCTCTTAGAGTGGAGGGGGATGTACTGTCATACTCCCGCTGAGCGCCGCTGATATGAACTGGACACGGAGCTAACCTTCAGGGAACTACATCTCCCAAAATTCCTAGAGGAAGCAGGAAGTGATAAAGGGGACCTGCAACCTGTAGAGGGCGTCGGATATTCGTGGTATTTCCAGGTTTGGAGCTGTTTGCCTGTGGATGTTCCTGTCTCCTTGCCGATCAGCCTTGTACTTCTTTGTTTGTATAATCAGACGGCTGTCTGATTGTTCACAGCCCTGAATTGCCCTCCGTTGGGGAGCCGGTCTGGCTCATGCGGAGGACGATTGTTTTTTGTGTTAAGGGTTAGGACCTTAACCCGTTTGTTACTGCTGAGCTAAGAGCCTCCCTGCGTCTGGCGGAGAGCGCGTGTTGTGAGTGCTCATCTTCAAGTGGGTTGTTTCTCCATTTGCCCTCTGTTGGAGAGCCGCGTTCCACGGCTCATGCAGAGGACGAAAACTCTTCAAAACCCATCGCCATTACCAGGCTTGGTAATCATCCTGTTACTTGCTTTGAAACTTGGCGTCTTGCCACCCCGGCTGGGGTTTACTCATTGGTTTCTTCTGGATATTGAATTGTGAAATCGAGTGGGTAATTACGATCACTATCCTGTTCTTCGTGCCTTCGTTCAGAGGATCCATAAGGTACTGTGTCGTAGCGTTTTTACAGGGTGACATTAACCCAGCAATTTAAGTTTCATGTTCTAACATTACATTGGCTACGCCACACCATCAAGATGCCCCTTTTTGACGTTCTGTCTATTTGATAGGGGGTACGTACACAATCCGTATATGTGTTGGTTCTTTCAGTCACTAGTATATGAGTGTATGCAACAAGGTGTGTTTGTGTTCACAGGTGTGGTTGGCGTACTCTCTGTGCTTATTGAAGTGGATAAGGAGAAGAGAATCATCTTCATATGTGGCCTGGTGTTGTTTATTGTTTACCGGTAGATACATGGTTAGAGTTCTTAGCATATTGAGTTTTGGTTATTGTGTATGGAAACAGAACAGAAGAAGGGGTTTTTACCTTCCTTTTCTTTTGTCGTTTCAGATCTCCCTCCCTGCTGTTCCCTCCCCTTCCCCGCGGGCTTTATTGCCCCCGTCTGATCCTTCCTTAACCTTTGGCTATTGTAGCATTCAGGGTTTGGAT
Organism: Lissotriton helveticus; assembly: GCF_964261635.1. Classification (NCBI taxonomy): domain Eukaryota; kingdom Metazoa; phylum Chordata; class Amphibia; order Caudata; family Salamandridae; genus Lissotriton; species Lissotriton helveticus. The sequence goes on from NW_027611855.1 coordinate 747,804, forward strand.
AGATCAGGAGGTGGCTTATCTTTGCATCACGCTGATCCTGAGGACGAATCTGGATAACACTATCTATCTATCACCCTCACTCTATCTATCTATCGCACTCACTCTATCTATCTATCGCACTCACTCTATCTATCTATCGCACCCCACAGCATCACTCAGCACCACCACAGCATCACTCGGGGGCACTACAACATCACTATGCGCTACCACAGCATCACTGAATGCCACAGCATCACTCGTCACCACCACAACATCACTCAGCGCCACCACAGCATCAATATGTGCAACCATTCAACAACAACTGGTTCAAATATGTTCTCTCAATGTTTCAAGCTTTATTACAAATGTCACAAAAAGATGTTAATATTTCACTTCTGTTCTTGGATTTTCATCACAATAAAATACTATGAACATAATCTTCACAAAAGTTATTTACAAAAGCTATTGCCATTATAAATTACAATACCTTTTAAGTATTCATTCTTTAAAAAATTAAAAGACATTTTTATTTATAATATCAATACATCTAAGTCACGTAAATACAACACATATTGCATTACAAATGCTATAGGTGTCACATATGCGAAAGTTAAAACTATTGGCATTGTAAATGACAAAGTTATTAATTTCGCTATTTTCAAAACCAACATATAAATAAAAAATGTGTCATTTACAGTACCAATAGCTCAAACTTTCCTAATGCGAGACCTATTGCATTGCAAATGCTTGTTTTTTTAATGTCTACTATGTTTTTGTAATGATGTACTTTTATGGTCCTAGTGGCCGAAATAAAGTTATTGACTGACTGACTGATAGGACCTATGTTCAAATATGACCACCAAGTGAGAATTAGTTTATATTTAGAAATCGTAAGAATACTCATTCATTAAACATTTTAGTCGTTTGTAATGACTCTAATTAAATTACTGATGTAGTGCCCAGATTCCCAATAAGTATACATGTTTACTTCGTATTTAGACATAGTGGAATTTACTCATGTCTTCTTAGAGTAGAATTTGGTGAACGATATTTACTTGTTTTTTATATATATATTTGCCTAAGTACATATAGTAGATGTTGCTCCATTTTATCGCTACATTCATTTTTTTTTTGTTCACTGTAGGTGACAGTGCATATGCTTTACAGTCATGGATTTTAACCCCTTTTCTGAACCCTGCTTCAGTAAGTGAGCGTTGCTACAATGCTGAAGGTAAAGTGTCTGGAAATATCATAGAGAGCACTTTCAGCTTCTGAAAAGTCACTTTCGATATGTTCATAAGAGTAGTGAAGCAGTCCAATACAGACCAGAAAACATTTGCAAAATCATAGCAACATTTGCTATCCTGCCCAACATTGCAACATCAAGAGGAATACCCATCATCCTCTCTGATGCAGACTAGGGTGATAACGAATTGCCAGTACCACCACATCACCCTCCAGATGGATCAAAGGCAGGAGAGGGCAGACAGCGATGCACTGAGATTACAAGAAATTATTTTTAAAGTAAGTGATACATTTAAAGTTACACAAAAGTGACAGTGGCCAATGTTAGTTCAACTTTATTGTATTACCTTTGCCCCAGGTAACTTTTTAAGTTGTAATCAAACAACAGTTAACTGCAAATACCCTGCAAAATCAGATATGTCAATTTTGACAGTGCAAATGTTCAAGGAATGTGAAGATTAGAAACATAAATTAAAAATAAATTTTCCCAATGTTTCTACTTGCCTCACACCCCATATGCCCTTTCTATGACCTCAATAGAGTTTGTGAGACATCTGTAGCTGCACTTTGTCTGAAAGTGTGACGCTGACTCTTCTGGGGCTGAAATGCTACCGAGGATTGGCAACTCATCACTTTCCACTGCACCAAATTCACCAGTTGATGAGGTGTTTGGATGTTCTCCAGTGCACTGGTGGCTTGTTCTAGGCTACGTGCTACGTCACTACTAGTGACCCATCTCCACCTGCATGTTCGCTGTGCGCATTGATGATATTGCTGTGGCATGTGTAAGATGGTGAAAAGACTTAGTGGAACTATCCAATCTGGACAGAAACAGATGATGGCGGCATCTGTGATTGATGTTATCTTGCTGCATTAGGGTGCATAATTTGGTTATAGCATCTGTGAGTTGCCCAAAGTTGTCAGAAATATTTGTTTGACCCTCCTCAACAGTATTGTTTAGATTTTCTAAGACATCTTTAATTTTACTAATGATTTTATTCAAGGATATTAACTGTGTATTTACAGATTTTATGTTTTTATATTGTAGGTGCTGCACAGATAACATTGACATACCTAAACCACCAAAAACAGTAGTATTGGTAACATCATCTGGTGCTCGTCTTGTATGCCTGTGGATCAAAATGACTTGTAGGTGTCTCTGATGTTTGGTTGTAACTTGTTTCAGGAAGATCAGACAGTGGAGCTAGAGCTGCTCAGCGTCTAGGTGTCGCAGGTGTTGTGGGGGTTGGTGTGCCGTGTTATAATCCTCAATATGTGATGGAGTGTCCTGAGTTTTCTCATGCTCATTTTCCTCAACTGTCACTGATGCTACATCTGTAAGATACATGACAAGTATTTTAGTTTACTGCGATCTAAGTATTTTTTGTTTTATTTTATTGCTACATTAAACAAATTGTCGTATCTAGTTCTTTAATGTTATTTTTTTATTAGCTAAAAAAAAAACCTCAACAGAATGTTTAGAATAGGAACTACAACTCCCATAATGGTTATAGAAAGGATTCTTAAAGTGTTTTTTTGTTTAGAAGTGACTCAAAACGTTTAAGATCACACCTAACACACAAACCATGCTTGTATGTTTGAATAACATTTTCTTACCCTTTGATGTACTGAATGGCTGAGGTATCAAAGCCTGACAGCCCAACAATCAGGGCCGGACTGGCCATAGCGGGAACCGGGCGTTTCCCTGGTGGGCCGCTAGGGTGGGACCTGTTTTGGGCCCCTGGGGGGCCATTTTTGTTACCGGGGATCGGCAATATCGGCCCCCTGTAACAAAATCGGCCGAAACCGGCACTCGCAAACTACTCAGCTGCACTCCCCCGCACCCCAGGGGGGCCGGCTGAGCAGTTTGCCTTGGCCGTTTCTGTTCCCAGTCTGGTCCTGCCAACAATGGTTTCTGTCTAAAAGGTTCTCTATGTCAAATTCTCTACAGCAAATTCTCTACAGCTGCTGGAGGTGGCTGGGTGGAGGTTCCCATCTGTTCCTTGGGCCTCTGCAAGTCTGGTTGCCACTTTTTCATTGGTATGTAGATATATAAATATGGATGTCCTTCTATATTTTTCTTATCTGACTGTCAGTTACTCCAAAGGCGCTTTTTACAAACAGCTCATTATGGCGGGACACACATTCTTCTGTTAGCACCTCAAGCTCCTTTTCGCTGAACTTTACTTTCCTTTCACACCCTCCAAACAGTGAGAGAGTTTGCCAAACCACTCATCCTGCCTTTCTCTGTGAAGATTGGAACTCAATTTGGCATGTGGGAGGTCATCAATCTGCTCCTGAAAGCAACTTTTGCTATTTCCAACTATGAAATAGCGATTGTACATTTAGGAAATCACTATTTGGGCATCGCAAATTAGCGAATGTGAATTGTAACGATTCGCTAATTAAGCCTTGATGACTATGACACATTGAGAATAGCGATTTTCTTATAGGGATTCAGATAAAACGGTAATTAGAAATTATTATTCTACTTCTTTGCACATGTGGACCTTAGTTTGTTATGGTGGCAAGCCAAAGATATCGACAATAGGTGTTGATAAGTTTAATATAAAAAGTTATGATAAAGGTAGTAGCCCTGCTATAGTAATTATGAAAAGTATGTGCTAAAGTCAATAGGTATTTGGCAGTGCATTGTTATTATTCTGTATTACCCACTTGGCAGCTAAGCCACCCTTGCTAAGCCCTTAAAGGTATTCATGCCTAATTTGCATCTTTTTTTCCAAAATCCTGAAACATTAATGGTACCTAGGGTTTGTAGATTCCCCTAGGGAGGGGGTCTCCAACCGGGCAATCGTGAGCTACCGGTAGCTTGCCAACACCCTATCAGTAGCTCGTGACCCTGACATCAAATTTAGTGCATTGTCAATGTTGTTTTGTTTACTTTTTAGGCCTTTTGAGGCCTCTTATCGATGCTTGTCCACCTTCACATGAACCAGCTGCTCACATTGGTTATTAACCTCACATGGGGAGGTGCAGGGCGGAGCAGGTCACATTGGTGCAGCAGGAGCAGTATTAAGCTGTCCACAGGGAACCGTAACACCTGCCTCTGTTGCCCAACACCACTCTTCGATCTTGCACGACCTGTGTGGCCTGTGATCAGCTTGAAAGGACAGATGTATCTACATACCACGGCACAGGAGGTGCAGCACTCGGTATGTGAGGCACAACCAGACCGGCAAAAGACTTGTAGCCGAGAGCAACTTCTTTAAAAAAAATAAAAAGATACCTGTGAACTGCTTTATTCGTGGCATCGAAAATGTGAGAGGCCCTTTAATATTATTTTTTTTTATATTTTAAATGCTGCTTTATTCAATTAATCATTAAATTAAAGCAGCATTTCACAAGTTGTTCCTAGTTAAAAACTGTAGTCAGAAAGACCTGTTCACATTTCTTTTCATACAATTCGAATGACACAATGAAGAGAAATGTAAAATGAAGTTTCCTGCTCCGGTTTGTGCACGGGGAAAAACTTGCAAGAGGTATAAAATGCTGCTTTCATATAATAAAATGGGAAAAGGTAAAATGAAGTGTCAATTTTATAGCCCACAGAAAAAGTACATCACCCCTGCATTGGCCATATTTTCGGATGTAAATGAAGCCAATAAAATAAAAGGTGAAACATGGACTTAGGCCTATGACCCTTTCCTTCCAAGAGCAAGAAACTGAAATTCATGCAAATAGTGACACAAAAAGCCGTACCAAAATATGATGAAATCCCCTAAAAAATCAAACCGTCGATTTATCCAACATGCAGAAGCATTTCAACAGAACATCAGATGATGTACCTGCCTTGAGAGGCATTTTTAGAAGGGATAGCTTTCAAACATGAAATAATCATGGACTCCCTCTGAACTGACAGGCAAGTAATGTGCACCATATATGTTGCATAGGTTGTTTTTATGTAGCAACATTATGGACTGACAGGAGAGATTTTTGTACAGTGCACACACTGAACTCGTGCATTCCATAATATTGGTTCATTTTAAGAAAGCATATTTTATTTATAAAAATCGCTACAGTGAAAGGTTTTTATTGTTATGATCACCATCTTCCCAGCTTTCAGGAACAAACAGAGTTGTATAAAAATGTTTTCCACCACAATTATTGATTGTTCATTTGTCCTAATTTTTGTGGTTTCAACCTAATTGCAGTTTGTAATAGAAACAGGTGGAAACCCATGGGCAAGTCCAGATACACATTTCTGAAAAGTCAACAAATTTCTGATTTTGGCAATGGGTCATTTGTGTAGATTCTTAACGTTTTCTCAAAGAAACTAAGGTGCCCCATTAGGATGGTGGGCGGATTGCCTCTGCCGGGCCGGCGGTAGCCACCGCTGGCCTTGCGGAGGCGATCCGCCCGCCATCCATACCTACAAGACCTCCCGCCATATTAGGATGGCTGGGGGGTCCGCGGCGGACGGTCTTCGTGGCGGACGGAAACACCGGGCGGAAAACATGTCTAGAATGGTGGCAGTGTCTACAAGACACCGCCATCCATATTAGGATGATGGCGGAGTTCAGTCTTTCCAGGGCAGCGTTGCCGGCATGGAAAGGTATGACGTCTTTGCTTGTGGGGGCCCGTTGCGTGCCCCCAGGGTGTTGGAGGTGCACATGGCATTTGCATGCCAAAGGTGGCAGGTACCGCGCGGGGCCTGTCACGTTGTGCATGCAAATGCACGACATGCATTTCTTACATTGTAGCGGATGCTGCTGATAGCACCGCCCGCCGCAATGTAAGAAATGCGGGGTGCGCCTGCCAGTGTGGCGAGGGGATCCTAATGAGTAAGGTGGGACTGCCGCATCCCTGGCGAGCGGCCCTGCATACATTATGTTACTGGTACGGTGGCGGGCAGACATATGTCCGCCCGCCATCGTAATGATGCCCTAATTGCTGACATAAAAAAAACTTGCAACCATTGGTGACAAAGTTTTCATCTGTAATTTATTTGTCATGATGGCTGATTTACAAAATCAATATACCAATATTTCCAATAGAGCCAATCTAGTCACAAGGGTTTGAAGGTTCTCCAAAAGCATGCAATACTTAAAGCCCACAACTGAGTTGTAGCTTATAATGATTTTCTATTGCATACTGATCATAAATCAATTCATATGTTAATATAAAATGAATGAAGCATGTGTATGAAGGAAACCCATGTATTTCTGAAATGTACAAATGATACTGAGTTTAGAAACAGTGTTCTTTGTACACTTTTGAATTTTGAGCTACCAGACTATCATGTGATTCAGTGGGCATTTTACAAAATATCTTCTTTCTTGCACACTGACTTACATTTAGAAGTAATAAATGCAGAGAAATCCAATGGTAATAACAAATGTTTTATTGTTTGTTGCCACACATCTCTCGATAAAAATGATGTCCAGCTTTGTTTCTGCACCTAGTAACAATGGTGCAATCAACCCCAAAATGCGACCTGTAGACATCACGCCACCCAGCAAAATTAACACTTTTTTACAGTTTGGAGAGCTGTAGAGTTTAGCCCTAGGCTCAGCTGTCACCCAGAGAAACCTACCAAACCCAGACATTTCTCAAAACTAGACATGCTGGGGATTCCAGGGTGGTGTGACTTGTGTGTATCCATGACATGTTTTTGCTCAAAAGGCCTTGCAAAGCTCAAAGTTTGGATGAAAACACCGATTTCCCTCATATTTCTGTGAAAGAAAGATATGGAAGCTAAGGGTATAAACAAAATCCACACAATTCCTACCACCTTGGGTTTCCACAATTTTCCCAATAAAAATGCTACCCCCTTGTGTGAATGTGCCTAGGACCCATGACTCAAAACACTCTAAAACATGATGTGGAAACATCAAAAAAATGGAGACAAAATTGACCTGTTTTGGCAATGTAGGTAAGTGGGGATTTTAAGCTCTGCCTGGCTTTCCCGCAATTCAGGGAGGCCCACCAAACCCATACCTTTCTGAAAGCTAGACACTCAGGGAATTGTATAATAGGGTGACTTGTGTGGATCCTACAATGTTTTGCACACATAAGGCCCTAAAAATCTCAACCTTTGGTTAAAAAAGCACATTTTGCTAATTTCTATGAGGGAACATTCCAATATCTGTCGGAATCCAAACATTTCTCTCCACACAGCATTCTCACATTTATCTCTATAAAAGCGGTACCCTACTTGTTTGGATGGACCTATTGGTCGCAACAGGAAAGGCCCCAAAACGCAACACGATCAGATCAAATTTATCACTTGAAAATGACCTTTTTTTACAATGTCGCTAGCTGTGGATTTTGGCCCTAGGCTCGGTTTCCACCCAGGGAAGCCTACCAAATCCAGAAATATTTGAAAATTAGACAATTACCTAGGGTATTCCAGGGTGGAGTGACTTTCATGGATCTCAGAAGTCTTGTAACCTGGCTAAAAACACACATTTTTTCACATTTCTGTGAGGGAAAGTTCCAGAATAGGTGGGGATCCACAAAGTTTGCACCAGCTAACATTCCTGCACTCCTCATGGAAACAGTTCCCCACTTGGGTGGGCATGCCTAGTATCCGTGACACAACAAGCTCCAAAATGTGAAATGAAGACATCAACTTTCCTGTAAAAAATTATCTTTCATGTGGCAATGGAGGCAGATGCAGTATTTGGGGCCAGGCTCGGCTGCTATGGAGAAAAATCAACCAAATGCAGACATTTCAAAACCTAGACACCCAGGGGTGTCAAGGTGGTGTGCAAACCTCAAACTATGCCTTAAGTCACACATTTCCATTACATTTCTCTGAGGAAAAAATCCAGAATCTGTGAGGATACACAAACTTCTTACCACCCAGCATTCCTGCAGGTCTACCAATTAAAATACAGACTGCCTCTCTTGGGGCCAGAACGTTTCTGTTGCTCCTTCAGGGCTGGGGGGTGTGGGCCTCCACTGCACCTTTTTATGAGCAGTGTAAAATCCCTGGTGTCTAGTGGAATTTCCTATCCCTCACAAGAGCATATTGGGATATACCCCCCAATCTGCCTCTGGGGGCGGCGGAAAACTGTGTTGCCCCTTTGGTATATTGACACACAATTGATGGACGGAATGCAGAACAAATCAAAACAATCACCCCCAGTCAAGAGATCTTGGTTAATTCCATCATTTTTGCTCACCATGCCACCCCGTTTAGACCTGGCTATATGCATATCAGTCTTGACCCTGTGCCTCATGGGAACAGTCCAGCCTGAACTGTCAAGCCAGGTCTTCCCTGGACCAGAAACAAGCCTCCTAGGACCCTTTTCAGGTTTTCCCCCCTCTTCAGCCCAAATAGCTGGATTCCAGTGGCACAGTGTGCCCAGGACCCACGTCTGGGCATACCTGGCTGTTAGAAAGGGGGTAGTATGATGCAGAGCGGGCAGGCCAAACTCCTGGGGACATGAGTGAAGCATCCACGCAGTACACACAGACGACACCCAAGACACACCACAAAAAGAGACCACACCAGATTAGATGGAAAGAATAACTTTTGTATTGTATAAAACATACACGAATAACCACGTATGTAACCACAGTAGTCTCTAGACTGCGCCAACTGGCGCCAGGGCAATATATACAAGGGGGATTATGTACATGGCATGGCCAATCGCGCCGCTGCCAGAACCATGACGAAGGGCAAAGGAAAAGGAAGAAAAAGGTAAGTCCATTAGTTGCAAGGCTGTAATAAAAACATAAAGTATTAACGTTGGGTGTAAAAGCACATTATGCATGGAATCCGCCTCCCCTGCAAAAAAAACATTAGGCGTTCAGCATTAATATCAGACATTATCCTTTGTAATAAACCATCAGGCAGAAGCACCTGCCATAAAGCCTCTTAGCAGGACATACACCTAAACACAGTTAACATGGAGCATAAAACCTCTGAAGCCTTAGGCCTAACCTAAAACCGCCTAATATTCTTGGCTCTAGCAGAAGCAACAATAACAGTGGGCATCACCCTTAGGGGTAAACATCAGCCACCATAGTTTAGGCAGATCACAGGGCCTAGAAACCTTCCATAGCATGAGCACCTCCAACTTGGGGGCTTAAATCAGTAGCATAAACAAATGTAACATGGGGGCATATCATTAGCATGAACACGTTGGCAGGCTGGGCATCATGAGGGCATAACCAACACAGGTACGCAGTAGGTTCGGAAGCATTAGCATGAATCGTAATTAACACTAGGCACTATAATATAGGCAGAACACAGGGCCCGAAAACCTTCCCTGGCATAAATACATTAGGCATTGGTCTACCGTAGGCCGATAATATGACATTAGGCAGGACCACAGCACCTCCTAGGGCGCGAAAACACAGGGGGCAGAGCAGCAGCATTCGATTGGCATCAACCTTAGCCGGGCACCCCCTGAACAATGCCCTCCCCATGGGGCAGAGGCACAACCTGGCATTCAACATAAGCCTGCCCACTGCTGCAGATTGGTCTCTGGCATCACGGTTTATGTGGGAGCCCCGCGGGGGCTTCAAAATAATTATGGCCCCAACGGTGCAGCGCCCGCAACTGCGGTGCCGCCGAGAGTCCTCCCGAAGTATTGGTCCAGGGGGTGGGCACCGACACGTGCCCCTACACTTCCCACCCCCAGCTCCTCAAAAGGCCCCTCCCCATGCCTCGGGGGCCTCCGGCAGTCCCCCACTTCTGCCCCACTCACCGGGCTCTTTGGGCGGGCTCCGGATGTCTCGTGGCAGGGGACAGGCACCGGTGTGTGCCTCGGCCATCCCCGGCCTCTCCAGGCATCAGATGCGGCCGCACGTGGGGCTCTCCCCACACCGGGGGGCCTGCCCTTGCTCTGGCAGCCTTTCCCCTGACGGCAGGGCTCCCTTGCCACACGGAGCCCTGCAGGTGGCATGCCGCTCCTCTCGCAAAGCACTGGCCAGCGGGGTAGGCTCCCGCTTGGCGTCCCTGTCAACACGGGGCTCCCTCTTGGTCACGGGAGCTCCATCTCCTTCCGGCCTCTGTCGGATGTCTTCTCCCCGGCGGGCTTCCTGGGGACGATCCTCCCTTCGCGAACGGGGCTCCCTCTTCACCATGGGAGCCCCGCAACACCTCCTGCTGGCTTCTTCCAACTTCCCGGCGACGGCTTCCTTCGCGCAGGACCCGCCCACCTCCAGGCGGACTTCAACACTTCTGAGTGTACGGCGCCTCTTCTCCCCGGGCAAGCGGTGGTGATTTGGCGGCAATTATGCGGGGTGGGCACCCGCTGAGTTAATTAAGGCGCCATCGCGGGGTAGGCTCCCGCGGCGCTTCCCCCACATGCAGAGGCAGTTCTCCCGGGCTGCGGCGGTGACTCCGGGCAGACTCCTAATGCGTGGTAGGCACCCGCTTTGATTTACTGACACCAGGGTGGCAGAATCTAGCACTGTAGCGCTTAGAAGGCATAGCGCAGTTTGAACATGCAGCGCTCAGGAGGCCACCGTCCTTCCCTTTATGAACAGCACTTTGGGGGCAGCAGTCCTTCCAAGTAGCGATTAGGCAGATAGGCCTCAGCTCCTCTTCTCTGGGGTTTGAGGTATAGCGCTGCACGCACCAAGCGCTATCAATCAATCAATCAATCAATCAGAACACTTGTATAGCGCACTACTCACCCGGAAGGGTCTCAAGGCGCTTGGGGGAAGGGGTCCATTACTGCTCGAACAGCCAGGTCTTGAGTTGTCTCCTGAAGGCGAGATGGTCCTGGGTCAGCCGAAGGTGGATGGGGAGGGAGTTCCATGTCTTGGCCGCCAGGTAGGAGAAGGATCTGCCTCCGGCGGTGGCTCTTCGGATGCGTGGAACGGCGGCGAGGGCGAGGCTGGTAGATCGTAGCTGGCGGTTGGGCGTGTAGAAGGTCAGGCGGTCATTGAGGTACTTGGGGCCCAGGTCGTGGAGAGACTTGTGTGCGTGGGTGAGGAGCCTGAACGTGATCCTCTTGTTGACGGGGAGCCAGTGCAGGTTCCTCAGGTGGCCGGAGATGTGGCTGCGTCAGGGGATGTCCAGGATGAGTCTGGCGGAGGCGTTCTGGATGCGTTGGAGTCTTTTGTGTAGTTTGGCTGTGGTTCCGGCGTAGAGGGTGTTTCCGTAGTCCAGTCGGCTGGTGACGAGTGCCTGGGTGACCGTTTTCCTGGTTTCGGTCGGGATCCATCGGAAGATCTTGCGGAGCATGCGTAGGGTGTGAAAGCAAGATGAGGAGACGGCGTTGACTTGTCTGGTCATCGAGAGGGAGGAGTCCAGGATGAAGCCCAGGTTGCGTGCGTGGTCTGTTGGCTTGGGAGTGGTGCCCAGGGCCAGGGGCCACCAGGAGTCATCCCAGGCGGAGGGCGATGGTCCCAGGATGAGGAATTCCGTCTTGTCTGAGTTCAGTTTCAGGCGGCTGTTCTTTATCCACTCGGCGACGTCTTTCATCCCTTCGTGTAGGCTGGTTCTGGCGGTGTCGGGTCTCTGGTGAGGGAGAGGATCAGCTGGGTGTCGTCTGCGTAGGAGATGATGTTGAGGTTGTGGTGGCGTGCGATAGCTGCAAGAGGTCTCATGTAGACGTTGAAGAGGGTGGGGCTGAGTGATGATCCTTGCGGTACGCCGCAGATGACTTCGGTGGCCTCGGATCGAAATGGGGGGAAGCTGACTCTCTGTGTTCTCCCGGCGAGGAACGAGATGATCCACTTCAGTGCCTTCTCTTGGATGCCGATGTTGCTGAGGCGTTGAACTAGGGTGCGGTGGCAGACAGTGTCGAACGCTGCAGAGAGGTCCAGGAGGATGAGTGCCGCTGTTTCCCCGTTGTCGAGCAGGGCTCGGATGTCGTCGGTAGCTGCGATGAGGGCGGTCTCGGTGCTGTGGTTGGCTCTGAAATCGGACTGTGAGGGGTCTAGGGATCCGTTCGTCTTGAGGAAGGCGGCAAAGCTGTCTGTTGACGATCTTCTCGCTGACTTTGGCAGGAAAAGGGAGGAGCGAGATGGGGTGGAAGTTCTTGAGGTCGGTGGGGTCCGCTGTTGGATTCGTCAGTAGGGCGCTGAGCTCGGCATGCTTCCAGCTCTCCGGGAAGGTGGCGATGTTGAAGGAGGTGTTGGTGATGTTCCGGAGTTGGGGTGCGATGGTGGAGTCGGCCTTGTTGAAGACGTGGTGGGGGCAGGGGTCGGTTGGAGATCCGGAGTGGATGGTGTTCATCGTGCGGGCTGTGTCTTCGGTGGTCACCGTGGTCCAGGTGCGGAGGGTGGCGTTGGGGGCGTTGGTTTGACGGTTGGGTGCGTGGATGGTGCGCCGAAGCTGTTGTGGATGTTGGCGATCTTGCGGTGGAAGAACGAGGCGAGAGAGTCGCAGAGATCTTGTGAAGGAGTGATGTCGTTGTTGCCGGTGCTGGGGTTGGAGAACTGCTGAAGAGTTCCTTGCTGTCGTGGGCGTTGTTGTCCAGTCGTTCCTTCAGAGATTTCTTCTTGGTGGTGCGGATGAGCTGGTGGTGCTTGCGGGTGGCGTCTTTGAGGGCGGTCATGTTGTCGGTGGTCTGGTCGAGGAGCCAGGCTTTTTCGAGGGTGCGGCAGGTCTTCTTGGAGTCCTTGAGTTTGTCGGTGAACCAGGAGGCCTTCTTGCTTCTGGGTCTGCTGGGAGGGTTCTTCAGTGGTGCGAGGTCGTCGGCGCAGGCGGTCAGCCACTGCGTGAAGTTGCGGGCTGCTTTGTTCGGGTCCGTTGTGCTTGCGGGTGGGTTCTGGCTGAGGGAGGTGGTGAGCTGGTCGGTGGTGATCTTGCTCCAGCTTCTGTGAGGAACCTGTTGCGGGCGGTGGTGGATCGTGGTTCTTCTGAAGCTGAAGTGGACGCAGCTGTGGTCGGTCCAGTGGACAGCAGGCAAGCTAGGGACAGGAGATAGCGCTCTTCTTCACTAGCTCTTAGCTTATAGCGCTACTCACCTCCTCCTTCTGGGCACAGTTACAGGTGCTCCTTGGCAGTCAAGTAAAGCGCTCTTCTCTTCCAGGCGCTAGGGAGCAGCCAGGGCCCAGGTGTAGCGCTCGCGTGGCGCAAGGTCCAACCAACCTCAGGGACCTAGGATGGTGCTCCTTCTTCAGGGGCCAAGTAGCAGAGCACTCCTCCTGTACAGCAGCTGCCTGTACTCCTGCAGTGGGGCTTCCACTAGCCCTGTGGACAGCAGAGGGGTTTTAGTTGGGTGCAGGGTCCAGCACACAGACCCAATTGGCGCTATCCCCTGGAAGCAGGTCCCCTCACATTCATGTCCCTGCTCTGTCTCAGCACATGGTGGCTCAGCCCCCTTACTTATACGCCCTTCACCCCACCTGCCAGGCAGTGCCAGAAGCTTCTAGAATCGTCTAGGGAACTGGTTCTAACTGGCTCGGGGGGAGGAATAGAGCACCCTGGGTGCCAGGCTTTTCCTCCAAAAGCTGGGTTGGCTGGGTACCGAACAACTAGACTGCTAACCCACCAGTGTCAGGTGGCACCACACACAGCCATGGCATCCATTTTAAATGCAGCATGTTACCAGGGTACATTTCTACAATGGGGGTTAATACGTGCGCACACCATTGCATTGCATTTAACATGGCGTCTCACACCACATATGGCCTATACATCTTTCTACCATGGGGGAGACATCCTAAAACAGGGGGATGAAAAGCGAAATTATTTGGGAGAAAAGGGCCAAGTCCAACACCACTCCCCCCAGCCAAAATCCAGGGTAGACCGATCATTGCCTTGATGGGCTTCCCTGCTTGGGGCGAGAAAAGGTGGACGCAGGCCCACGACTGCAGAAGCATCTGCAGGTTCTTCGCCATTCTGGAACCCGATGGTTCCCTCTCTCAACCCTCCCTTCACCAACCAAACCACCCCACTGAAGCTCTCTAGCGGGTTGTGGCCAGGACCGGCCCCTAGGCCATCCAGATTTCTCTGGCCCTTGCTCTCTCACAGAGTGGGAGGCTTTAGCCCCAGGCCCATAGGACCATTTTACCACTCTCCTCCTACCAATCTGCCACTGGTCCTCCCACCTGGGGTCTGCACCCTCAGGCAAACCAGCCACCAGGGGTGAGGCTCTCCTCCCTCTACCTCTCCTTCTGGGGTTCGGCCCTCTCCTCCTATGAGGGGCACCCTCAGAGCACCACTCTCTCCCCAGTCCAGGGCCTTGACCCTGCAACTGATTCCCCAACCTAGAGTCTAAACCCTTAGGTTGAACCGGTGACAGGGGCAAGTCCTCCCTACCCCTGCACCCCCTCCCAGAGTTCCGCATCCTCCTAACTGGAGTTGTACCCCAGGAAGTCCATCCCGGGGGGACACTGTTTACAGACGTCCCACCCGCCAGGTCAGGCAACCCCTGAACCTGGCATCCCAGCCCAGGATCTAAACCCTCCCTCCCTCTGCACCCCCTTCCAGAGTTCCGCACCCTCCCACCTGGAGAAATACCCCTGAAAGTCACACCTGTAGGGACCTTGTTTACAAGTACCCCTCCCTCCAGGTTTTTGCAGTTTAAGAATTGCATCATACACTGAGGGCAATTATCAGGAATGCAAACACAACAACTACTACAGATAACTTTACATGCACCACCTCTATCGGCTAACATCACGTCTAATACCATCCTATTTTGGAGCGCTACAATTCTGGCAACTTGTAACTCTTCAGTAATATTTCCAAGTGCTATAGCAGTTTCGTTAGTGACAGCTTCCACAACTCTAGTCAATCGTCGCACTTTTCTGCTATTTAATGCACCGCCCACAAAAGGAAACAGGCCCAAATTAAAATCAACATATTGCTCTAGACTAGTGTCTGTTTGGTCCACATCATCAGTCCCTTTTGTCCTTCTGTAACGATTCATTGAAATGTTCCTAAACAGTTTAAAATCTCGATGGTATGATGCAGGTGCTAGAAAAACAGGAGGCAATAAAAAAGAAACGTAACATGCACCTGACCACCCAACTGGTAGTCTATGATATCCATGACTTCCACATACTAGATATGTGTTATGCGAAGCCAAAAAAGAACTATTGTTTATTCCATCTATATTTAATACAGTAACACAATCACTAATTCCAACTGGGATTCGTCCAGTACTTTGTACACACAAGTCTGCTTTAGTCCTTGTAACAGTATTCCTCCCATTCCCATATAGTTCCATTTGCTTGAGGATTCCCATCTTTGTCCTGATAACACTCCTTACTCAACCGGAAAAGAAGTCCACCTACTGTAGGTTTTCTAGTTGCACTGATCGACACAGAAAGACTCCTTGTGTGCGGACGGACTTTTTGGTGCTTTTGACCTTATCTGGTGCTTTTGACCTTATCTGTGCCAGTAACTCGCCGGACCCGCTGCGCGGGTCCCGCAGCGCACGAGACACTGCAGGAGCCATCAAAGTGGAGGGGCTGCTCTGACCTTTCGCGAGCGTTACTTGATCGGGGCTGCGAGCAAGACAGCAGGGACTCCACTGTCCAGGAGTCCCTGCGAGCCCAATCAGCAACACCTGGGCTGCTCTCCCTGATCGCCCCGCCCCCCCCGCCCATCACCTCCCTATTTAGGGAAAGCATCATCCCCGCTGCGCGAGAGCGCGCGGGAGCGCGCCGGGAGAAGCCCGGGACAAGGGCGGGGCCGTTTTGTGGCCGTTCGGGGGCCGAAGGAGGCCAGGCTGGGCCAGCCCTCCAACTTCTACTGTCCCCTTATCACCGTTTACTACAAGTAAGCCTGTTACTTTTCTTTTGACTGTGACTACTCCTGTCACGTGCTTATACTGTATCTACTTTAGCCGGATTGTCTACAACCAGACTTGCCTTATATACACTGTTTCTTTTAATCCCCATGGCTGCTATGCAGCAAAAAATCATGTCACCTGACTTTGGGGGAAACAACAAAGGTACTTTGGATAATTATTTCAGAAAACCGGTTGGCGACACGGACAGGGATTGTGAACTGGCGGAACGAAGGGCGGAGCGCCGACGCTCTTTTGAATCTATTAAAAATAGATCCTCCGGGGTTGTCCCCCCCAGAACAATCAATTGGGAGTGGGATTGTTACAAGGAAATGAGGACCCGTTATCGAAGCAGGGATATCCCACGCTCCTGCGAGAGACGCCCCCTTCACTGTCTGCTATCAACAGCACGGATGGAAATAATATTGTGGTTATTAACGATATCACTACTTTAATTGAAACTATACCTGAAAATTCACGAGCACCATTTGGGAAAAAGAAAGTTGGGAAGCGGGGGGCTGTTAAAACTGTCAGACCACCTCTAAATAAGAGACAGAGGAAGGGAGGTGTACAGCAAAGAGCCAAAATCAGTCACACTGACTTTGGAAAGGGCAGAATAGTTATTGCTACTCCTGTACCCACAAAAAATGTTATATTACCTGTTGAGTTGGATCAGGAAGCACCACATGAAATGTCATCCTCCCTAAACACCCCTATATTGACTGTAGTCAGACCCAACTTAACATCTAGCAGTAATTGTCCCCCTAACGATCATTTGTCTACACTCTCCCTCGACAGCATTGAACACTTACTCAGGGCGTTTACATCCCCTATTTTAGAGAGGTTGAAGAGGTTAGAGGATCGACTGGGGGCTATAGAAACGGCTATTACTAACAAAGCAGGCCCGTTGGAAGTACCAGCAAAGCCAGCGTAGCCGCAGTCCCTACTTCTACCACTCCTATACAAAAGGCTTCAAACCCATCAAGCAACCTTGCGATCTGCAATCACCAAGGGGCGAATCCATCTAAGGCAGCTCATCAATCTACTCAATTTATTTATAAGGATACCCAGAAGGGGGCTAGCACAGTGGTCGCTGGAAATAAGCAGGGAGGAGGGGGGAGGGAACACCCAGTTAGAGCAGGAAACCAGAGGGGCCGCCAAGTCGAACTACCACCAGAGGCGGTCCCCTATGTGGTTGTACTTACGGGTGTCCCTACTTTAGCAGACAATAAGAGGGAAGGCTTCAGCCAACTAAAAAATAAAACTATACATTGGCTCGGCCAGCACAGACCGCTCCCATGTACCATCAATAATGAGATTGTTCACGTAAGGCGACTCCCCTGGCTGGGGAGCAGAGTGAAGGACATAGAGGGGGATTTAATAATTATAAATTTTAGAGACCCAGGGGCGGTTACACACATCTTTAATTGGATGTCAAGGATCACCGGTTCACTTATTGTTCCTTGTGATCTAACCTACTTCTATCCCAGATCCCAGGTGTCTGCTATAACGTCTGTTGGGGTACCTTTTGGCCCCTCGAATAATCCTCACGGACTGCTTAATAACCAAAATATGTGGCAGGACCCCAATTCCAAAATGTCAAAAAATGTATTTGGATGGAATATTGTACCACATAGGGAGAACAGGAATAATTTTAGAGGCCCGGACCATTCGCAAGGCGTTATGGGAATGAATCATTTGTTGCCATTCACTCCTTTTGAGACATCTAATAGATTTGAAGCATTTTCTGGTCTAGATGACTGCGAATGACGGTCGGGGTCCTCCCTTAATAGGTCTGACTTGAGGCGAGTCTCTAGTACTCCCTCTATTACTCCAACCGCCCTCACAACAGGATCTAGGCAGGAGGAGGATACAGCCCCATGTAAACTTGTCAGTTGGAATATAGCAGGCCTAAGAGCTAAAAGGGAAGATCCGTTTTGGATCAATGTTATTGCTTCCTTTGATGTGATAGCTATTCAAGAATCCTGGGAAACCTCAGTAAATGTTTGGCTGGATGGTTTTGCTACTTTTTTTGTACCAGCGACATCTAGCACAGCGGGGAGAGCTAAGGGGGGTTTAATTTTCTTTTTTTCCCTTAATCTTGCGGGGTCTTTTAAGCAGCTAGAATCATGCTCCCCTAATCTTTTGATTGTGGAATGGACTGTTTCCTCGATCTATTCCATTTAATTAATTAATTTTTATAATTCCTGGGAGAGGGCAATGGACACTGATCACATTGCACACCTAGAGAAATTTTTATATAATTTCAGTCTTAATAAGCACACTGCATTTGAGCTTATCGTGTTAGGTGATTTTAATACCCATTTATGCAATTTTCCCTGTTATGTAGGTGAACAGGGGGGACCTTCAGGGGTGTCCACACCCCACTTTGAACATACAAAACCAGGCGAAGCGCTGGAAATTCTAATGGCTAGTTTTAACCTCTATGAATCTCTAAATACAGATGGGAGGGAAAGAGTTCCCACCTATAAAGGAACGCCGCAAGGGTCTATAATCGACTATATATTTACCACCCCGGTGCTACAAACAAAGGTATTAACTTATAGAACAATTCAGTCACCCTATAGCGATCATAACCCTGTGTTATTGGAGATGCGTTGGGGAGACCTTAAACGCGAGGGCTTGGGCCGCCCACATGCGCAGGCGGTACTTGTGCCCTCTGATCAGGGCAGGCGGCTCAAGTGGGGTAAGGTGATCCAAGACGATTTTATGGCAACTTTATTGCCTAAAATTGAGGGAGACATAGAGTTATGTTTAGATCAAGAGGCCTCCAATAGTACAATTGTTCAGGCTTTTGAATCCATATGTGTCCAAATAACGAAGGACCTGACAGTTATGCCCACTAAGAGACTTCCTAGAACATTAAAGTGGTTCGACGCTGATTGCTCACGAATACACACCCGTTTAATGCACGCATTAAAAGCAATACCAAGGGATAGGTTGCTTATTGCCAATTTGAGGAGGAAATACAAACGGACCTTAAAGGGGAGAAAAGATTAAATTAAAAGTGAAGCGTGGGATAGACTTCTCTCCGTTGACGTCTTGCGTGACAGCAAGAAATTTTGGGAGATTATAAATCACCCTTTTTTGGGGGGAAAACAAAATATAGCCACTGATTGTGTCATTCCGGACGAGAAGTGGGTTCTCCATTTTAAAGACGTCTACGGCGACAAGAATAGCAGAGCCCCGTGCCGCCAAACGATAGTGCGGGACTCCCCCCCGATAGTCTTTTTAGAGGAGGAGGTGCTTAAGGCTATTCTGGAGACCACAAGGCCCCGGGGCCGGATGGCGTACCTGCGGACCTATATAGACATTCTCCGAAAACCTGGTCCCAGGTACTAACTAAAGTCTTCAGGGCAGCAAATGATAAGGTGTTCCCCAATACCTGGGCAACCTCCATTATAGTGCCAATTTTTAAAAAGGGACATTGTGAGGATCCGGGGTGTTATAGACCCATTTCCCTCCTTGATTCGGCCATTAAAATCTTAGGCAGAGTCTTATTGGCTAAACTTAGTGAAAATTTGGAGGCTTGTGGAGGACTTTCAAACATACAATATGGGTTCAGAGAGAAACGTGGCACCCTGGACCAATGTTTGAATTTGCACCTTTTAATTGCCAAATATGTGGTGGCCGGGGAGGGGTCTCTTTATTTGGCCTTTATGGACCTCTCCTCGGCCTTCGATTTGGTAAACAGGTCCAAACTGTGGTCAATCCTTCTTGAGATGGGGATAGACTCTTCCCTTGTTACTTTTATAGCCTCCTTACACCCGGAGTTATTTGCGAAAGTAAGGGTCACAAATGAGGGAAGGTGCACGGGCACTTTTAGGTCAGAGAAAGGGGTTCGCCAAGGGTGTATTCTGGCCCCCCTCCTTTTCACCATTTATATAAATGGGCTGGAAAAACATCTGGAGGAGGGGGGGGGCAGATGTTCCGCATGTGGGAGGGCAGCAGGTCCCGGCCCTCCTATACGCGGACGATGCGGTACTGATTGCCCGTACGGGCATCGGTCTACAGACACTATTGGATCGTTTTGGCTCCTTCATGGAAAACCTTGACCTAAAGGTAAACGCGAAAAAATCTCATTCAATGATAGTGGGTAAGCAGAGAGGAAAATTAAGATCCAAAACCTTCATATGCAATGGTGAGGTGGTTTCCAGGGTTTCGGTCTTCCCCTGCCTGGGGGTCCTTTTCGATGAAAGGGGGTCCTGGGCCCCCCAGATAAAGGTGAAGAGTTTAGCCTTGGCCCGCTCGACAACTGCCCTGTTGGGTTTCACAAAAAGGTTGGGTGCCAGGCCAATGGAAGCACTTTTGAAGGTTTATAACACCAAGTGTATTCCCATCGCCACCTATGGGGCTGCCTTGTGGGGCCATATTATTCAAGATAAAATCCAAAGGGTAGAAAATAGGTTAATTAGACTATTGCTCTCAGTTCCAAAATCGACCCCTACGTTTTCCATCCACGAGGAAGTGGGTTTGTGTTACATTACAGATAAGCTGAACCTGGCACCCCTCTTATTTTGGGCAAGGACACCTATAACTCCTAATATCTTCTTCTTATTCTTCATCATAGCAACAAAATCAACTTTCTCTAAAAACAAAATCAAAACAAAAACAATCGTAGGAACTCTTCTCCCGTGGGTAGACGTTGTTTTCTTCAACGCAGATCAAGACAGGTGTCACTACACTACACAGGGCTGATCCCCCTCCCTTGTCATATCGGCATTCCGTTTCCACTACCCAGGGCGGTTGCTCAACCTGTCTCTCTCAAAAACTGTAGATTTTTTCCTTGGTCTCAAGTTGTATCGTGCTGCTCCAGGAATCGTTTGGTCCTCGTGGATGGAAATCGTTTGGTCCGGGAAGAACTCTGCAGATTTGTCAGGTGATACAGCAGGGCCTTTCTCTGTGGTCAAGATCTATTGATGATCAGCCAGCACAGCAGGTTCCACCAGGGTCGACGATACCTTCCGACAATGGGTACTATGCACCCAGTTTTTCTTGTTGGTGACTCGAACCGCTGTTCTCGTGGCAAGGAGCATCTGTTCTGGTCCACGCCATCTCGGCTCCAAGCTGCTTTACCTCTCGAACGCTTTGATCATCAACAGGTCACCTGGACGGAGTTCATGGCCTTCACCTGTAGATCTGTCCGGGAGTGCCTCTCGAACCTGTTGATGAATAGAAACCAAACTGTCAGTTAACTGTGCCAAATAGTCATTCATCAAGACACAAGGGACATCATACACAGAACTCGGTTTTGGAACTCCCCAAATATTCATGGGTCGTCCAAATACCACTTCATACGGGATGAGACCCGTTCTAGAATGTGGTACTGATCTGATAGACAATAAAGCCAATGGCAAAGCATCTGGCCAGGTCAAGTGTGTAGAAGCTTGAATTTTAGCGATTTTCAGCTTCAGAGTAGCATTATACCTTTCCACCAATCCTGCTGATTGTGGATGGAACACTGCATGGAACTTCTGTTTAATTCCTAATCCCTTCAAGACATATTTGATAACTTCCCCAACAAAATGAGGTCCTTTATCATTCCATAGGAGTCTGCAAACACCAAATCTCTGGAAGAATTTCTTCAATAGCACCTTAGAAGTAGTAATAGCAGTATTGTCCTTTGTGGGGTACGCCTCAATTTACTTACTGAAGGCACAAGCCACCACTAGAACATACTTCAAATTATTACAATGCTCAAGTTGGATGTAATCCATTTGCAAGACTTCAAAAGGTGCAGTTGGTGTAGCAAAACCTCTAGATGGAACTCGCGTTCCTTTTCCAGGATTATATTGTAAACAGATCAAGCAAGACTGTACTACTCTCTTAGCTGTGCTAGCAATTTCTGGATGCTCCCAAACTTGCGTAAGCATTTTCGTTATTGCTGAAGCTCCAACATGTGCTAGCTCATGTGCCATCTGAACCATAGGTTGTACGAAAGCTATAGGCAGCTTCCATCTATCCATTTACTTCCGCCAACAACCTTCATCATCTAATTCTCCTTCTCAGACCATTGTTCACGTTCTTTTACAGAAGCAGTTTTCTGTATCTCTCGTACTTCATGCCTAGCATCATGTCATCTCTCAGCTTGTGACTTCAATACATACATGGGGGTAGTGCTTCTTTGCATCGCAGTTTCATGTGCCACGTGATCTGCAAAGGCATTACCTTGTCCAATCTTATCTGTCACTTTCTTGTGCGCACTACACTTCACTATGGCTACTCTCTTTGGGTATGTCAACGCAATCAAAAGGTTATGCACTAAGTCTCCGTGCATGATTTGCATTCCATGGGATGTAAGAAAGCCTCTTTCCATCCAAAGTAGGCCATAGCCATGCGCTACTCCAAAAGCATAGCGGCTATCTGTATAAATGTTCACACACAAATCAGTACTAAGCTCACATGCTCGTGTCAAAGCTATCAATTCAGCTGCTTGAGCCGATTTCTGTGGTATGCGAGCTGTCTCCACTATTGTTCCACTGCACATCCATCTTTCTCATGCACGTAAAGTGTAAAAAGCTTTGTGTAATCTGGTGTACCTAACACTGGTGCTGAACAAAGGGCTTGTCGTAACTGTCGAAAAGCATTTTCACATTCATCTGTCCATGGAAGGGGTATGGGAGTGTCTTTTGTCAAAAGTGCTAACAAAGGCTTAACAATATATGAAAACCCCAAAATCCATTGCCTGCAAAAGGAAGTAAGACCAAGAAATGCACGTACTCCTTTCTGTGTAGTAGGTACTGGTGTGTCTAAAATTGCTTGTATACGATCTGATGTCAATGCACGTCCCTCCTTAGACAAAAGGTGACCTAAGTAGGTTACCTTTGGTCTACAATATTGTAGTTTCTTCCGTGACACTTTATGATGATGGGAAGCAAGAAAAGAAAGCAAAGACAGAGTACACTTTTCACATTGCTCTGGGGTGTCGGCTGCCAGCAAGATGTCATCGACATATTGTATGAGAGCCACACCTTCAGGCAATACAAAAGAATCAAGTTCTCTTTTCAATGCTTGACTGTAAATACTCGGACTTTCCGTATAGCCTTGAGGAACTATACAAAATCTATACGATTGATTATTCAAAGTGAAACCGAACAAGTATCGGCTGTCAGGACGAATAGGGATCGAAAAGAGAGCATTCTTTAAGTCTATACCAGAAAACATAGTAGCAGTCGGGGGAACCAAAGTAAGAAGTGTTGTGATGTCAGAAACCACAGGATACTGCGGTACAACAATCTTGTTGACCTCCCTCAAATCTATGATGAATTTATAAACTCGAGTGTCAGTGTCTCTTTTCAGAATTGGAAGAATCGGGCTGTTGCAAACATTAAATGGGACTTCCTCAACAACCCCAACTTGAATAAGATCATGTACAATTCGTATGAGTGCTTCTTCACCCTCCTGTGAAATCCTATATTCAGGCAAGCGAGGTAACACAGCTCCCTCCTTGACACTAATATGTACTAGTGGGATAACCATTTGACCCACATCAGTGTCTGAGGTAGCCCACAAAGTTTTAGGAAGTGAAGCTAATGCAATATCCTCTTTAACAAGACAAACTCTTCCAGGCTCGGAATGATGATCATTCAAAATGACACGCACTCCTTCAGGGGAACATCGTATTGTCGCTCTGAAATATTTCAGCATATCAAGACCCACAATATTATCTGGTGTATTTGGAGAAAGCAAAAATGGACATGGAGCACTAAATTTATCAACATGAAATGCAAGTGGTTGTGACAATGGGCTAAGGTAAGGTTTTCCATCGAAACCTATCGAAGTAATAGTTACGCCAGACAGGGGAGCCCTTGGAACCAATTGTTTAGACAAAGCGCTACGAGTAGCTCCTGTATCAACCGGAAAACGATCAGTAGAACCCAAAACATGTGCTGTAACATAGGGACCCGTCTGATCTACTGGAACTTCAACTGATTCCTTACCCCATCCTAGGCAATCCTATCCATGAACAGAATCGTAAAGGTCAGGCTGGACATAATCAGACATTTGATATTGATTTTGTCTATCAAAAGCATTTGACCCATCCTGTGCTCGTACATTAGTATCAAATTGAGCACGATCATTAGTATTTCCCCTAGGCCCTGAAAAACCTGAACGATTTCTCATTTGTCCCCGCCCTCGTGAATCCTGTTGGGCGCGCAACACTGGGCAATCAGCCATCCAATGACCAAATTTCTTACAATACGCACATTGATTAAAAGACAAATTCGTACGAGTATAGGGGGGAGTAAAAGATCCACGTCCGTCTCTATCGTAACTTCCATCATAGCCTCTATCGTAACCTCTAGAGGGCGGACGATAGACTTGGGCTAACATGACTTTTGTTTTCAAATCTTTAGATTTCTTTTCTTCGTTACCTTTTGCTTCTAATTCTTGACGCTCATAATATTGAGCCATCGTCAAAACAGATGCTGGAGAAGATGTAGTCCAAGAACTTTCACTGGCTTTTAAGCGGCTAGCTGTCCCTGGCAACAGATTCGTAACATATTTATCAACAAACAGATGTCTGCCTGTATCATCCGTCAAGGACTGACCGCTAAATCATGAAAAGCTTCCTCAAAGCGTGTAAAGAAATCAGAAACCGATTCATCTACCTTTTGTTTACACGATGCTAAAACAGTCTAATCTATCTTTTTAGGGGGAATAACTGTTTTAAGCTTAGTTAATATTGCTGCGGGGAAATCTAATATTAACCGATGTGGCTTTTGGGCGGGCTCCCTTTCTAAATCCAATCGTTCTAAAACCTTCCAATCGGCACCAAGAGTAACTTGGTCATCAATTTTGCGAACAGTCCGCCACATATCTGGCGGTAAGATTAAGCCGAAAAATAAATCTATATCACATAGGGTCATAGTACACGAATTTATAGCGCCTTCAACTTCCTCATAGAAAGCGGCTGGATTTTTACGCGGATCGGGTAATGCTGCTTTAAGCGCCATTACATCTGCTCTATTCCAAGGAGTGTACACCTAATTATAAACTAAATATCCTTTAGCATCAGCAGAATTTTTATCTTCATTGCCACCCGCTCCTTTAACAGGAACATACAAGGGTGCGGCTTCCCGCATAGGCCTCATATCGACTGGCATTGTCTTATCTGTTCCGAAGATAGAAGACTGCGACACTCCGGATGGAGTGGACTGCGCAGCTGCGTCTTCCAACTTTTTCTTCTCCTTCAAGTGAACTGCCTCAGTTCGTAATTTAACCAACCGACTAATAGTGTCATCCACCTGAGAGAAAAGAAAGACCATCACGCATCTGTTTACGATCAGCTGCTATATCATTAGGTTCTAACGTTGGAGAGAATTTTCGAAAGAATTCTACAACTTCCATAGCAAATGTCTCAGTAAAACATAACTGCTCCTTTTCCGACCATCCCTGTATACTAGCTAAAAGATCGGGAGCAGAATCAGTACTACGTGATGCTTTACGAGCAGCTGGTCTGACCTCGAACGCACGCGCAGCAGACAACATGGCTCGAGTGTCCCGCGCTTTTTGTTGCTCTGTGTCAGAATCCTCATCGCCTTCGGCCGGAGCGGATGGAACGGCATACGGAGGTGGAGGTCGATCTAATAACAAAAAATCATCTTGTGGTTTATTAAGGACAGGATAGAGAGGCTGTCGGACAGGATATTGGCCAGATACCTGTAACCTGTGTTCTTTCTCCTCTCTCTTTCAACTCTTTCACTTCTTTCTTTCTTAACTCCAACGCTTTCTCATACACATTCTTTCGCTGCTCTTTCTCAATCAACGCTTGCTCACGCTTCACTTGTTGTCGTACTTCTTTCTCCCACATACGCACACATTCAAACATATCACGTCTAGACTTCCGCTCAAACATACATTGCTCCACATACTCAATCTTCCGTGCATCAAATGACCGATGCATTGGCCAACGTAATTCAGGATCCTTTTTGGTATATTTATGCCACAACGTGCTGTACACTATGGCAGAAAGACCCAACTTAACATACATATCTCTATTAGGCGTCCCCTCTGGGGGAGCCGGCTGCGATTCCTCAAGTCGTAGACTGGTACCATTACAAAAGCAACACAACCTTCGAAGTGCGCTAAAAACAGGCATACCAGAAATAATGCAAAATATGCAGTATTATACACAAAGTAGCACTTAAAGTACCTTTAGTACGTTGCGTCGTTCAAATTCAAATAATTGAAGAAAAATCTTCACATTGCCTACCTATATGGATTGCAACACATATATATACCAATTTCCAAATACAAATTAGACTAGTCTTTTCCAAATACAAATATGCCACAGTAAGTGTTCCTAAAACTACCTTACCATACAAGGGCATCCAAAACCCGTAGTAGGTGGCGCAAAACGGCTCTTACCAATCATAGGGTGTCCAGATTCCAACTGCCAAGTTCTAAATTCGACCAAATGGTCACTGCACGGCGAACCAACAGAAGAGATCTCAGTCGAAGACCGGCGCCGCCTGGATGGTCAGATCGGAAAGAAGGGAAGAAATGCCTTGAGTGCCAAGACTCGCGTCTCTTCTGGCAGCGATCACGTCCTCAGCACGGTTCCAAACCTTCGTCACGACCAATCCTTCGGGCATCCGAGTCGCCGATGAGCCCCACGTGTCGGGCGCCAATTTGTCGTATCAGGCCTCAGCCAGACCCGCTAGTGCAAGGGGTTCGCCCTTCTCTGCACGAAGTCCTCAGACCAATTGAAAGAAGTTAGCACAGAAACTGGAAATAGAAAACGTAACAGTTATTACACCTCATGAGGTGGTGCCACGGTTCAAACAGTACCCTTCGGTATTGCAAGTAGTAGCACCACGAGCCAAGAAAGCATGGTTTATTTATACCCGCACAGGGGCTCAAAAGAAGGCGGTACAAAGCACAAGAGCACATTTTATGTACATATAAGGTAATATCGAAAGGTACAATCGATCAGTGGGAGGAGCTAAGAGTCTTGGGGCTTGACAAACACATTCCTATCTGGAACTAATCACTACCAGATGTGAACCCTAACGGACAGCGGCAAAGTGGGGGATGCTAAATATAGCTTGTTGCTGGGCAGATTCAAGCATCATGAACAGGAAGATAGGGCAAAGCACATGGTCGGCACGAGGCAGCATGTGGCGGAGAAAATGGCTGCCATGAATACAAAATGGAGTCCGTTATATGTTAAGATAACGGCTAGAACTAAGATGTCTTTTGCTAATGCTCAATCTAATCTCTGTCAAATTACAACAGATGGACGGAATGTAGAACACATCAAAAGATTCACCCCCAGTCAAGAGATCTGGGTTAAATCCATCATTCTTTTGCTCACCATGCCACCCCAGTTTAGACCTGGCTATAAGCAAATCAGTCTTGACCCTGTGCCTCATGGGAACAGTCCAGCCCGAACTGCTAAGCCAGGTCCTCCCTGGACCAGAAACAAGCATCCTAGGGCCGGTTTTAGGGTTTCACCCCTCTTCAGCTCGGACAGGTTTATTCCAGTGGCACAGTGAGCCAAGGACCCAAGTCTGGGCATACCTGGTGCACTTAGGGCAAGAAAGCAAAAGACACAACTGATGGACGGGTATACCCGGATCTGGGTCCTGTGCTCTGCATGCCACTGGAATCAAGCTTTCCTGGCTGAAGAAGGGTGAAACCCCAAAATTGGTCCTAGGATGCTTGTTTCCAGTCCAGGGAGGACCTGTCTTGGCACTTCAGGCTGGACTGTTCCCATGAGGCACTGGATCAAGACTGATTTGCATATGGCTGGGTTCAAACTGGAATGGCATGGTGAGCAAAACAACAATGGATTTAGGCCCAGATCTCTGTACTGGGATGAATGTATGACATTGTTCTGCATTTTGTCCACCAACTGTTGTTTTTGCATTTGTCACCCCTAGTGGGATGGGTATGCCTAAACGTGGGTCCCGTGCTCTCCATGCCACTGGAATAAAGCTATCCTGGCTGAAGAGGGGTGAAACCCCAAAACCGGTCCTAGGATGCTTCCACCAGTTTCAAGTATAGCACAGTTTTCAGACATCCCAAATTTGTTGTCCGCCTTTGTTACTTATGTCATGCAGGTTCTATGTAAGTTTTTCCATAGGCCAACAAAGACAATAGTTTATTTGCCCATTCATGGATTATTGGAATTGCAGTTGATTTCCAATTCTGTGAGATCTGTTGTTTGGCTCCAAATATCATGTTGGTTGGTATCCTCTAGTCCACTTTAGTAAGTACCTTGTAGTTGTTGGCCGTAGGTGGAATAATATAACAGCAAGGTCAGGGCATAGAGGATAACCCAAAACTGTAGGAAAGTGGGTTTCTGTTGCAGTAACCCACCCACTTTTTGCCAGATTACTGATGCACTTTTCCTTGGTGTACCCTAAGCCCCTGCCAATCAGGGTCCCAGGGCCTGTGTTCGTCCCCCAAAAACGAACCCAATTGGCATCTCTGGCCACATGTCAGCCCCTGATAAATGGTAGCCTAGGTACGCAGGGCACTGTGACCAGAGAAGACCTCTAAGGGCTGCAGCACTTATTGTGCAACCCTTAGAGGCCCTGTGCCCTGACACACACACACTGCCTTGGCAGGCTGCGTATCTTGGTGCAGAACAAAACAAAGAGTCGACATGGCGCACATCCCTGTCTGCCATGCCCACAAAACACTGCCCTGGCATACATCAGTCACCCCTCTAGCTGGGTGCCCTATGCCAGTGGTGAGGGTACAGGAGCATTAGCCCTGCACCCCTACAGTACCCAGGTCCATTCCTGGGCACTTTAAGTGCAGTGCTGTCATTAAGAGTATATGGTGCTAGGAGGTTATCATTACGAACTCCACAGCACCATAATGGCTACACTGAAGACTGAGAAGTTTGGCATCAAACTTCTCAGGCCATTAAACCCACACTGATACCAGTGTGGGTTTAAATGTAAAATGCACAACAGAGGGTATCTTAGAGATGCCCCCTGAAACTCGACCAACTCCCAGTGACCTGACTGAGAGGCTGCCACCCCAGACATGTTTCTGGGCCCCTGGGTCGAGAGATTGCCACTCTCGGGAGCGAAACAATGCACATCCTGGGACGAGGTGCCAAGCCTCCTCCCCCAGGATAGGCATGGTTTACAAAGAAGAAGCTTCAAAGGCATACTGCCTTTGTGAGCCTCTCCAGATCACTTGCTGTACTCAGCAACTGGTCCCCACTGCATCTACCCCCCACTTTGGGCGGGAGACTCGGCAGGAAAAACAAAGTGAGGAAGAGAGGTGTGCCCACCTCTGCCAACTCCACCCCTAGGGTGGTGGAGGCGAGGTGAAGCACAACCTCGAGTCCCCACCATCTTGAGGATGGGGGACCCAGCCAACTAGGGACAGGCTCCTGCTCCCTCCCACTGGAGAGTAGCAGAATAGGGGGTGTACCCACCCCAGGGAAGGGACCCCTTGGTCCTGGCCCTTTACCTACCTGTAACGCCCCTAAATGTAGTATTTAGGGGCACCCTGAACCTTCCTTCCTCAGATCCCAATTCCGAAACTACAAGAAGAACAAGAAGAAAGAAGACCTGCCGTGCAGCTGCTAACAAGAGAACAATACCAACTGACTTGGTCCCAGTCCTACCGACCCGTCGACCCTCTAACCTGCTCCTGCTAAACGCCGGCCTCTCCAGTGGTCATCAACCTCAAAAACCCCAGAGGACCTGACTGCCTTGCTCAACTAAAGACCGGGAGTCCCAAGAGCAGTGGCTCTCCTCTAAAATCTGCAGCTTCTGGTGTCAGCCAGGAACTGCAAATCCAGGACACTCTGCACCCGCCGAGCCCGGCCAGTGCCGGAGTGAACAAAGACCACGAGGACATCCCCCCGGCGACTGTGACCAAGAAACTGGCACCCAACGACCCCCCTCAATGCTCCTGATGATGCCTGCAGCCTCAATACCAGGGACCCCCACAAACCGCGATCAGCAGAGGGTAAGATTTCCCGATGCCTAAAGGCACCCGTGCACCCGGCACCCCTCGGCCCCCTGTCCCAAACTCCTGGGTGTTTACCCAACCTACAGCTTCCTAACTAACCCCTCAAAGTGGTGGTCGCACCTGAAGAATCTCCGTCTCCGAGCCTGCAGCCTTTGTTCGTCTCGCAGCTTTTCCATTGAAATCCATTGGGCGCCCGACGGCCCAAAAGCACCCTGCACCCAGCCGCCTCAGTGCCACTCGATGTGCACCAACAGTTCTGATCAACTTCCTCACTTGCCTTGAGTAAGTGACCAGGAGCTTTGCTCACACAGCCGCATGGCTTGCCTGATAGCAGCCACCACCCAAAGGCCCCCTACCCGCCATAGGCTAACATTGGGCTTACTCTCTCTGCACCCGGCTGCCCCTATGCTGCTGAGGGTGTAACTACCGTACCAACCTGAACCTGGGAGACCCCTAAGTCTTGCCCCAGAACCTTAACTCTACCAGTCGAGTACTTACCTGAAGGCCAATAACTTACATTTTCTCCATAGGGTAACATTGACTGGTTTTCACATGGAAATTCTTCTAAGTGTCCAGTTTTGAAACTTTAAAATATTCACTAACATTTATCCGATCAATGAAACCAAAATTATTCTCCAGTTACCAGGAGATATCCCAGTGCTGGACTTAGGTACCCAGTACTGATCCGAAAAAGTGATTATAACTTTGATTTTCCAATAACCTAATTTTCCTCCGTAGGATGAAATTGGCTGTTTTTTACCAGAAATTCTTCCAAGTGTCGATTTTTGCAACATACAAATATTCCTTAAAAATCGCCTGTATAACAAAAACGATTTCCTTCAACTGTTTTCAGGAGATACACCGGGGCTGAATCCAGGATCCAGCCCTGAGTACGAAAAACGTTCGTAAAGTAAATGTTATTGCAGTTTGCTTAAAATTCCCATTGAGTTCAATGTTATAATTGTGTTAAGTTTGTGTTGCATATTGCAACCCCTGTATCTATTGCATTCAAAAGTCTACAGCTCATTGAAAGTATTCAACTGTAGCATCTCATTCTGAGAAAGTATTTTTATACCAACCTGTGGTTCTAAAATAAAACAACAATATATTTTTATATACAAAACAATTGGCCTGGAGTTCAGTTCTTGAGCGTGTGAGACCATTTGCTGACTGAGGGTGTACACTGTCCTCTGATTCTCCCTTACTGCTCAACCAAGCTACCACTTTAGAGGGTAGGGGTATATCTAACTTTAACCTCTGCCAAACCTCTGGGGACTGCTGGCCTCTGTACACACTTCCCCTTACTTTGGTGCAGTATATACAGAGCCACTTTCTTACAAATACCTCTTTCTGAAACATCTACAAGTGGATATAGGACCACCAAACATGCCTGTCGCCCCTCCCCTCCTAGTCACACTCCCTCCAACAGGAACATCCGTTGAAGTCTCTTGGGTGCTATCTGTCAGAATGTCACATACTTGTAAAGAGATTCTCTTATTTGAATGCTTTCACACATGAATGCTATACCTGACCAGCGCCCTTACCATTGCAACAGTGCTTTTAGTATTTTATGCTGAGATCTGAAGAATGGCCCTTGGAATAATTGACCATTAGTGCTGCCTAAAATTTGGAGCTGAGTTCCCTAGGGAAAAGCTGTTTAAAAAAACTGTAAGGGGTATAACAGCTGCTACTTTATTGATTGGCTGGAGTGCCCAGTGCTACAGTTGCCAATATCTCATGACTTTGGATTCCTTCTCCTACTCAAAGTCTGTCTTGCATTGTTCAAATTTTATAACGCCTTCATTGTGGAGAAGTGTGGCTCAATGGTTAGAGCGGCAGACCCTGATGCAGAGGTCTAGTCCGGGACCAGGGTTAAATTCCCGCCTCTGCGGGTCTTGGGCTCAAATTTCTCGGACCTGATCATTCTCGCCTCGGTGCCTATTCTAATCATGGGTCCCACTCTCCAACTCTGGGCAATAGCTTGCTTAATCTCCACAATTGCCCCAACAACGCTAGGATTCCTGGCTTCACTATGGGGGTGCCCAGGAGTGGGCACTTCACAGGGAAAAGCCAGGAAGGGTTCCACAGCGGTATGCGTACAAGCGCCGAGATACCCTCATGGGGTCGATTCGTGCGCTATACAAGTACTACTACATTTACATTTACATTTGTAAAAAAAATTCCTTCAGCATACAGCAAGCACCCTCCATACAGTTAACCATGTCCTACCTCGAGTACCCTGGTTTAAAATTCAGGTTATTCGACAATGGTGTATTACAAAGATGGGAGTGAGGTTAAGGGTAATCACCTTGGATGATGTCCTAGATGGTCATTGTTGTCCTCCGGATCCCAGAGAAGTTGCATACCGGGTGTCTATCAGATTTTGCCACCCGTATTTATTATCAAGATGAATACACAAAAGTGGGCTGCCCCTTGAATCAATTCCTATGTGTATCTACAGAGTTCTGTAGAGATGCACTACCAGTGGGGGCATCTCATAAAAAGTTACGGACTGGCCTCACACACCGACCGGTGTCATGCTTCATCATCGGCTGTCCTCGCCCTCTAAAAACTTGGTTTGATGGAGGGCGGGCATACACCTGTAGACAGAGATGCACTTCCAAATCTAAGTGATGGCCGTGGTGGAGTGATATGTGTTTTAAAAACCATTACATTAGTTCATGTGCTATGTTTATTCAAATGGTAAATGTATGGTGGGTAAAAACAAAGTGGACGGTGGTAAGAGATATTATTCTCCCTTCACCGTATTAAATGCGGTCGACATGTTTCTGCTGAGGTGTCCCCGAAGGCTACGTAGCATTCTTCAGTACCTTAAAAAAGGGGGGGGGGGTGGAATCGTGGGGTGTATATCCTCTGTGTCCACTTCCTTTTAATTAGTGAATATTGTACGGAAAATCCTATCGCTAGATCAAGGGAGGGGTTTGTGGTTAAAAACACTATGTAAATGGATATTTCCCTCTTGGTGTAGTACCACTCAGAGTAACTCTGTAGAGAAAGGAAAACAAAAACAAAGCATACAAACCAAACCGTGTGAGTACATAAACAAATAGTTTATAAACATCATCCGTCCCGCGCCATACCTATAGCACGCGTGGTGGTGTGAAGTGGTCTTTATGAGACACGTGGCAGGTGCAACGGTTATTCTTACCGTTAAAAAATAGTTGTAAGCCAACTCTTACCCTGTATTCCTACTCTAAACACTCCATGGGAGGGCTGAGGTGGAAGGACCTACTTAGACTTTCGGTAGGGAAAAAAATACAAAAAATCACTACTGGTAGCTTAGGGTGAGTCACCAGTATGCAAAAAGAACCAGGACCAAGAAACAAGCATATGTAGATCAGAAGGGTAGCAATAGAAAATTGGCCCTGCTCAATTAGGACAGCTTTCTTGGAGTTGATTGTTGACTAAAGAAGGTGTACATGGTTAATTCTATATATTTTCTTTTTCGCAAGTTGCAGCCATGGTATCTCATCATTTAAGCCTTTATCAGCGCTGCAAAGTCTGTATACCCAGCGCTGTTCTGAGGGTGGAAACCAGAGGCGCGGGGCCAAAAGTCAAGCCAGCTTCCACTATCTCATGAATACACCAAAGTGGGCTGCCCCTTGAATCAATTCATATGTGTATCTATAGGGTTCTGTAGAGATGCACTACCAGTGGGGGCATCTCATAAAAAGTTACGGACTGGCCTCACACACCGCCCGGTGTCATGCTTCATCATCGGCTGTCCTCACTTGGTTTGATAGAGGGCGGGCATACACCTGGAGACAGGGATGCACTTCTAAATCTATGTGATGGCGTGGGGGTGATAAGTGATTAAAAAAACATTACATTAGTCCATGTGATACACCCCCACCGGGCAGACCGATAGTATCTGGTATTGGGTATTGGGTCAGCTCTGGAACCACTCTCCCAGTTCTGCGACTGGTTCATGAAGCCGATTGTACAGAAATCCCGATCCTACCTGAGAGACACCAAAGATGTACTTTACCATCTTCGAGACCTGGACATAGATGCAAGCGAAGACATGTTCATAACCATGGACATTGAAGCGCTCTATACGAGCATTCCCCAGAGGCGTACTCTGGAGGTGGTGGAACAGATTCTACTAGACCAGGATTGGACATATGTGACACCCACGCACTTCATCATGGAGTGCGCCGAATTAGCACTTACGGAGAATTTCTTCGAGTTTGAGGACACCCTGTACCATCAAGTGGGCGGTACATCCATGGGCAGCACTTTCGCGCCAAGCATTGCGTGTCTGTAAATACACCGCTTTGAGGAGAACCACATCTTTAACCCCTCGTACCTCTTCACACCTCAGATGAAGACATGGGAACAGAACATAGATTACAGTTTTGTCATCTGGCGGGGTACTAAGGATGAGGCAACACGCTTTGTGGTGTGGGTCAACGGCATTGACCCCCACCTCAGGTTCACACATACCATCAACAAAAATCAGGCTGTTTTCTTGGATCTGGATATAACCTTAACATCAGAAGGAATATCCACAAAAGTCCACACTAAACAAACAGACAAGAACAGTTTATTACTGTATGACAGCTCCCACCCGAGGGCTCACCGTGAGAACCATCCTGTACGCCAATTCCTGAGGGTTCGAAGGAACTGTTCTGAGATAGATACATTCCAGATACAGGCAGAATAACTAGAGACAAAACTCCTGGAGAGACATTACCCCAAGAAGATGGTTAAACTGGCAAAGAAAAGGGCGAGGAATAATAACCGGGGTGCCCTTTTGGAGACAACACAAAAAGAAAAAAAAGACCGCCTGGTCTGCGTTACCACATACACGCCCGTGTCAAACAGAATCCAAAACATTATAAAGAAAAAATGGGCCATCTTAAACAGTGGGAACCCCCACTATTCGCATACAAATGGAGTAGAAACTTGCGGGAGACCTTGGTACACTCGAAAACTCCCAATGATCAAATTGAGAATCAGATGACTCTGTGGAGCCAACCGAGACCAACAGGCCACTACCCATTCGGCAACTGTGTGTGTTGCCGCTGACCACCACCACAAAAGAAGTCAACATAGGTACAGAGAGACCCTGGAAGCTAAAACATTTCAGCAACTGCAATACAGAAGGTGTGGTGTACCTCCTATCCTGTCCATGTAACCTGAAGTATGTCAGGATGACCACCAGGAAGTTGAAGACACGGATCAGCGAACATCGGAGTAAGATCAGGTGCAGGAAGACCAACACCAAACTGACGAAACATTTCATGGAGAAAGGTCACAACGACCTGGACCTCAGATGGGTGGTGCTTGAGGTTATGAATAAAAAAAAGACAGATATCTCTAGACAACTACACATCCAAGAACAGCGCTGGGTATATAGACTTCGCAGCGATGATAAAGGCTTAAATGATGAGATACCATGGCTGCAACTTGCGAAATAGAAAATATATAGAATTAACCATGTACACCTTCTTTAGTCAACAACCAACTCCAAAAAAGCTGGCCTAATAGAGCAGGGACTATTTTCTATTGCTACCCACCTGGTTTACATTATTTTAAGTGGTTCACTAACAGTGGGCCCTTTGTTATTTTCGCAAGAGAAGTTCAAACAGATCAAGCTGGCATGGGGGACACATTGGTGCGTGTATTCCATGTTATCAAACACAGACATCAGCTATAGTAAATACCACCTCTGACTATCATTAGTGTACACATCACACATATAACAAGTGAGGTACCAATGGCCCATAATCGCAATATACACACCCTCCACCAGGCGGCCAGGCTCGCGCAAAGAGGGACACTGGAAACAAACCTTTGAGCCCATTTGTAACTTTCTAAATGGACAAGGAAGTGTTGGAGGCATGTTTTGACCAATCAGGTGGGGCGATTACAATCACGCCTCCCACCAGGCGGTCAGGCACCCCATAGAGGGACACGGGAAACTCACTTAATGGGCCAAATTAACGCTAAGGTAGTGTTGGAGGCAGGTTTTGACCAATCAGGTGGGGTGATTTACAGTCACTCCTCCCACCAGGTGGTCAGGCAGGCCCGTAGAGGGACACAGGAAACACACTTAACGGGCCCAATTAACACTGATTCGTTCACTAATTAGTCACTGATCTTTAGTATAAAAACCCTCTGATTCTCACCATTCACCATCAGCGGGGAGACAGAGAGGATGCCTCCGGGAAGAACGGCTGGAAACACTGAAACTAGACAGTAAAAGTATTCCTGAAGGAATGCTGGTGTGAACTTGAATGAATAGGTGATCCATTAGTTCTGGATTTCACCTTGTTATGTTTGCTCTAACTAGGGACCTTGGTCCTGGTTCTTTCTGCATAGTGGTGACTCACCCTTAACTACCAGTAGTGATTTTTTGTATTTTTTCCCTACAGAAAGTCTAAGTAGGTCCTTCCAACTCAGCCCTCCCATGGAGCATTTAGGGTAGGAATACAGGGTAAGAGTTGGCTTACAACCAGTTGTGAACGGTAAGAGTACACGTTTCACCTGCCACGTGTCTCATAAAGACCAGTTCACACCACCACGCGTGCTATAGGTATGACACGGGATTGATGATGTTTATAAACTATTTGTTTACATACTCACACGGTTTGGTTTGTATGTTTTGTTTTTGTTTTCCTTTCTCTACAGAGTTACTCTTAGTGGTACTACACCAAGAGGGAAATATCCATTTACATAATGTTTTTAACCACAAACCCCTCCCCTGTTCTAGCGACAGGATTTTCCTTCCATTTTCACTAGTTAACCCCTTGCGTGCGGCCGCGTTTCCCCCCCCCCCCCCGGTGCTGAGCCCTAATGAAAACGGGAGTGGTCATGACGGAACGGTTCCGTCATGAGCACAGCTCAACCGTAGCTCATGACGGAACCGTTCCGTCATGAGCACCGAAGGGGTTAAAAGGAAGTGGACACAGAGGGTATACACCCCATCCCCCCCCCTTTTTTTTAGGTCCTGAAGAATGCAACGTACCCTTCGGGGTACAAAAGGGGGTGATGATGGACGGAGCATCTGAACCAATCAAGCACCCACACCCAGTCAGCAGATCTGGTTTTAATCCATCACCATTCTTTAGCCCACTCTGCCATCCCAGTTCAGACATGGCCATATGCAAATCAGTCTAACCCTGTGCCTCATGGGAACAGTCCAGCCCGAACTGCCAAGCCATGCCTTCCCTGGACCGGATTCAAGCTTCCTAGATCGGTTTCTGGTATTACAGCCGTCTTCAGCCAGGCTTGCTTGAATCCAGTGGCAAAGTGAGCAAGGTACTCACGTCTGAGCATACCCTGCCAACTTATGGCGAACAAAGCAGTACAAAAGGGGGTGGTGATGGACGGAGCATCTGAACCAATCAAACACTCACACCCGGTCAACAGATCTGGGTGTAATCCATCACCGTTCTTTAGCCCACTCTGCCACCCCAGTTCGGACATGGCCATATGCAAATCAGTCTGACCCTGTGCCTCATGGGAACAGTCCAGCCCGAACTGCCAAGCCATGCCTTCCCTGTACCGGATTCAAGCTTCCTAGACCGGTTTCTGGCATTACAGCCGTCTTCAGCCAGGCTTGCTTGAATCCAGTGGCAAAGTGAGCAAGGGACTCACGTCTGAGCATACCCTGTCAACTTATGGCGAACAAAGCGGTACAAAAGGGGGTGGTGATGGACGGAGCATCTGAACCAATCAAACACTCAGACCCAGTCAACAGATCTGGGTTTAATCCATCACCGTTCTTTAGCCCACTCTGCCACCCCAGTTCAGATATGGCCATATGCAAATCCGTCTGACCCTGTGCCTCAGGGGAACAGTCCAGCCGAACTGCCAAGCCATGCCTTCCCTGGACCGGATTCAAGCTTCCTAGACCGGTTTCTGGCATTACATCCGTCTTCAGCCAGGCTTGCTTAAATCCAGTGGCAAAGTGAGCAACGGACTCACGTCTGAGCATACCCTGCCAACTTATGGCGAACAAAGCGGTACAAAAGGGGGTGGTTATGGACGGAGTATCTGAACCAATCAAACACTTACACCCAGTCAACAGATCTGGGTTTAATCCATCACCGTTCTTTAGCCCACTCTGCCACCCCAGTTCAGACATGGCCATATGCAAATCAGTCTGACCCTGTGCCTCATGGGAACAGTCCAGCCCGAACTGCCAAGCCATGCCTTCCCTGGACCAGATTCAAGCTTCCTAGACCGGTTTCTGGCATTACAGCCGTCTTCAGCCAGGCTTGCTTGAATCCAGTGGCAAAGTGAGCAAGGGACTCACGTCTGAGCATACCCTGCCAACTTATGGCGAACAAAGCTGTACAAAAGGGGTTGGTGATGGACGAAGCATCTGAACCAATCAAACACTTACACCCAGTCAACAGATCTGGGTTTAATCCATCACCGTTCTTTAGGTCACCGGGGACACCTCAGCAGAAACATGTCGACCGCATTTAATACGGTGAAGGGAGAATAATATCCCATACCACCGTCCACTTAGGTTTTAACCACTATACATTTGCCATTTGAATAAACATAGCACATGGACTAATGTAATTGTTTTTAAATCACTTATCACTCCCCATGGCCATCACTTAGATTCAGAAGTGCATCCCTGTCTCCAGGTGTATGCCCGCCCTCTATCAAACCAAGTTTTTATCATACATACAGCTATATAATATACATGGGGTCATAGAAACTTCCAGGTATGTCAAATGAGGCAAAGGAACCTTCATTGACAATCATGCTTCTATGCCCCCATGTATATTATATAGCTGTATGTATGATTTGTTGGTATGATTGCTGTGTTCACTGTCACCTTATCACACCTATGTATTTATTTATTTATTTATTTATTTTCCACATTTGTAAAGCGCACTGGTACCGAACGGTGTCCTGGCGCTGAGTGACCACTGGTGTGCATAACGGAGGGATTACTGTGTGAATAGCCAAGTCTTCAGGGCCCTTCTAAAGGGCAGCAGGTCTGAAGTCTGCCTTAGGGCCAATGGCAGAGCGTTCCAGGCCTTAGCTGCTCCAAGAGAGAAACTCCTTCCCCCCAGCGAGCCTTCCTGACTTTAGGGACTACGATCAGTCCTTGATCGTCAGACCTTAGAGATCTTGTCGGTTTGTACCACTGGAAGAGCGAGGTTATGCAGTGGGGGCCCAGCCCTTTCAGCGCTTTAAAAACTACACAAAGTGTCTTAAAAGCTATTCTTTTCCGTACTTGCAGCCAGTGTAGCTTTACCAGATCTTGTGCCACCGAGGAAAATTTTGAAGTGCTCGTAATCAGATGGGCAGCCGCGTTCTGTAGGATTTGGAGTTTGTTTAACAGCCCCTGTTGGGCATTTAAGAGCAGGCTGTTGCAGTAGTCCAAACGAGATATTACTAATCCCGTTACCACTGTCTTTCTATGTTCGTCGGGGAGAAAAGGCAAAACTTTTCATATAGTTTTTAAGACATAGTGGATGAATGAGGACAGGGCGTTAACTTGAGGTCTAAAGGAGAGAGTATCGTCCATCAGCACCCCCAGGTTTTTGACCTTAGTGACTGGGGAGGGGGCTGTCCCCATCTCCTCGGGTCCCCATCTTGGGAACCAGAAATTGTCTTTGGCCCCGAACAGCAGGACTTCAGTTTTAGTTGAATTCAATTTAAGACAGTTTTCTGCCATCCAATTACTGACCTCACGCATGCAGTCCTTAAACCTGTTGGCTGTGTCTTCCACTCCACCCGGTAGCAGCGACACTACAATCTGTGTGTCGTCTGCATATGATGTTAAGTTAAAGCCGAAAGATCTTATAACTGACGCCAGGGTGGAGACGTACACATTGAAAAGGGTCGGACTCAAGGATGAACCTTGAGGGACTCCACAAGGGAGTACAAAAGGGGCCGATTCATAGTCTCCCAGTGCCACCACCTGAGTCCTGCTGGAAAGAAAGGCCTGCAAGA
This sequence comes from Lissotriton helveticus, assembly GCF_964261635.1. Classification (NCBI taxonomy): domain Eukaryota; kingdom Metazoa; phylum Chordata; class Amphibia; order Caudata; family Salamandridae; genus Lissotriton; species Lissotriton helveticus. The sequence goes on from NW_027611855.1 coordinate 787,619, forward strand.
TCTTAAGGGCCTTATCTTGAATTCCGCAGGCCCCCAACCGGTCCACCAACAACCTGTGGTGGACTGTGTCGAAGGCCGGGGACAGGTCCAACATGATCAGGGCGGTTCTGCCTCCTGCATCCATCACTTGTCTTATATCTTCGGCAGATTTTATCAGAGCTGATTCTGTACTGTGCCCTGCCCGGAATCCATGCTGAGATGGATCCAGACATTGTTCTGTCCCCAGAAATGCGTATATTAAGTGTTTATTTTTCATGAACAATGAGGTTATGTAAAATGAAGTCTTTTTTGTTTTTTATTGCAGTAGGAGTTATTGGATAAAATATCTTTTGTTTATATATAACAGATGATAATATGTGAAAGTGGGAATGAAATATTTTGTCCTGAAGAAGGTGTTGTCTGTAAACTAATTGCCCACCAAAACGCGTTGATGCCCACATGAGTGGATGTGCTTTAAGTCTGTGGAGACAATCCCTTTAAATGAAATTCAAAATTTAAATCAATATTGATCTCTATGTTGACTACTGTATTCTCCCTCTTTTTTTTTAATAGTTCTTTTTATTAAACAAAAAATCAGCAAAATCACAATACAGAGGGAGCATCGTAAAATCAGTAGCACTTCAGGGGGTAAGGGGAAAGTATCAAAACACATGATAGGGGACATTATGGTGAAGAGGGCGCATCAAATTCAATAACTCTCGGAGGCACACAAATATCTCCTCTGTATCGGTTCCAGGGTGCCCATACCAACGACCACTTTCTAGGGCGTCCCCTTGCTAGATACACAGTTTTTTCCCTGAACATACACCAGTCTAAATTACTTTCCCATACGTCCAGGGTGGGAGGCTGTGTGGCTCCCCAGAGCTGGGCAATGTTTCTTTTCGCAATCATGAAAACCAGTGTAGCCCACTGTGTCTGCGCAGAGTTTAAATCAGTTGGTTCCCATATATTCAGGAGGCACCTCCTTGCCTCCGGCACCAGAGAGACCCCCAGCACCCTACGTATAGTGTCATAAATTTTGCGCCAATACTCGGTGATATGTGTGCAATCCCAAACGATATGGAAAAAGGAGCCCGTCAGACCACACTGACGTCTACAAAGACTAGAATCTGACAGACCCATATGTACCATCCGGGGTCCAGTGACATAGACCCTATGAAGCACCTTCAGCTGAACCAGCCTCAGCCGAGACGGAATAGCAACCACTCTAGGGGAGGACACTGCCATCTGCTAATCCTCGTTGTCTAATTCTATCCCATCCTGCACCCACCTGGCCCTAAGTACCTCAAGGGGGTCAGCTCCATGATTAATTAACTTCTTATATATTAAAGAAATTGTTTTTCGGGGAGGTGGCCATTGAGAATTCTATCTTCAAGCGGAGAGGCCTCCGGGGGTTCCACGTCCCTGGGCAAAGCAGCCCGGAGTGAATACCGAATTTGTGCATACCGGAAATATTCTGAATTTGCCAATTTGTACTCCGCCTGCAGTTCAAGGAATGATTTGATCCCCCCCTTACCCCAGACATCCCTGATGGTGGAAATCCCTATTAAGTCCCATTTATTGAACCCCTTCATCCTCCAAAGTGTGCCCAGCTTCTCCGAGTCAAAGAGTGGAGTAGCCAAGGTCAGTTTATCTCTCCAACCTAAGGAACAGGTGGCATCATGCCAGATCCGTACTGCATGCCTGGTGGGCCTCGTCAAATCCATCCTCGCCGGTTTCGAATACAGCGCCCTACTGTATCCCCCCCAGGGAGGAGCCACTTGTCCATTGCATAGGCCGGATCGGCCAACGGACCATACGTGCAGTGGTCAATCACAGCAAGCTGGGAGGCCCAATAGTATTGTTTGGTATCTGGGAGGGCAATGCCTCCGTCGTACCAGGGAAGAGTGAGTCTTGTCAGCGCAATACGAGGTCTGCCCTCCCATAATAGACTACGCTGAAGCAATCAAACTCGCGGAAATAGCTAGCTGGCACGACATCCAAGGTGTTCTGAAGGGCATAGAGAAAACAGGGCAGCGCCATCATTTTAAAGAGGGCTGCCCGCCCCAATGGGGAAAGAGGGAGTCTCATCCAATTTGCAATATCGCTCCTAAGTCTCTGCAACGGGGTAGAAGGTTTCAAGCATATTTGGCCGCGGGGTCCAGAGAAATGAAAATTCCCAAATATTTGAACCCATCTGTATTAATTTGTATCGGACAGTTACGAGGAGGGACCGGAGGGTCACCCCTCAACACAAACAACAGGGATTTCCCCCAGTTAATGGAGAGTCCTGAGTTTCTGCCGAAAGAAGCCAAGCCATCAAGAACAATGATAAGAGACTTCCGGGACGAGGTCAGATAAAGGAAAATATAATTTGCGTACAAAGATATTCGATCTTCCCACTCCGAGGACCACCGCTTATCCCGAATAGACAGTTCCCAACGCAGCCAGGCTGCCAGTGGCTCCAGGGCCAGCACAAAAGAGGGCATCCCTGCAGGGTGCCCTGACCGAGCAAAAATTGCGCAGAAACTCTATTGTTTACAACTATTTGGGCCAACGGTTTAGAATACAGCAGACGCACCCATCTAATAAATTCGGGCCCAAAACCAAACTTGGCCAAGACCGGCCAAAGATAGGGCCATTCGACCGTATCGAATGCCATGGTTGCATCAAGCGAAGCAATCACGGCTGGCTCATTCAGTGTGTGGGCTCTAGCCACCACCCCATGCAGTCTGCGTAAGTTTAGGGCCGTGTTTCTGTGAGGCATGAAGCCCGATTGATCAGGGTGAATCAAGCCGCCCACCACTTTTACCAGTCTGTTCGACAAAAGCTTGGCCAATATCTTAGGCTCGGATTCAGTAAGGAAATGGGCCTATATGAGGCACAATTAGTCTTGACTTTACCTTCTTTGTGGATTACCACCACGGACGCCACTCTTTGGTCTTCAGGCAAGACCCCTTTGTCCTGTGACTCAACATACATATCTTTCAAGTAGGGAGCTAATTTATCCGGCTTGAGCTTGTAGAGTTCAATTGGGAGCCCATTTGGGCCCTGCGCATTCCCGGAATTCAGGGAACGAATAGCTAGCGCGATTTCATCAGAGGTTAGGGCACTATCCATAAAATCCCGATCCTCCGGGGAGAGACACAGGAGCTGAATATCCCGAAGCAACAATTGAGAGTCATCCTCTGATCGAGCGGAGACCGCAGTATAAACGGTCTGAAAATGAGCCGCAAACCTGTCAACTATATCTTGGGGGTCTGTAATCAAAGTTCCATGTGGGCCCAAAGCGTAGAGTGATCCGAAATGCCCCTAATCAGGTATGTGACCTCAGTTATGTAAGAAGCTTGTGCCGAAGGTACTAAACAGTAATCCAGTCTGGACAGGCTATTGTGTGCCCCCGAGTGAAAAGTATATTGCCGTTGATCAGGGTGGAGTAGCCGCCAGCCATCAACCAGTCCCAGAGCTTCCATAAAATCGGGCAACCACCGCATAGCTCCCCCCAGTTCCCACGGAGGATGTCTGTCAAGAGCGCCAGGGACGACTGCATTAAAATCTTCCCCCCAAAATCAAGAGGCCCCCCGGGAGATTAAGCAAAAGCCTCCTCAAGTCTGCAAATGTGGTGTTCTGCTGCCCCGGCGGAACAAAGACCGACAAGAGTGTGATGGTATGACTCTCCCATGTACCATTAACTCCGACGTATCTACCCCTGTCATCCTCCCAAACGGAAGTAATTGCCAATGGGAAGGCCCTACGAACCAATATGCCCACCCCTCTGGAACCTGACGTGAAACCTGAATGTGCCACTAGCCTATATCCCAGTCTATGCAGGGCTTTGCATGAATTTTCCACTAGGTGTGTCTCCTGGAGCTGGGTCACGTCTGGCGAATTCTCTTAAGATACTGCAGGACCACCCCCGCTTAATCTTGTCCCCCAACCCATTCACATTCCAACTCAAAAGCTTAATCTCCCTACCCCCTTCGTCTACGTAGAAAATTCGACATTCCTCTGTATACAGAATAGCCATCAAGTGCAATGTGCTGACAAAACTAACAAACCACCCAACAGGTGAAACAAATCGCTCCTCCCAAACCCCATCCACCCCGCTGCCCTGCGCATTAGGCTTAGAACTGCCCTTTGAAAAATGCAGAGTGCCTGTCGCCCTAAACATTCAAAAGAAAGAACAAAAAATGCCTTAGGGGGATTACGTCCATAAGCCCCGGTCAGCGCCCAATCCAACACAAGAAAGAATTCCGGCGTCTTAAACACTGTCCAAATCTATATAGCCCCCGGCCCCCCTCCAATTAAAATAATAATAACGTGTCCCTCCCCCCCACACATACACCCCACCGGACGCCCCCCCCACCCCGCGACCCCCAAATCACTCCACCGGCAGTTTGTTCAGGAAGACTGAGTGACCAAACCACCATCCTCTTCTTTGTCCGCAGGGGCCTGGGCACCCCGGTATTCGAGCCACTCCATCACAGCCTCCGGATGATCGAAAAACCACGCTCGACTATCCGCCTCAACTCTGAGACGGGCCGGGAACAACATCAAGTACTTCATGCCCCTCTCCCATAGATCACGATTTACTAACAAAAAGGATTTCCTCTGTTTTTGCACTCTCTGTCTGAAATTCGGGAAGAAGGCGATGGTAGCGTTCTCGTATTTATTCTTCCTCTTTTAATAGGAATAATTTGTATGTTTTATTGATTTAAAAAAATCAGTTTTTTCTAATTGATTAGAAATGTATTGATGGTAGGGTTGGACTATGTTTTAATTGGCGCTGAATTTGTTGTTAATAAATTGTATATTTTTAATATTTCATTTTTACATTTCCTCTTTGTTCATTCTTTTTGGTGTGGTATAAATGGCTTTGATAACATTTATGATGACTGTGTGAGATTACCCAAAGGGGATTTTTTCCTAGACAAGTAAGTTATAAGTTAACCCTAAAGCCAGAAAACTTACCATAACGGCGTAACAAGTTATTGCCAGCAATATGTTATCCACAAACAGATAGCTTGTATGCTGTTCTCCCCCAACGCCATTCACAGGATCTCTGGGTGTTTTCCTATATGTATAGGCAGAGGCTCAATGCCCATTATAAATAAGAAGTGAAGTGGAGAAGTGTGGCTCACTGGTTAGAGGATAATAGTAAGTTGGGGGATGTGAAATGCACTCCTTTTTGCTTTATTTTATGCTTATATGTCAATTTTAGATTTGTTTATCCGTGGTGTGCTGGAAGGGGAGGAGCGGCCAATCTCCACAATGAATGAATGCAAGTGAACTAATGACAGACGTCAATAGACCCTTTCCGCACTACCTTCAGCAGAAATCCATCTGCTACTTTTATGCACAATTAAGATCCATATGCTTTTGATATTTTCAACAAGTTTATTCGTGAGATTTTTTCTCGAAAAATGTGGTATACGTTTTTTCTTTTTCGTTACAAACAAAATATTCGTTGCTTCCTTATTGTATAATTCGCACAGTTGGTTTGGTTGTGACAACTGACATTCATTATTTAAAAGGGAAAATTTTCCTATCCCAATGCATTTCGGGATGCAAATCCCTTCATCAGGGGCACTGTAAAACAATTTGAAAATCATATTTAGCCTCAGGCTATTGGCACACTTAGTTGTCCATGGGTTAATTAGATACTCAATTTACTGTATACAACATTCTACAATTAATGTCATTTATAGAATGGAAAAAGAATTATTTAAGAAAAGGCTGTATACAATGCAATATTCTTAGCACATATACACAACCATGTGCTTGAAATCCCTCAGATTGTCTGCATCCTCCATTTCCAAAATTATATATATAACCAGAATTTTAAGAAAACATGAAATACTGTGTGGTTGATGGAGCTAAGCAAAGTAAACCAAGACTTAGAAAACTATGGCGTAGTAGCTGGTTGGAATGCTGAAATTGTAAGCCACCCTCAATCATACACTCACCGTAGTTGTTCACTATCATGTGATGCTTTGGGGAAGTTTCTAAGATGGAGAGTCGAAAAGATGTTCCTGATAACGCCTAAAAAATTGGTAAAATGCTTTAATTGAATGTTCCTATTAAGCACTTGGAAAATGAATAAAGACTGAAAAGCTTTTTGTCATACCGTGAGTGAAGAGTACTGTGGAGTAGAATAGTCTTTGTGGTTGGGCTTGTAGCGGTAACTGTGAAGTAAACACATGCGGGTAAGATATTGACTGCACCATATGTGCATCAAGAACCCACCACTTTCATTTATTTCTATTGCCCTTTATTTCTTCTTAGTGTGCTTGCCTCATGTCAGAATTTCTCAACATTATTCTATTTTTTGGTTTGAGCAAACAATAGACTCCAGATTAGACCCCTGGAGTCTGCTTTCGATTTTCTTAAACATCGCTCGGGGAATCCCGTCTTCTATTTCGATTACAGTTCCTTTTTAAAGTAAACGGACCACTTCCGTAGTCCGTCGTCTATTTTCATACCGTCCACTATGGAGAGACCCCGGAAGAACGCCGCGTGAACACGGAGCCCTGACCGCTGATAGAGTCTGCGAGTATTTTCCCACTACAGGTACTTAATTGACGGTATTATAATCGAGCAGTACCAGGTTCCCCACTAGCAAACCAAACACATATTTTGAACGCTTCTCTTCATGGTGTTTATGATGCAGATAACTCGCAAGTGCATTCATGAATTGCTGTCCGGCACATTGAACGACAAAGAGAGACCTCGGTGAACGCGGTTACAACACAGAACCCTGACCGCCGAACAATTCTGTGAGCAGTTACCCTCAGCAGGTACGATAATGACGCTATTGGTAGTAAACAGCACCATGATCCCCGTCAGTACAGTTTAAAATCTGATTCTGAAGTAATCTCAACTTTGTATTTTTTAGAAAACTGGCGAGTTCACGCATTGCTGTACCGTTACTCAACGTCTCAATCAGGCATATTGAACCACCGCGTCTTGTCCCTATAGCTCCTGTTAGGTAATTCTTGTACTCAGGTTTCGAACATTCACGGGTACATTTGGTATTTAGGTAACTACACTCTGAATTTACCTTCATATTGTATTTTTCAGGAAACGTGCAAGTTTATCCTTTGCTGTATTGTTACTCAACGTACCAACCTGGCATATCGGTACACCGCGTCGGTGACTTGTTCCTCTTAGCAACCCGCTAGATAATTTCTTTACTTAGGTTTCAGACATCTATGGTTACTTTCCGCATCTAGGTGACTATATCCACAATTTATTTCGTTCGTGTTTTTTCAGTATTCTACAATTAAAGCGCTTACCAAAATATCGTCAGCACAGTCAGCAGCCTGAAATTGTTAGCTGCGAACAGGTACTTTTTAGAAACGCTCTTCACCACATTACAGTGAGGTTTAGTAGTATGCTTATATTCACTTATATTTGTCTTACAATGCAGGAATACCGCCAACAATCACGAGCGATTGCCTTTTAAAGTTTCTGTTGAAACGACCACGGTCAATCAGGTAATACATTATTCAGGCTCCAGCTTTCGTTGAAATTCCCATTTATAGTGCAGTCAATATCTTACCCGCATGTGTTTACTTCACAGTTACCGCTACAAGCCCAACCACAAAGACTATTCTACTCCACAGTACTCTTCACTCACGGTATGACAAAAAGCTTTTCAGTCTTTATTCATTTTCCAAGTGCATTCAATTAAAGCATTTTACCAATTTTTTAGGCGTTATCAGGAACATCTTTTCGACTCTCCATCTTAGAAACTTCCCCAAAGCATCACATGATAGTGAACAACTACGGTGAGTGTATGATTGAGGGTGGCTTACAATTTCAGCATTCCAACCAGCTACTACGCCATAGTTTTCTAAGTCTTGGTTTACTTTGCTTAGCTCCATCAACCACACAGTATTTCATGTTTTCTTAAAATTCTGGTTATATATATAATTTTGGAAATGGAGGATGCAGACAATCTGAGGGATTTCAAGCACATGGTTGTGTATATGTGCTAAGAATATTGCATTGTATATAGCCTTTTCTTAAATAATTCTTTTTCCATTCTATAAATGACATTAATTGTAGAATGTTGTATACAGTAAATTGAGTATCTAATTAACCCATGGACAACCAAGTGTGCCAATAGCCTGAGGCTAAATATGATTTTCAAATTGTTTTACAGTGCCCCTGATGAAGGGATTTGCATCCCGAAATGCATTGGGATAGGAAAATTTTCCCTTTTAAATAATGAATGTCAGTTGTCACAACCAAACCAACTGTGCGAATTATACAATAAGGAAGCAACGAATATTTTGTTTGTAACGAAAAAGAAAAAACGTATACCACATTTTTCGAGAAAAAATCTCACGAATAAACTTGTTGAAAATATCAAAAGCATATGGATCTTAATTGTGCATAAAAGTAGCAGATGGATTTCTGCTGAAGGTAGTGCGGAAAGGGTCTATTGACGTCTGTCATTAGTTCACTTGCATTCACTGGTTAGAGGAGGCAGACCTGGAAGCAGAGGTCAGCCCGGGACCAGGGTTCAATTCCCGGCTCGGCGGGGTCTTGAGTCCTAAAATGTCCATGGACTCGACAATTCTCGCTCCGGTGCCTACTCGATTCACGGGTTCACGCTCTGCGACTCTGGGCAATAGCTTGCTTAATCTCCACAATGGCTCCTCGCGGCGGGTTGCCTGGCTTTCACCTTGCGGATACCCTGCTGGGGTTATCTCACAGGGGAATACCAGGACGGGTTCCCTAAGCAAGCGCTTAGAAACTGCTCGGTGATTTGCGCTATATAACTTCCTGTACATAATGTAATCAGAGTATCCCTGCCTGGTGCCTCAATGTAGGAGTAAATATTAATTTTGGCACCCATTGATCACGATTTTGGCAGAGTGAGACTTGTAGTTGGCTTCATTCCAATGCGGTGCCTGTCCTGGAGTACCTGGTGGAGAAATGGCCAGCTCCCTTGTTGAATGCTTTCTCAGTATGTAGAGCTAATAACATAACAGAACCATTCTGCAGGTCACCTTGCCGATAAGGTGAAGTACTCAGGGAATGTAGACTGCAGCTTGTCAGTTAGTGACAAAGCCGGAGTGGTCTGTGTGTATAAGATATGGCATGTGTTGCCAGAACCTTTGTGATAATCTTGTCATCCGAGTTGAGAAGGAGTATGGGTTGATGTGCTTCACAAGCTCTGGAGGCTTACTTTCGTTGCTTACCAATGTAATGTGGACTTCTGTAATAGTGAGTGTAGCCATGCCAGTGTGCAAAAAAAGAGTTAAATACAGCTACATTTTGTGAAATAGGTACTGATCGAAAATGCTTATAAAATTTCCTCATTAGCCAGGGGATTTGTTGGGGTGTAAATTGTTAGTGGCTCTTAAGACCTCCTCTAGAGTAATTAATTCTTCCAGTGCCACACAGTTTGCGCTGGATAGCCTCTGCGTTTCAGAGGAAATAATAATATTGCCCATCTCATCTAAATTCAATGGGTCAGCCACTAATAGTGTTGAGTAATATTGTATGGATACCTACCTTCTGTAGTAGGGGATCTCTGTGTATAGTCATAATCTAGTGAATAGTCCCGCTCATGTGCGTGGACCCCGGCAATCAAAAAATAATCTCTTAAACTGTCAAAAAAATGCAGAACTGCAAGACAGTTAAGAGATAATTTAAAGACAAATAATGCAGCCTATATCCACAGACTACACTGTCCAGTACTTCAACTAGAAATTCCACCAAAAAAACACACACACAACAGCACAGTCTGCCCAGTTTCTACCATAGAGAAACTTGCCTCTACCAGTAAAATCCTCTGGAATGATAGAGAGAAAGGTATGGACAGACAAGCCCCATAGGCTGCCATTATGTGGCTTAAATAGGATACTGTGCCTTTAAGAGAACCTTCCAGAACTTTCTCCCAGTATCCCAGAATGCATAGCAGGTCCCACTTACTTTCAGTTCTTTTTTCCGGCTCCTGCTAACAGGACCCTGGTGCATTGAGCTCTCCCTTTTTCAAGGGTTTATTGGATTTGTGCAAGTTTTTGACTTAAAAGTGTTTTCTTTGTTAATACTTGGTGTTTTTCTTCATTCCTGGGTGTTTGTTCAGGCTTTTAGGGATCTAAAAGGCCTGCTCTGTTTGACAAGTGCCCTGCATGTGGAAGGAAGTAGGCCAAGTCGGACTCACACGACGTCTGCATTCTCTGCCTCCCTGAAGAACATGTTCCTGAAGGCTGTGACATTTGTCAGACCTTTTCAACAAGGACCCTGAGGGAAAGGCTGAAGATTAGGCTCCAAGGCCTCGAAGAGAGATGACTGCAGGCTGCAGGTGGGTCTGGGCAGGCTGGGAAGGCTCCCTCTGCCCCTACTGAGGCCTCTGGGGGACTCCCCAGAGGCAGGAAGACCAGCAAACGATCCCGGTCTCCGTCGACGTCGATTGCATCGACGACGACGTCGAGAGGGATGACGACGGTGTGTTCCCCATCTCCCCGGGGCTCCGGGTCGAGACAGCGTGGAAAGTCGACGTCGAAAGGCCGCCATCGAGGTCACCGTCGACTGCGTCTTCGTCGCCGTCGTCGGCGTCGGCGTCGAGCCATCGACGTCGAAGGAGGCCGTTTGCCGTCGAGTGGACGTTCGGCGTCGAGGGGATCCTCGACGTCGAGTACTGTGAAGAAGCGGTCTGCGAGGGACAGTCGACGCTCGAGCCATCGACGTCGAAGGAGGCCATTTGCCGTCGAGTGGACGTTCGGCGTCGAGGGGATCCTCGACGTCGAGTACTGTGAAGAAGCGGTCTGCGAGGGACAGTCGACGCTCGTCGTCGAGAGATGACCCGTCGTCGTCGAGGTGGCGACGCTCGGCGTTCGACGCCTGAGTCGCGGGGTCGACGTTCGACGCCGGATAAACGTAGCTCGACGTCGAGGAGGAAGAGATCGGCGTCTGGGAGCCGTTCTGCCTCCCCAAAACGGCGCAGAAGGAGTTCTGGCGCCAGAAGTCAGGCGGGGTCTGGTGAAGGACGCCGGAGGCGGCGCTCACGTTCTGGAGGGGCTGGTTCGCAGTCCCCTCCTCCGAAGAAGTCACCGGGCTCGGTGTACTTGGTGGTTTATACACCACCTCGGCCTAAATCGCCTCCTCCTCTACCTGAGGAGGATCCGCCCCTTAAGCCCCCGCTTCCACCTCTACCACCGCCGGGGCTTCCACCGCCACCGCTTCCACCGCGTGGGCCTAGGCCTCGGTCGGAGACGCCTCCGGTCCCTCCGCCGAGGTCGGCATCCCTACCTAGGCTGCCTACACCTCCGAAGGGGACACCAAGACCTAGAACCCAGGAGAAACCACGGAAGAAGCCTCCTCGGAAACCTATGGAGCGTCCACGTTCTGGGAGGTCGCGATCCCGTTCCAGGAGGAGAGAAAGATCGCGCCACCGGTCTTCCACACGGTCGAGACGATGCCACAGGAGGCACAGGTCTCGTTCCCATACAGGATCCTCAAGGACCAGGGACTATTCTCCGATGTTGTCGGAATCACCAGAGACAAGGGTTTCACCGATTGATGATCTGGTGTCCTTTCAGGAAGTCCTTTTGAGGGGTGCAGCGAAGCTGGGCATCTCTTTGACGGTGCCCACGCCCAAGACGTCGGTGATCTTTGAGACGCTGCACCAAAAACATCTATCCCGACCACTGCTACCACTGGTGCCGGGTCTGGAAGAACCAGCCATGGACCTTTTCCTCACCCCAGCGGTGACCAAGGCAGCTCCTTCGAGGCTCCAGAAAAAATACCGGGCTCCTGACTCGGATCCGGCCTTCCTGAGGATGGAACCTCCTCCGGATTCACTAAATGTGACGGCTGCGCGCAAACAGCATGCCACCACTCCGTCTTCCACAGTTCCGCCGGATAAAGAATCCAGGTGGCTGGATTCCTCTGGAAGAAAGGTTTGTGGGACTTCGGAGATGTCTATGAAGGCGGCGAGTGCCACGGCCGTGTTGGGACGATATGATCGAGCCCTCTGGAATCCCTCCAGCAGTTTGTGGAACATCTGCCGCGTGACAAGAGAGAGGATTTCCAGGAAGTTCTGAGTGAGGGGATGTTGGTGGCGAATCAGGTCATCAGCGCCGCTGCCGATTCCTCCCTGCTGGCGGCACATGGTTTCTGCCATGAGATTAACCAGCGAAGACACGCCTGGCTCCGCCTTACGTCATTAAAACCTGTTGCACAACAAAGGGTTGCCAACCTCCCATTCTCTGGCGAAACCCTGTTTGGGAAACATGCGGATGACGAAATGGCCCGCATGAAGGCGGAGGCTGAGACGCTCACGGCTGTGGGTTTGGAGAAACCCAAGGAGAGTAAGAAGTCGTACCGCCCGTTCCAGAGACGGTTTGGTGGACAGGGCAGAGGGCGTGGCCAGTCTTCAGGTCAACAACAGCAGCAGCAACAGCAGCAGCAGTTCAGAAGACCGTTCCAAAAGCGCCAGAGGGGCAGAGGAGGCCACCAGTCGGCACCAGCGACTAAAGGCCCGGCTGGGTCTAGGCCCTGAGCGCTTACTTCCCCTTCATCCGTTACCCACTTCGGTGGGGGGAAGCGTTCAATTTTTTCTGGTAGAGTGGAGAAAAATTACTCAGGACAAGTGGGTGCTGAATATTGTTGCAATGGATACAGTCTGCGGTTCACCAGCCCTCCTCCATCAATCCCTCCGGTCAGATCGCAGTATCAACTGCGCGAGCTCCAAGCGGAGGCAGATATCCTGTTAAGGAAAAGGTCGATAGAAGGCGTACCTCTGTCTCAAAGAGGAAGAGGTCTGTACTCCAGGTTCTTCCTGGTCCGCAAGAAGGACAAGAACGAGTTCAGGCCCATTCTGGACATGCGACAGGCAAACAAGTGGATTCGCAGGGAAAAGTTTTGCATGCTGTCGTTGCATCAGATATATCCTCAGTTGCAACAAGGGGACTGGCTGTGTGCTATAGACCTACATGATGCGTACTTCCATGTGCCCATTGCACGCAAACACAGGAAGTTCCTGCGGTTCCAAGTCTGCACCAATCACTATCAATACACAGTACTCCCGTTCGGACTGAAGTCTGCGCCGAGAACATTCTCGAAGTGCATGGCAGTGGTAGCCGCACACCTAAGGAAGAACAAGGTGTTTGTCTACCCGTACCTGGACGATTGGTTGATCAAGGCCTCCTCCTTCTCGGAAGCTCAAGAGGACTTCCAGAAGACGTGCGTTCTCTTGAACAAGCTGGAGTTGCACATCAACATGTCCAAGTCTGTCCCGACTCCAGTCCAGTGCATACAGTACTTGGGAGCCTCCATCAATACGCTGTCAGCAAGCATGTCTCCTTTGGAGGAGTGACGATAATCACTCGTTCCGAAGGCTCAGGCTCTTATGACCACTCCGTCTACAACAGTGAGGACGGTGTCTTCTCTACTGGGATCGATGGCCTCTTGCATCTTCCTCACTCCACACGCACGACTGCACATGAGACCGTTGCAGGAGTGCTTGGAGGATCAGTGGGATCAGAGGAGAGGATCCTGGGATGACAGGATACGACTGTCTCTGCATGCTCTTCAGTCTCTGAAGTGGTGGTGACCAGCGGAGAATCTCCTGAGAGGGGTTCCCTTCCACAAGGACATTCCCACACAGACGATCGTGACGGATGCTTCCCTCCAGGGTTGGGGGGCGCACTCCGGAGACCTACAGATTCAAGGGACGTGGTCCCCGACGGAGTCCACGTACCACATCAATTTCCTGGAACTCAGAGCTGTGCACCTGGCGCTGAAGGCCTTTCTTCCGTCCTTCCAGACCAACTCTCTGCTTGTGCAAACGGACAATACGACCACGATGTATTACCTCAACAAGCAGGGGGGTTCGAGATCCCGCACTCTGTCGCAGGAGGCGCAGGCGATCTGGCGCTGGCTTCTGGCCAGAGGACTGACGATAACGGCTACCCATCTGCCAGGTGTGCAGAATGTTCAGGCGGACGCATTGAGCAGACTGATTCAGGAAAACCACGAATGGGTCATAAACGACGAAGTACTAGGAGAAGTCTTCGCAAGGTGGGGAACTCCAGACGTAGATCTGTTCGCCACCGCCGAAAACAGCAAATGCCGAGACTTCGCCTCCAGGTACTACCAGCGGGGGACGCTGGGGAATGCGCTATGGATCGACTGGTCGAACAGCTTTCTGTACGCTTTTCCACCCATTCCCCTGATTCCGGCAGTGCTCATCAAGCTGGCCCGGTCCAGGACGCGGATGATACTTATTGCTCCGGAATGGCCCAGGCAGTGGTGATTCACGGACCTGCTTCACCGATCTCTCCTTCCGCACATACGGCTGCCGTGCAGGCCGGACCTTCTCACGAAGTTCGGGGGACAGATGTTACAACCCAACCTCTCGTCTTTGAGTTTGGCGGCATGGCTCCTGAGATAGTGCAATATGGCCATTTGAATCTGCCTGAAGATTGCATGGACATTCTGAAGGAGTCTAAGCGACCTTCCACTCGGACTTACTATGCTTACAAGTGGAAGAGGTTCTGTATCTGGTGCAAGTCCAAGAACTTTGACCCGACAGCGTGCAAGGAAGATGTCATCCTTCCTTACCTTCTACATTTGGCGCAGTCTGGCCTTAATGTCCATTCCATTAAGGTCCATCTCGCTGCATTGACTGCCTACAGGAAATGCCCTTCACAGACTTCCTTCTTCCAGTTCCCTGTGATCAAAGACTTTCTGGAAGGCTTGGAGAAAGTATTCCCTCCGGTCAGGCTTCCTTCGCCTTCATGGGAATTGAATGTGGTGCTGTCCAGGCTGATGAAGGATCCTTTTGAACCTATTCATAAGGCTTCGTTGCAGCACCTGTCCTGGAAAGCGGCGTTCCTCGTGGCCATTACATCGGCCCGCAGGGTGAGTGAAATTCAGGCGTTGTGTTGCCAAGAACCTTATACTGTATTTCATGCTGCTAAGGTTGTTATGCGTACTCACCCTAAATTTCTTCCCAAGGTTATTTCTGATTTCCATGTCAACCAGACCCTAACTTTGCCTACGTTTTTTCAGAATCCCTCATCTCCAGCGGAAAGGTCTCTGCATTCCCTGGATGTCAGGAGGGTGTTGAAATTTTATCTGGATAAAACCAAAGATATTCGTAGGTCAGACCAATTATTTATCAATTATGGATCAGTCAGGACGGGTCTTGCGACCTCTAAGCAGTCTATCTCTAGGTTGATTGTGTCCTGCATACAGCTATGTTACCAAAAATCTAATAAGACCTTAGGAGGTAAGCCTAAGGCTCATTCCACCAGGGGCAAAGCTGCCACGACAGCCTTGCTCCGTAATGTTCCGATTGCAGAAATCTGCAAAGCGGCCACTTGGAAGTCGGTTCATACATTTGCTAAGCATTACTGCCTGGACACTGACGCCAGGGCAGATGCTCAGGTTGGGCAGGCTTCGCTGAGAAATCTGTTCGCACAATAGTGGTGTTATTTCTCTTTTCTCCACCGCCGCTTTGGTGTGGGGATGGGCTTGCCATTCTATTCACTAGATTATGACTATACACAGAGATCCCCTACTACAGAAGGAGTAGTTTCTGTCCTGTAACTCCAGTTCTGTAGTAGGGGTATCTCTGTTATAGTCATAAGCGCCCGCCCTCCTCCCCGGTGGAGAGAGCTATTCATGTAAGGAATGCTACAGGTCTGGCGTTTTACGCCTTCAAAAAGATCTGAAATTAAGTGGGACCTGCTATGCATTCTGGGATACTGGGAGAAAGTTCTGGAAGGTTCTCTTAAAGGCACATTATCCTATTTAAGCCACATAATGGCAGCCTATGGGGCTTGTCTGTCCATACCTTTCTCTCTATCATTCCAGAGGATTTTTTGGGTAGAGGCAAGTTTCTCTATGGTAGAAACTGGGCAGACTGTGCTATTGTGTGTGTGTTTTTTTGGTGGAATTTCTAGTTGAAGTACTGAACAGTGTAGCCTGTGGATATAGGCTGCATTATTTGTCTTTAGATTATCTCTTAACTGTCTTGCAGTTCTGCAGTTTTTTGACAGCTTAAGAGATTATTTTTTGATTGCCGGGGTCCACGCACATGAGCGGGACTATTCACTAGATTACGACTATAACAGAGATACCCCTACTACAGAACTGGAGTTACAGGACAGAAACTACTCCTTTTCCTGTATTTCCCTCAGATGGGGCCCCCCCCTTCATGGCAGGTAATCTCAAAAGGGCACTTATGGTTTCAAGCCTTCATGTGAGAAGAGTCTGTTTTATTAGCTTTTTCATAAACTTTTAGCAGGAGGCATAAAAAGGCTTTTCTACACTATTTGTGGCCGAGGAGAGTGGGGGGGGGGGGAGGGTGGTCAGACATCCTCGTGCCTTAGTTACAGTACACATAGATTTCAGTGTCCCTGATTTCTTAAGGCCCTCCCCTGCCGTGTTCAGCATTTCACATAGTTTCGTATGTATTGCAGTTTGTTGCCTAGCCTGCTCTGAAATACCCTGTCCTCTTGGCATATTTAAAGGTGTCCAGAAAGTTACTCCCTTGGACCTCGCCTGTATCAGTGTCTCTGACCCCTGCAGGGCAGGGTGGAAGGGGTTGGAGTCGCCAGACCATGGAATAGGTATAATTATACAAATAAATAATGCGTATTCCGTCATCTGTCCGCTTTCCCCCTGCTGCATCCTGCCCCGTCACACCGCGCTTACCTGAGTCGGCCGCTGCTGCATTTGGAGCATATATTTTAAGAATATTGAAGCTGCCATCTGGTTACATCCCCTCTATGTGCAAAAAGGGGCCCTCTTTCTTGTCTTTGCTAGCTTGATTTGTTCTAATATGAAGCCATTATGGATCCCCCCTCCCCCGTTTTTAGGTTGAGCTTAGACAGCGCATGCATTGTCTGCAAGACATGCTGTATCTCTTCTGTGGACTTTTGACACACCCATCGATTGCCATTGCTTGTTTTCTGTGGCATACTATAATGCTTGCTTTTTATTGGTGTTTTCCTTTTAATTGACCTTCCTTTGTGTATCTCGTTCCCTCCAATAGCAATTTCGCATTGCAAATGTTTGTTTCTTATTGGCCAGATCTAAACTGGGGAGGCATGGTGAGCAAAAGAATGATGGATTTAACCCAGATCTCTTGACTGGGGGTGAATGTTTTGATTTCATCCATCAATTGTGTGTCTTTTGCTTCTTATTTGAGGCAGCTAAACATTGCGTAGGACAACATTTATGTCAAATAAGATGAATGTCTGAGGAGCTGAGGTGTGTCTCTCCAAAACAGACAACATCCAGGAGAATATTTGGTACCTCTTGCTAAATTGTATGTCTCTTAGCTAGGGAGTTTAGCCTCTACATGTTCCATGATATAATTTTTCCCATTGCCATACACAGAAATTAGTCTACTAAGTATGCAGTGTCAATGAAGTCAGAGTGGGTTCCTAGTGTGTTCAATTAACCAAGTCAGTACAAGTCTTTCAGTTACCTGTTGGCTCACAAGCAGACCTCAACACAAACATTTCCCCCAACCCCCTCCCATCGCCCCCCTTCCCCTCACTTTACCAGCTGATGTAGAAGGGAACTAGAAGTTCATTAACGGGTTGCTGGAGTGCATTGCAACCTAATTTACACCCCCACATGGTTTCCTCTTATGTCATGGCATTTTTCGATGTGGTCTGCCCTTTTACGTTGCATTTGCACTATGTATAATCTTGTGAGGCTGTGCTGTACAGTGATACCAACTCAGTCCCTGTTTAGCCATTTCACACTTCTCTATGGTTCCTATCATGGCCATGCCTATTGTCTTAATGGGCCTCTGAGTCATGACTTACCATTCATGACTGATCAACCTGCCACCAGACTCAGCTCCCCGGTACTAGTTCTTGTGAACGTCCCTGTTCTGAATAAGGGCACAAGGGAAAATTTTGGGCAATTAAAAA
The DNA here is from genome assembly GCF_964261635.1 of Lissotriton helveticus. Classification (NCBI taxonomy): domain Eukaryota; kingdom Metazoa; phylum Chordata; class Amphibia; order Caudata; family Salamandridae; genus Lissotriton; species Lissotriton helveticus. The sequence goes on from NW_027611855.1 coordinate 805,513, forward strand.
ATAAGGCGGTCCACTGGATCACAAATAACACCTCAGAGGGCAACAGTATTTGGCAGGATATCATCTTGGCTCGTAGAGTGTCATGGATAGGGAGAAGTATAAAGAACAAAGGAGGGGATTGTATTGTTCTGAACTTTAATAGACCCGGCCCAGTACGACGCATTATCAGCGAGTCTATGTTCAATGTAAGGGCCCAAAAGAAGGGCATTGAGATTCTCCCTCTTGATTATTTTTATAGGGAGCTACATAGCTCTAATTCAGGCGGAAAAAGTAATCAGGGGTATAATATAATTGCATCTAGATCCATCAGGCAGGGTTGGGAATATCCGACAAGATTTTTCCCAATTCAGCCATACAGAGGACCCGGGGGGCAAGTACCTAGTCTCCAAGGAGTCAATCGCTACTCAGTTTTGAGCGGACTTGAGGGTGTCGACTGACGACGAACCCAGGATGCTAGGGGTGTATCTGGATTGGGTATGAAAGTTCTGGCAGAAGGAAAGGGGACGCCTAGTGAGTGTGGTCCCCTTGAGGATATACCCTTGTCAGAACCTGCAGTAATATCTGCAATGAATGGGACTAAACACATAGTGGCAGATAGTGAGGTTGATTGCCCATTGCTTAACTGTTTAGAAGATCCTATAGGGGTTCTTCCAGGGAAAGGGACGAAGGCAGATAGTGAGGTTGATTGTCAATTGGTTAACTGTTTAGAAGATCATATTGGGGTACTCCCAGGCAAAGGGACGAGGATTACCTTCTGGAATATAGCAGGTCTCCGTTCAAAGATGAACAATCAAATTTGGCATGATTTTATCAAGGGAATAGACATACTTTGCCTTCAGGAGACATGGTCTCTTGAAGCAATCCATATGAATGGGTTCAAAACATTTCATGTACCAGCAAGCTCTTCCAGGCATGGGAGGTCCAAAGGCGGTCTGACTGTCTACGTATCAAATTTGATGGCGGTATTATCTCTGAGAGTAGAGGCCACGTCCAGCAATTACCAAATCATTGCAATGCAGGTGACACCCAAGGTCGAGTTAATAATTATCAACATGTATAATAATGTGGAAAAGGGGATGGTAACTGATATGGTAAATTCCCTAACCAGGGAAATCAGTTCGATGGTGGATAAGAGAACAAGGGATTCCATTTTGATATGGGGAGGTGATTTTAATCAGCACCTTTGTAAGCACTATCAGAGCGGATGCGGTGATCAGGAAGCTTATAAATCAGAGAATCAACCCCATTTCGACCATCACAACGGGGGAGACTCTTTTAACGATTTGATGGCCTCATTTGATATGGGTTTTGTTAATATGCTGTGTAGGCCCCCGGTAGAGTTTAGTCCCACTTATGTTGGGAGAGGTCATAATACTCTGATAGATTTTATCACCATTTCTAACTCCCACTCAAGTTGGATAACTGATTTCTCAACACATATAATTGGGGTTAGTGACCATCTCCCACTTGGCTTTGGTATTCAGTTCCCTGTATACAAGGATTGCAATTTGATTGAAAGACTGGTCTGGACTAGTAACTGTACCTTAAGCAGACAAAATGGGTACGCTCTTAGATGGTCCCAGACTAATCCCGAGATTACCAATGGGAATATAATAAAGCAAGCATTATTACCTATTAATAGATGCCTACAGGACGAGGTCTTAAACCTGGAGGTGAAGGACTCTTTCTTAGAGATCACCAGGATAATTAAAATGATTCTTTTCCGTCCCACTCGAGAACGGAATCCGCCTAGTAACGGGTGGTTTGACTCGACATGCACCCAAACCCACACCCAATTAAAGAGGGCGTTGAGTAAAAAGCCAAGAAATCAGGGGGAAATTACTCAGTGCAGGCGTAGTTATAATCTGGCGCGAAAATTACGTAAACGTAATATAAAGAATGAAGCCTGGGCAAACCTCTATGAGGCCTCCTTAAGCAGGGATGGTTCTGCTTTCTGGGCAGCTGTTAAGGCCCCATTTTTTAATTTGGGAGATAAGGGCAGTCTGGAAGTGGCAATAACAGAAGATGCATGGATAGATTTCTTTGCCGAAGTCTACAACCAGGGTGGTGTCCATAAATTGGTAGACAGCGGGAGTAAGATAAAGGGACCTGAGGAGGCTGGTTTTCTGCCAATTGCCCTAGAGGTGACACTAACTGAAATCCAAAATGCCATTGATCAGAGTAAGGGCAATAAGGCCCCGGGCGCTGATGGCATCCCCATCGATCTTTTTAAACATCAGATGGACCTTTGGTCTCCGCTTCTTAAGCGTGTACTTGATGCTAGCTGTGAACTGGGCTTTATAGATACTTGGGCAGAATCAATAATCATCCCCATATTTAAGAAAGGGGACAGGGAGAATCCCTCCTGTTATCGTCCCATATCCCTCCTGGATTCTTTTATGAAAATTACAGGGAGGGTAGTTTTGAACCGTTTGCAACAATGGGCGGAAGAGACCAATATCCTATCCCCTGTGCAATATGGGTTTAGGGAGGGACGGGGCACAACAGAACAGGTGTTAAATTTTACATTACTCCTGGGAAAATACACACAAGCAAAGGATGGCAAACTCTACGCAGTGTTTGTTGATTTAAGCGCTGCGTTTGATTGTGTCATTCATGATCGTCTGTGGCAGATTCTGAGAGACATGAAGGTGGACGAAGTATTAATCTCCTTCATAAGACAATTATATGCTAGCGCTAGGGCCAAAGTGAGGTTTGGCACTAAGGGTGAATGCACTAAGCCTTTCCATGTCATGCGGGGTGTGAGGCAAGGGTGCGTACTCGCCCCATTTCTTTTTAACCTGTATACCAACGACCTAGAAAAGGAACTAGTGGTTGAAGTACGTGACTCCCCGCAAGTTAAGAACCAACCCATTGTCTCCCTCTTGTACGCAGATGACGCCGTCATTATGTCACGGACTCAAATTGGTTTACAAGCGGCCCTGAACGCATACTTGAAGTTTATGGATAGCAGGGGCCTCAAACCTAATGTGTCCAAAACTTTTGTAATGACGTGTGGAAGACCCAGGAATAAAGAGTGTCGATTATTTGTTGGGAAGGAAAAAATCGCTTCTACTAAATCTCTTTCTTACCTGGGCATAGTACTTGAAGAAACCGGGTCTTGGGGGCTAGTTATTAGAAATAGGACGATGATGTTCAAGAGAGCCACTGCTGCACTTATGTCATTCTCCAAAAAGATGGGAAAAAGACCGCCAGAAATTCTGTTGAAAATTTATAACGCCAAATGCATTAGCACAGCTATTTATGGAGCGGGTATTTGGGGAATTGGCAATTGTAATACTATACAAAAGGTAGAGAATGCTTTTTTAAGATTTATCCTGGCTATCCCGGCAAGTTCCCCTGTTTTTAATTGTCATGCAGAGCTGGGCATTAGATATGTGACTGATTTAATTAGCATGCAACCTCTTTTGCTTTGGCATCGAATCTGGACTACCCCTGATCTGTTGTTAAATAGAGACATTATTGCGGATTGTATGGGGTTGGACAAAGTCAGTAAGATTCCATGGCTGAAGTATATATTGAAATTCACAAGGGATTTAGGTAAACCGGAGTACTACCACCAGCCAGACTCACTGTTCAATATTACTAGAAAAGACCTGAAGCAGTTGTGTTGGTACCATGTTGAATCCCTGAGACTAGGTGTGGAAATGAACAAAAATCTTGTCATTCAGCATCAACTCACCCTAGCTACCTATACTATCCAGCCTTATTTGATTTGGTGCCTGGAAGGCTTTGACCGGTATCTTTTAACACGTTTCAGGTTCGATGTCTTTTTCCGTCTAACCTCATTCCCTAAAGTAAATGATTGGGGTAGAAATCTCTGTAAATGCCCATGTGACAACTTGTCTACCCAATCTACTCTGCATGTTATCTGTTTTTGTAAATTTTATATGTTGGAGAGGTCTAGATGGATCAAACCACTTTTAAAAAAGTTTGGTACATGGAGGCAATGTCGCCCAGCCCTACTGTTTTTATTATCTCTAAATGATGCAACCTGTGTGACTGTCATGCTAGGTTTTTTAAAGAGTATTTTAAAGAAAAGGAAAAGCTTAACAATTTGTTAATATATGAATGTTTTCTAACCATGTTGCTGTGTAATGTATCTGTTGCTTTTATGATTTTATGTATTTAAAATTGAATAAAGCTTTTTCATTCATTCAACATTCATGACTTACCAGTTTATTTGTGTATTTTTTACAGTCCGATGCCATACAAATAAGGCACATAAAAATAAAGGAGAGCAAAAGAAAAGAAAAGAGAAAGCTTGAAAATATTTCACATTTATCCAAAACGAAGAAAAATATATTTTTTTTAACTAGTACTTAAGTGTGGATCATACAAGAACAGCAGGAAACTGTTACTGGACCCAGGTAATAACGATGATTCAATCTAGTCATCTTTCAAGCTCTGAAGAAATAATGGGCCACTCTTTTATACAAGTCTTCTTAGTCAGTCTGGAGGCGAAGTGACAGAGGGTCATATTACCAACAACTAGCGATAATTATCGCTATGTTGGCTTAGCGGCAATATTATTATCGCCGAGCTGCGGCAATTTTTATCGCTTAGGAACCTTGCTATTATCAAGGTTTATCTCCTAAGCGATAAAAATCGGCCGAAATGCATGAATATCGCTGAAAAGTCAGCGATATTCATGCATTATCGAGCTAATGCTCTTAGCCATGTTATCCACTTACCATTGGATAACATGGCTAAGAACTGCTCAGGGGCAGGTGTTAGCTTTTGGAGATAATCGCGTTTAGCGCAAATATCTCCAAAAGTTGGTAATAGGAGATAGCGATGTTAGCGACTGTTTCCAGTCGCTAACATCTTGGCACGTCCACTTTGCATGTCATTAGTGATAAATTTCACTGACATGCAAAGCGGGGTCCAAGATGGTCGCTATCTCCTACTAGCTGTCGCTAACTGGTGTTAGCGCCAGCTAGGTAATAGGGAGATAATTTTATCTCCGCTTTCTTGGCTTTTAAAGTCACAAAAGCGGAGATAAGCCCCCTTGATAATATGCCCCAGAGTGCCTTGCTGCATCGCCCTGTATTGTGGGCTAAAATAATTGTTTTAGAATTTCCCTGCAGAGTGTGCATAAAACAGAAAGTGCATAACTGTCTTACAGTCTACCTGATTACACGTACATTGAACGCTGGTTGTTGTGTACTAGGTATGGTTCAAATAAGGGTGGTTAACTTGGTGAGAGAGTGTGACTGGAGTAACCAGCTCATCGATGATGCCCCCTCTGATCGGTCATCAGCCAGATGGTGCCCTTTGACAAGTTTGAAACTTTTAATGGACATTAAGCTTGGATTAGTTCAGACATCTGTACATTCAATATTCACTCTTCCTGCCTTGTGAAAAAACCTTCATTGAACAGGGACCTGCTTCGGTGTTGACCCACCTTTCGTCCAGCCTTCTGGCTGTTGGAGATTCTACGTCATTCAATATTGGCTAGGGTCGTGGCTACATAGGCCAGCCATGAGATCTTCATGTGGGCTTGGATCGTAAGAATGTTCAGAAGCATGCCTTTATAATAGGACATAGTCTTATACATTTACAGTGTGACTTGAAACAAGATGGCCTTGATGGGAGTTGAATTTATTCACTGCTACGTTGAGGTTATCAGCCTTTCTATAATCCTATAGTCCCGCCGTGTAGGATTCAGTCAGGATTACCTTTGCTTTGTAGGCATTAATGGTAGGTTTAAGGGATCGCCTGCCAAAGTTGCTGAAAAAGCAGTTCATTGCACCAGTATTTTGATTCAGTAGGGCCTCGCTTTTTGATGATTGCACCATTTAGGTAATCTTCTCATCAAAACATGTGCCCAGATAGTCTAACTTTTTACTCTTTCCAGATTTACTCCATGTATTTTAAACTACAATTTCTGCTGTCTCATCAGCCGTACTATCATAAATGTTGTTTTATTTGTAATAATGGCTATTTTTCTCTCAAGACAATAACTTTTAAACCCACGAATGCGTTGATGCACTGAGTGCTCTGTCTGATATAAGATGACAGCATCCTCTGCAAAGCGCAACATTGGAAATTTAATTCCTCCTATTTTGGGGACCTCAAAATCCGGGTCTAAACGGGTATTGCCCATATCGTTTACGAAAAATCTGGATTGCAATCACACATCCGTCGTCAGCCAGGCGTGATCTTAATTCAGGGGTGCACTCCTCCTGCTATCAAAGCGAACTCTGGCTGTGTTGTTCTTAAAATTGTTTTGGAGGGTTGGGATTAGTTCCTCGAAGACACCCTGGGCTCTCAGGATTGTTCAGAAGAATGACCAATCTACCAAGTAGAAGGCTGACTTCAGCTCAATAAATACCATATAGAGGGGGGAATTTTGATCACTGGAAAGACTTTGTGGCTCCTGCCACGCTAGAGGTGGACTCGTGAGTGACTCGTGACCCCTGCTCAGCAACTGTCTTTGCAGCTCCTGGCCAGGCAGAAGGTTCTGTTGCTCTGTGGCTCCTGCAGCGTCTGCTGCCACGCGGTCTCCACAAACCGCTATGTGGTGCAGCCCTATGCAATCCTGTACAGATTAACTATGAAATAGGTCCTATGTGTTCTCTGTGATCAAAATTATCAGGGTCTAATTTATTTCTTATCCTTATTATAAATTTTACAAATACAGAGCTCAAAACTATGTCATTTCCTTTTAGACATCTTATAAGTGCTTGTCTACAAGTTTGTATTCCGCGGATGTTAACATGCCACTTAAGTGTTCTTCTTCCATGCAAACCACACCTCCTTTGACTCCCCCGAGTGTTTAGTTTTCAAAAATGTCTGGGTTTGGTAGGTTTCCCTAGCCAACCCCCGAGCCCGGGACCAAAAACGCAGGTGATTCCCTTGCAAAACCAGGTTGTTTTATGATAGATAATTTTGTTGTCACCACAATAGGTTTTGGGCCCTTCCCTGTCACAGGCAATTAGCCCGCCCACATAAATGAGGTTCCATTTTTATCAAGATACTTGGGGAACTTATGGGTGGGTGGACATATGTGGCTCCCTGCAGATTCCAGAACTTTCCACCACAGAAATGTGAGGAAAATAGTTTTTTTAGATAATTTTGAGGTTTGCAAGGGATTCATGGTAACAGAACCTGGTGAGAGCCACACAAGGTACCCCATCCTGGATTCCCCTGGGTGTCTAGGTTTCACAAACGTACAGGTTTGCTAGGTTTCCCTATGTGCCGGCTGAGCTGGGGCCCAAAATCCACACCTAGGCACATTGCAAAAAAGGGTCTGTTTTCAGTGGAAAAATGTGATGTGTCCACGTTACATTTTGAGCCGTTTCCTGCCGCAGGCACCTGGCCTAACCACACAAATGAAGTATAATTCTTATCTGGATAATTAGGGGAATACAAAATGGTAGAAAAGTGTAATTACTAGTTGTCTCTCTGTGCATTTATGGCTTCCAAATATAATACAGTGTGTAAAAAAAAAGTATTTTTGAAAATTGTCTTCTAATTCACATGTTAGTTTGGGTACCCACAAATTCAGAGATGTGCAAATAACCACTGCTTTTAAACTCCATATCTTGTTCCCATTTTGGAAATTCATAGGCTTTCTTGATACCTATTTTTCATTTTTATATTTTACCAAATAAATTGCTGTTTACCTGGTACACAATGAAAAACCATTGCAAGTTACAGCTCAGTTAATAGCTCTGGGAACCTCGGGTTTTTAGTGAACCTACAAGCCCTATATATCCCCGCAACCAGAAAGGTTCAGCTGACATAACGGTATATTGCTTTTAACAATCTACGATAGTTAGAAAAGGTTACAGTTGATAATGTAGGCACACATGGCTGTTTTTTTTCAATTCAATTTCATTTTTTTAATGTTAACTGTTACTTTCTATAGCAAAACCTTGAAGGGTCTACACATATGATGCCCTGCTGAATTTTCAGAAATGTATATATTTTTGGTACACCATTATTGTTTTCCAACCCATTCCTACACTTTGGTTTTCCGACAAAAGTCTGCCTTTTCCTATAATCTGGGAAGATGGTGATTTCAGGTGCCAAACCTTTCATTGATGCCACTTGTAGGGCAAAAACTGAGTTTTTCTTCTGCAGTACTTTTCCCCCAGTTTCCACCCAAAAACGCAAATGTAGCTGTTTTTTGGCTAATTTCTCGGTCCCCTCCAGGGAAATCCGCAAACCTTGGGTACTTTTAGAATCCCCTGGATGTTGGGAAAAAGGACGCACATTTGCGTGGATACCTTATGTAGACAAAAAATGTGTCAGTCAAATTAACTTTATTTCACCGATACAATAACTGCATAAACATATGTGATGTTTTGTAATATTTGGAATGTATATTTGTAGAATACTTTTTATGCCCTTATTGTATCGGAGAAAGAAAGTTAATTAGACAAAAAGTTATAGGGGCCTAAGCGTGAGCTGACACAACTAGCCAAAAAAAGGCTTGGCACAGGGAGGCCTGGCAGCGAAAGGGTTAATCCATAAAAGGTTTTAGAAACCACTCACAATCACTGGATGATGTAATCAGTGATGTTGTCAGTGATGTTATCAGTAATGTCACTGACCATGTCATGAGTGATGTAATATGTGAGGTCATAAGCAGTGCTTGGCAGGGGTGTAAGTTATAGTTAGTTCTGGTAACTATAACTGCTTAATTTCACTGGGTTTGTACGAGTGAAATCTGAGCCTAACTATAAGGTTTCTGTAACCTTTGGTTTTTCCAGTGAATTTCTAAGTTTTTTTTTTATTCTATATCCTAACTATAACGTCCCTGTGAGCTTTGGTATTTTCAGTGGAAAAAAAAACGATATATATATATATATACAAGGAGCCGAAACGTCATGCGGCATACTCTGCGATAAATAAACAAATGCGCCTAATTTGGTCCGTGTCCTGTTAATCTTTGGCGTCCTACCTGGCGTTGAATTGGATGTTCGGAATATATATATATATATATTACAGCTCCAAACAAACACCAAAGCGCCGCACTCCCAGGCGGGTGCTTCCGTTGCGAGGGTGCACTCGCAAATCAAATACTGCTCCACCTTCCAGTAGCGTGTCTCCCGCAGGAAGAAACGAAGCACTCACGGAGGTATAATTACTTCTATTTTATTTGAACTACAGCAACTGACGCGTTTCGGTCGGAACCTTTGTCTAAGTATACATATATATACACACACACGTACATTAATATATATGTTTATATATATTACATTTATAAATATATTTTACATTTATAAATATATATTACATATATAAATATATACAAACGTACATGCATATTAATTAAACGCCTGTGGTTGTATTTTGTTAATTCGTCGGTTTCCACATTGAATTACGTAATCAGCAGGACAGAGAAGGAAGACTCGTTTTCTCCTTTAAAATAGCCTCTATGCACCATTTCTGTAAAAGTGTTGTCATGAAAAACACATTACCCAACGCTCTTTTCCTGACACAGCATGACATGCAGAGCAAGGTAAAATTAAATCCAAAAAGGTGAATAAAAATCACTAAACTAATCTCTAAGAAATCTTACATGAGTTACTTGCCAATCCAAGGGGAAAGGGCCTGTCCTTGGCATTTACCACAAGAGTGTTTTCCTTGTTCCCAGCCTATGAAAAAGCCTTTGTGAGGCAGGGCTGGCTGAGTAAAGCAAGCTTTCAGTGCCGGCTCTGTGAGTCGCACAAACAGACTTTCAGACAGAGGAGCGCTTGACAGCTCTCTGCAGCAGCACTTCCCGTCGACTAGTCCACACGCACCACCTTCGTCAGCCACCACGTACACATTGGCAAAAATTCTCTCCCCGTTCCACTTTCATGAATCAGGAATCACCCGGTCTTGTAACCAAATTAAAAAAGCTGACTAGCGCGTTTCTGTGGTAATATGTGGCCATTTGCCTGGGGGCTCCCCAATCGAAAGTGCCACAAATAAACTTGGTATACTCCACGACATTTATGTGTAAAAGGCTGAATGCAGTTTTGATAATGGAGTTATGAGTAGGCCAAGCTTACACAGCAGTCTAAGAAAGACTGATCGGTTCCTTCAACTCATAAACTGACTTTGCAATGGCATCATTTCACCGAAAAAGAGATACAAGAAGTAACATCACCTCGCCACAAAGACATCAAATGAACGCTGTGAGGCTACTGATTTGTGTTTTTATATAATTCCTGTTGAAACCGCGGGGTTCGGAAAGTAAACTATAAACGGGCATAAATAAAAACACAAACAACCAGATGCTGGAAGATGCAAAAGTTAAAGACACACAAAAAATTACTGGAAAGAATAGAGGAATTACAGCGGCAGGGAATAGGCTACTGGTGTTGGAAGCCTCAATACAGGGGTAATAACGTCTTCTCCAGTTACCCACAATTATGTCGAGATAATATTAGGAATCAAACAACACCAGCTATCAGGAGTGTTAGCAAGCAAGGCCTTTTTTTATTTTTCATTTAAGCAGTCATCACAGTCACATTTCAAAGGTATACTTGTCATGACAAAGCAACAATTCTGAATTCAGGTTTCCAAAAGAAGACACACGTAAAAAAATATACAATAACAGTTCAGTTGTGATTGGCATCAGAACAGATCCAGTAGTGTATGTCATCGGGCTTCAGGCATACACTTATTGTGTCACAGTGACATACATCATAAGGATATTGCAAGTAACCGAGGAGTTCCATAACCATATAGAGAAACAAGGCCAAAGGACTAGTTCCTTTATAAGGTTATGGAACTCCAAGGTGAATTGCAATATCCTAATCATGTATGCCAGGGTGTACTTCATCCAATTTTATACATGGTCACACCATCACCTGTCCTACAATTCAACTAAAACCTTGGTGTTTAGCTCTTTCGTATGAAAGAGTGAGCATGTTTGCAAGCATGAATACAAATAAAACCTCAAGTGCAAAATTAAACACGTACAAAATCTGTTAGATATCTGTTGTAAATAGAGCTTAGAAACACTTCAATACAAGACCCTTTTTTAAAAAAGAAAAAAAAGTGTAGTAGGTCGGAATGTGGAGAACCATGCAGAAAAACTCTAGCTTTTCTCCATCAAAGGAAAGCAAAAAAATAAACATTGTAAGCTATTAAGATAGAGCAGAAAAAAGAAAAGCAACGTTTTTGTTGCTTTAAAGGGCTGCTACAGTTATTCCATGGCACTGTGAGTCAGAACTCGACTGTAATAACATGTAGTAGTCGAGGTCAGAGGTTTTTTCTTTATAATCTGAGATTGGATGCAACACAATTCGCCGATTATACAGAAATTAGAGTTTGCTGTTTATACAAGGATTGCAGAATCCCATATATTATATGCACATTATACATTTGCTAGATTGGACAAATAATACAGCATTGGTGACCAAAAATCTTTAGGGCTCGATGGGTTTGGAAGTGTAGTGGCATGTTCCGACAATTCTTCGCACAGCGTCATATCTTTTAGCCTGCCTTTGAAGCAGGGAGCCAAGCCCCAACCTCCCTCCCCATCCCACAATGCCTTGGACACTTTCCCTTTGCCGAAAAGCATGACTTTAGCAGTCAGTTTTCGGTATTCAGTAGAAATGTTTTTCACATAACTCAGCAAGCAACGCAATAAGTGATCTTATAGGCATGCCCAGCCATGTCCTCCTGTCGCATCTATTGGTTGCCTCCAGAACGCAGCCACCCGAACAAGCAATGCTTTCACTTAGCAATTTAAGGTGCGGTGAGTCTCTGGTACAGTCAGAGGCACTCATCCCTCAAGTCCGCCTACAGAATCACTCTGCCACTTGATGCTCCCTGAGAAAATGAACATATGTTTTATAACGCTGATGTGCTGCAGAACAAGGCCCAGATTCTTGCAAAAACACATAAAAGCACGGGCGGGCATTTACGCCTCCACCTGATAGTACTTTTCAATTTATTTTCTATTCTCGAAACTGCCTGGTAATGCCCAAAAGCAACAGAATGTGTGACGCACACTATCGGCCATACTTATATCTAGTCCTTGGCTCAGTCGGCCATGCCAGCGCATGGTGGTCATTGTTGTACAACAAATATATTGATTGCAGTTCATGACACTCATTTCACTCTTTTTAGCGCTCCTCAAAGGAATGTAACACAGCTGGGCTTAAAGCTATTCAAGACTCCATTTTTTCACAATACAGTGACAGTTCGTATTTAATAACAACCTCCCTGCAAGGAATCATCTTAGTGAAATGACCCATTTGGAGACTAAAATAAGAGATCCTATGAACTGCATTGCCTCTTGGCATTTACTTGTTAGAAACGTAGTGGTGCAGTTGATGACACTTGTGCGATAATTTTGTTTGAAGCGCTACTGAAACCATCTTTACAACAAAGAACGTGCAATAACATCCTGCAGAGCAATCCCCAAAATGTTTAGATACGTGTCAGCCATTGATGTTTGAAATGTAGTCATTATGTAGCTTGTGGAAAATGTCTGTTCAATGGGTCCAATAACTCTCTACAACATGCACGACCACTCTCAAAATCCTATCTGTTTAACGTTGATACCAACAAGTGCATCACATGTGTACTCCTACATCCTCTCGTGCCTTGCACCTTGGGACCTATTCACAAAGGTAAATTTGCACATGTATGCTCACCACTTCTGAATATAGAGTTCCACCTAAATGTAAACATACATGTGCCCACCCCCTCAGTTCAGGGGATGGAAACACCTAGGACTGAATTTTTAAGAGTTAAGTTACCACTAGTAACTTATCACAAACAAGGGGAGATCTACCCCACCTTTGTGAGATCACTCTGTGGGAACATTTAGGGGAAGTGAATAACGTTTATTAGTTAAAAAAAAAGAATTTGAGGTTACCCCAAAACCTTTCCCAGGATGCTTGTTTCCGGTCAAGGGAAGACATGACTTGGCAGTTCGGGCTGGACTGTTCCCATGAGGCACAGGGTCAAGACTGATTTGCATATAGCTGTGTCTGAATTGAGGGGGGTGGCGAAGTGAGCTAAAGACGATGATGGATTCTACCCAGATCTGGGATTGGGGGTGAGTGTCTGAAAAATTCCAGCACTCCTTTCATCATCTTCTGGTGTTTGCTTTATATAAGATAAACAACATACTTGTACTGTTATTTAAGGGTTTAGGATTGGGTAGAAGGAAAGGGAGGTAAGGGTGACTCTAGAGTTAAAGGGTGGGTAGAGGTAAAGGGAAGTGAGGGTGACTTGAAGGTTCAGGTGGGTAAAGGGAGGTGAGGGTGACTTGAGGGTTTGGGGATGGGTAAAGGTAAAGGGAGCTGAGCGTGACTTGTGGGTTTATTGCGTGGATACAGGTAAAGTGAGGTGAAGGTGACTTGAGGGTTCATAGGTGGGTAGAGGTAAAGGTAGGTGATGGTGACTTGAGGTCTAAGGGGTGGGTAGAGGTAAAGGCCTAAGTAAAAGCAGGTGAGGGTGGCTTGAGGGCCCAGGGGTACGTAGAGGTAAAAGGAGGTGATGATGACTTGAGGGTTCAGGAGTGGGTAGAGGTAAAGGGAGTGGAGGGTAACTTGAGGGTTCAGGGGTGGGCAGAGGTAAAAAGAGGTGAGGGTGACTTGATTGAATAGTATGTTGTGGTATGCATATAGGATGGTATGGAAGGGTATTTATTGTATGGTGTAGTATATGGTATGGCCAGTCCTTTTATAGTATGTTATGGAATGGACTGTCATTGTATTGAAGGAATGGTATGGCCTGGTAATGTATAGTATGGTATGTTGTGGTCTGTTATTGTATGATATGGTACAGTGTAGTAAGTCATTTCCTGGTATTGTTTAGTATATTATGGTATGAGTATGGTAAGGGCGTGGGGCTTACAACCTATGAACATGCAAACACATGATATTAGGCAAGCACCAATATCACCAAATGGTGCAGTATAAAAACATGTATCTTATGTTGGCCTTCCGAGTAGGAAGGAGGCATTACACGGAATGTGGGCAAAAACAAGGAGGATCTGCAAGCAAACACACCCTTTGTGAATGTGCAACATGTAACTTTATGAAAACATACTAAATTGCATTGTTTATTTGAGAAAAGTGCATTACTGGAAAGTGTAGTCCAGAAACATCTGGCAGGCAAGCAACTTGCGAAGGGAGTGGCAAACCCAAAACTAAAAATCAAAAGAAGGGGTATACAAGCATCCAAAATGTGTACGATAGAGCGTGTAAAAGAACCATACAGACAGTGTACACTCACAAAAAAATACTAAAATTCAAGCGAAAACAATGCGGAAGAGCACTAATCAAGAAATCAGTCAGTACATGGTCTATGCTCAAGGGAAGAAAACAAAAACACAAAGACGAAGTGAAGCCGACATGCACAGACACGCTCTCACCAATGAAAAGGAAGAAGATAAGAGTAACAATGAAGCCAATCAATGGTAAGTAATGGGCAGGCTAAACACCTCTTTTTAGAGATTTATTTTTATACAACAATTGATCGCTGCAAGCGCATGCACACTGCCTCAGACGAGACCTAAAAATATATACCTAAGTGTGCAGAGATCTCACCCACATTGGCAGGTATCTTTGGGCAGAAAAGATAGGTGAGGCGGAGCTCTCTACATGCAGGTTCTTGAAGAGCATTTTGTATTATGTGAATAGTACTAAACTAGTACTAATTTACGTATTGCAACATTCAGTTTGCGAATAGGCCCCTTGGGTCCAAATAAGCTAGCTTGTTAGCCCACAGAGGCACAAGATGAATTAGTTCGATTTGTAATTTACTGCTATATGCTGAACTCTCTATGGTTATTGTCTCATCCATCATTAAATTGTTTATGTACTCATTCAAACTATATGACTAGTTTCTGTTGGAAATGTACCTGCTGTTCTAAAAAAAAGATATACCCCCTTTTAATTATTCGAATGTGAATCGTACAATTCCTCCTTTGCAGAACATTCTACTGATTTCCGTTTTCTGGGTAAAATAATCAATAAATGAGTGAATCCTCATGCATACAATAGACAGAAGAGTGGGGAAGGCAAACACATCAAATATGCCTATAATCTATGTCTTTATATACCTCTACATCTGTCTCTTACACATAATTCTCAGATGATGAGAATCGTCTCTTTTAGTATATGACAATCAATATATCAGATGTATTCGGTGGTCAGCCTTACTCCATTCCCTAAATCATCGTTCGATCTTTGCCCAAAATAAATCAATTTTGTTGCTACGCATTCGGTTGGCAGCATTAGTCCATCTCCTAAATTACCCTTCAATCCCCACCCCAAAATAAATGAGTCTGTTCTCTTGCCGCATGTCAAGTATGCATACTCTTCATACCAGGGTTAATGTGAAATTTCATTCAGTGTATTAAAGCACACTGTAAACATTTTTAAAAGGTATCACTAATCTGTTTTTTGAGAGAAAATATTAGATTTTTTCATGACATTTTCGTTTTTGCTTCCCTGTATCACACCCCTGACATTTTGTATGACAAACTGTCTCTTTTGCTCTCTGAAACAGTTTTTTTCATAAGAGAGAATACAACTGAACTCAAAGTTAGTGAAAGGGAATCATTATTGGCTGGACCACAGCAATTAATGCCAATTGGTGTGACAGGAAAAGGTGATGAATAAGGGTGTGTGTAAGTCTACATTTGCGAAAACTCCATTCGGAATGCAAAGCACGCCCTGGTAGACTCTCCAGGGCATCAATCACACCATCCCGCTTGTATAGGCAGTCAATCAGAGCTGTAAGGGTCTAAAACGCTTTCGTACCCAAACCTGCAGAGTCTCTTTAGAAATATGCTACTCTACAACATCACAATGTTTACAATAAATAGGAATACAAATAGTGAAGGGTGGAATGTATGACGATATAACACAAACATTTCCAACACATGCCTTTACAACGCGTTTTTTACATCACAACATCCATTGCAACACATTATTTTACATTGCATGCCATCACAATGCATTTTAAGAAACTACATTCCCAACGCATTCCATTGCAACGCATACCATTACAACGCATATTAGTTTTCGGGCAACAGTACGTTAAGTGTTGGATAGTATAGGGGTAAAAATTACTATTCCCACTCCAGTGAGTGCAACAGTAGGATAAGTGTTGCATAGTGTAGGTGAAAAAAATTACTTTTCCCACTCCAGTGAGTGCAACAGTAGGGTAAATGTTGCTTTGTAATGACTGCGTTGTAAAGGTAGTGCGATGTAATGACTGCATTGTAAAGGTTGTTTCCCAAAGGGGGAAAACAATTGTTCTGAGCGTATCTCAGTCTGTTATGTTTGTGATTGATGTTCCATTTCAGGCATGGACCAATCACATGCACATTATTGAAAACCCGGCCCCAAAAGGGACAGAGGAGCACAAAGTGCTAGGTCATTTTCCCACCTAATGGCAGTAGAAGCAGGTGTGTTTTGGTCTTTTGGGGCCTTATCCACAAGGTGCAGCATGAGTCCTCATGCTGAGTGAGCTACCACACCATTGTCTGGCATTCCCAGAATTTAATTTGAGCCTTGGTTTCTGATGCTCAGTACCCACACTTAATTGTCAACACCAGCACTTTTGACAGTTTGCCACATGGTGGCACTGTATGTCTTATTTAGAGATGAGCAGAACAACAGTTGTTTTATAATTCAATATGCATTATAAAAGACTAATAACTGCCACCCTAGCCATTTTATATCTTTGTGTGGCCTGGAATAGGCTGCACTGTTGCATCGTGTAGAAGTGTGATGGTTAACAGTTGTGCTGGTACTGGCATTGGTAGCGCTGGCAGGGACACTGGGTGGTGTACGCTGCAGTGGCCTCCTGACCAAGGCCCTGGCACTTAGTGGTTTACAAATTAAGCACTGGCATACCCATGGTACTTAAGGCAAATTACTAAAAAAGAAAAAAAGTGCTGGATACATTTTTTTTTTGTGAATCTGAAATATATGTAATTCATCTGGCTGCAGTTCATTCCAATGTTGTTTTCCCAAGAAGAGATAGAGAGCACCAATTATCATCATGATTCAGATTCCAATGCAAGCCATGCAATGAAAGATACAAGACATTATTATAGAGTTTGAAGGGAAAATGTGATATTTATTATTTTTGTTTTAACTTTTTTATTGTTGCTTAGGTTACCAAAACAAATCAAATAAACAGAGCTACCACAATTATCTTTTACAGTATTCTGTTGGGTGGCCATCGCTTGCATTCAGTACACAATATAGAGGACCCTCCACCTTAGCCTAGAGTGTGACCAGGTGTATGGGGGTCCCCATCCTAGTTTCCGTCCCCTCTTAGCATCTCCCTGGTGCTGCTTGTAGTGTGCTGTGCATCTTACTCTCCCCTTAAGGATATATTAATATTTTCACTACCGGTGCGTTATACTAACTGAACAAGCTTTAATAACTAACAATGCCTTGGTGGGATCTGTAATGGTGGGAGAACATGGTCAGCAGTATGGTTGTCTCACCCATCGTCAGGGGGGTCGCAGCGCAGTAAGTCCAGGGGTCCATTTTGAAAGGGCTGTTTCCCATAGTTCTGGAACTTTTCTAGGAACACAGCCGGTGGGTCTTTTACCCCTCCCATGCTCATGACGAGCTCAGCTCGTCATGAGTCACAGTGGAGTTGTGCTCATAATGAGCTCAGCTCGTCATGAGCACAGGTTCACTGTGAGTCATGACGAGCTGAGCTGCGGGACCCCCCCCACCCCCGCACCGTGGGGGAATTACCCTAGCTGCCAAGGGGTTAAGCAGCATGAAAGTGTGAAGGGGAGAAAAACATTAATGCACAGTCAATTTAAAATTCTGCTTCCTGATACAGAATGACCAAAGGACAATTGAGAAAAGTTAGTTAAGTTTATTACAAAGCCAAAAATAACTGAACATAAACACATCTTAACACAAGGGTATAGAATACAAAGGAAACAGCATAAAGCCTACACACCCAATTCAGACTGTGCAACATGAACAGAACTATTAACTTGAGACGGAGGATACAAACAATCAAGAAACAGGAGTCCAAATTTCCCTGCATCAGAGGTTGGTGAGTGAAGAGCATTTAAACTATCCCTACGCTATTACTAAGATGACATCCCTATGGTAATGAGTAAGTATTTCTAATCAGGAGGAAAGGTGTCAGTCATGGAGCCTTCCAAAGACATTTCTCCACTGTTGGGATAGGTCAAGCAGCATAAAGCCACCATCACAAGAGTAAGAACTTGTTCTGAGAGGCTCCCTTTCCAAAGGCAAGGAAGATGTGGGCACTATCTCTACTTCCAACAACCAGTTATCCACAGGCAGAATTCCCTTGATGCACTTCAAACATATACACCACAGTAGGTACAGTCATGAGTGTACTTTTCAATGGTGTTCTCCATGTACATCCCATTGCAACAATTTGTTCTTGCCGCCAATGCCTTCTCCCATGTGAAACCAACTGTTAACCCTTTTCGCCTGCAATCCATGTAATTATAGCTTCTTCTCTCTTAGCTTAGTTGCTCGAACAAAGCCATTACTTTGCCTAACAAATGTCTCTCTATCTAAAACGCAAAACATGAGAAAGAACAGTTTCCACAGTGCAAATGAAATTCAGAACATTCATCCTAAAGCGAGAGTTGTCAGGATTGCATTTAAGGCCCACAGGTTTGACTAACATAAGAACGTATCATTTAAACATTACTAGTGGCATAATTAATTTTACATTTCGACTAACACATTCAAATAATTGTGGAAAGTGTTATTATTAAACATATCTAACACATGAGTAAAATCAAACTCCACCCCACGATTTCTCGATGTTATCTTTTTCTGCTAGTTACACTTATGTCCTACATTAACTCTTCAAAACACTTGCCAATAAACTGAAATATGTTGCGTAGATAAATTAACATGCTCACAATTCTAACACTCACATTTACACGAGACAGGATTAAATGCGGGGGCATTCTACACATGATTATGATGCACCCCTACATGTAAAATGCGTCCATGAATCTCCTAGTCTCCCCAGTTTCACCCCTGCTGTAAGTCGCCCACAGGGGTATTGTTTTTGCCCTCAATCCTGTTCAAGGACAGTATTCTGTCCACCGACCGGACCATCATGGCTGTTTTTGAAGATAAACTTCCTGAATAAGTCAAAAAAGGTTTTCTTCTAATTATTTTTGTAGCACAGGTGAGGCACTATTTGGCATTTTCTAGATTTCATTTTCAGTCGCCAACTCAAACAAGTACAATCCGCTTTCCGGAAAGCTTGCCATGGCTGCAGCGCGCTCAAACAAACCCAGACTGTCTCAAACCGGGTGGCAAAGCAAGGGGAAAATGCCAAAGCACATGGAATTATTTGCCCTGCTGGTTCCATGTAAAGATGGGAATGTACCACGAGAAAAACATCCCACTGCTCAAACAGAAGGGAGAAATACAGCCTTTAGAAACCTGCAGCTAACTTTTTCCAGCAATGGCTAACCTGGATGATTATACACAAATGTCACAACAACGTTAGTTATTCAAGGAAAACCACCCTAGCGTTTTGTTTAAAAAAACAAATTTAGTCCATTTTGTTTTTGTGTTTGGTTCACTTATTGTCTCGTTGTTTATGTTAGTACTTGTTATCCTATTAGTCTTGCAAAACACTGTTCTGGTCTTATGGCTGGGCTTGCCTTTAACAATATTGTAAATAAATGATTGCATAAATATAAAATCTTCCACAAGGACCCAAGTAGAACAGCCTATATTCACCAACCTGATCAAGGCTCCTGCTCCAGGAATGCCCAGCAAGAAGACCAACCCTGACTTTCTCATCAAACCCCTTTTTTAACACGCCCTCGTAATACCACTATTTAAGTGTTGTATTTCATGATCAGCGTGTGTTTTCACTGTGAACCACCCTACCATGGTCATATTTGAAGACATACTGAAAGCTATTGAAATCTATGTATTAGAACTGTTCTACAAACATTTGAATTGAGACTTGTAATAGTAAGCCAGCAAAACAAACCAACTGCGTTTATTTTGTATTATAAGTTCTTCAATTATAAAAAATACTCTAGGGCAGATTTACTAGTGTTTCACACAATGCAAAGCAGTAAGACAACTTTCTGCGATACGCTTCATCGTGTGAAAGGGGGAGAGCAGGAATGCGCCATATCTACCAAGATATGATGATTTTCTGCTCTCTCCCTTGTCTGGCGTCCTGTGTGCTGCCTTGTGATGTAGCAGAAACCGCATTTTAATTGTAGGGGTGCATTATAACCACACATGTAGAGTGCACCAGCATATAATCCCTTGTCATGTTAAGATGAAGTGTTAGAATTTCGAAATGTAATAACATGAAATGTGATGTGTAGAGGCCATTGAATAGTAACATGGAGAGATAATGTAGAAAGGAAATGTAACTAGCAGCAAATATTAACATGAAAAACTCATGTTGTGGAATTGACAATCATTCATTTATTAAATGTGTTTATAAATGTGTCATTTTACATGTAGGTAGGAATATTAACTGGGTGTGCCTTATCCCTTATGCAATTTCATTAATCTCATATGCCATTTTTCTTATGTTAGCTGAATTTTGTAGGCCTGAAATGCAATTTCCCTGGAAGCTCTCGCTTTAGAATTAACAGTTTTAATATATGTGTGCTGTGAATTTCGTTCTTTGTCACTTTTTATGTTGCAGGTGGAGAAAAGTGTCCTTGTTAACTAGAATAATGTCTTTGTGTTATTTATGAGGCAAGGGGAGTAGGCGATACATCGTAAGCTCTAGCAGATATGGGATTTTGTTGTGTTTTCAAACCGGAGAAGGCCTGGGAATCAAGGTCAACATGTTGTCATTCCAGGAACATCGCTCTCCCATGGAAAATTACCTTTAAGATCGTGTTCAGAGTGGATGCGTGACCTGCAATGACTCTTGGGAAAATACCTGTTCTAATGTGATGTGAAGGTAGGGAAGTGCCCACTTCTCTTTCTTCAGAGAGAGAGCATCTTAGAATGAGCTTTGCCTCAATAGCTTTATACTATTTAACCCATTGATGGTGGATAGACTTCTTAGGAAGCTTCCACATGCTGACACCTTTAATTCCTTTCCCTGAAGATGCTTAAATAGGGCTGTTATTTTAGTGATATTGTAGGGATAGATTGACCCATTATTTTCATCAACTCATGAAGGAAAATTTGGACTGATGCCTTTTGATCCTCTGCATTCTATTTCTTGAATTAATTGTTTTGTGCATGTTGCATCTCCTCAACTTTATTCGCAGATTTGGCTTCATGCTGATTCAGATGTATTTCTACACTCTTGTTTGAGGTGTCTTTATGTTGTTATTTTTGGCTTTGTAATAAATTAACTAACCTGAGGTATTCGTCTGTGGTGAATTGATTGGTATTAATAACGACTTTCTCCCCTGTACGCATTACATGCTACTAAAAAGAACCATTGCACAGTGATTCTAAAGTAGGTCCAGAACTTATGGGCCCGGCACTTTCAGTTGGTAGCAGAGGATGGTTTGCACATGAAGTGAGGGGAGAATCCAGAACTAGTCTAGAAAAGAGGGAACCTAGAAATCCAGAGTCCCAAAATAGAGCCCAATGATCGAGAATGGAGATAGACGGAATTTGGCGGAGATGGTGCAGCAAGATCAGCAGCAAAAGGAGGAGTGATTATCAATAGGGTGTATGATATGTGTGTTAGATTGCGGGAATTAATTGATTGTGTGATGTCTGGTAGAGTTTGCTTGAGAGTCGAGTGAATGGGATTTCGGGCCTGATGTGGTCCAAGGATTGAGATTCTAGTCTCAGGTCCCAAAGTTTCCTAAGATCCGGGGATATATTAAAAGGTATAGAAAACACAGATTTTTTGTGATTGTCTAACCGAAGAATTTTGGAGTTGTCGTGAGACATCATCAACAGTTTCACCTAAGACAGGGAACTTTGTGGGAATGGGTCATATGGAAATCGTTTAGTGGACCTTGTCTACAGAGGCAAACTATACTGATTCAGGTGAGTAGCGCAGGTCGAGGGTTGCCGTGTGTGTATGTTCTTGGATGACTGAATTCTATCGATCATTTTAGATGGCAGACAGTTACGGAGTTTAAGACGATTGTTTGAGTGAATGTGTATGGACAACTGTAAAGGAGGGATAGCAACTGCGAGGGGTGAAGGTGATGTCATAGTTTGCCATGCTGCGATAGGTCAGTTGGTGTAATGCCGCACTGGGATTGGGACCTACTATCGGGAAGTTGTGGTTGGAAAATATTGTTCAGTCGTCAAAACTTTAACAAACTTTTATTCAATCATGCGCTGATTTAGGGTGTTGCAGATCTATTCAGGGGGGATCAAGGGGTTGTTACTCAAGTGGGCGATGAAGTGCACCCTGAGGATACTTCAGCACACTATATGATGACAAAAGTAGTGCTCCCTACTATAATTTGGTTTAATAATTGGCACAAAATTACTGAAAAAGAGGGTGAATTGTCATTTCCTCGTTTTGGTTTGTTTCAGTTGGATGTGGTGCACCTGTTGAGAGGAGTGATGTTTGCGTTGTGACCTTAGCCTAGACCAACAACGTTTGAGGTGTTAGAATGTAATGTGATGTGTATACTTGTAAAGCGCACTGTTGCCAGTCGGCGTCCTGGCGCTGTATACCGCTGGGGAACCCGTCCTGGCTTTCCCTGTGGGATGTTCCCTACTGGGAATCCCCAAGGTGGAGCCAGGCATCCCCGGCATTGAGGGGGCCGTTGTGGAGATTAGGCAAGCTAATGCCCAGAGTTGCCGAGTGGGACCCCTGGTTAGAGTAGCAACCGAGGTGAGAATTATCGAGTCCGCTGACCCTGGTCCACGACCCTGCCGCGTCGGGAATCGAACCCTGGTCCCGGGCTGACTTCTGCTTTCGGGTCTGACGCCTCTAACCAGTGAGCCACACCACTCCATGAGTGGCATGGATACATGCAGCACATGCAAAGAAAAGGGAGATATACCAAGGGAAGATGAGGACAACTTTGAGGGCATGTGTAGGAGAGAAATGGGATGCACAGCTTAAGAGATGGAGAGTGGATACTGTTGAGGAAGAAAGGCTGTACCCAATGCTGGTAGGAGAGGTAGAATCTCAGAATTGAAAAAGAAGGGAAAATGGAAATTATGGGAGTAATACTGACGACAGCTTGTGGGATGGGCAGTTTCCTGAGCATCCTGCACTCAGAGGAGGTAAGGCGAGAGTTGGTGAATATAGCGAATGTGGAAAGTGTGTCAGCACCTCAAAAGGGTCCTAGTACATGATTCCTGGGAAGAACCTCTGCAGGAGGAGGGGGACAGGAGTGTCCACTTTAGGAGGCATGAAAGAAAATGCTTCATGGTTACCGGAAGCTTTTACAGTACCGTTCACCAATGGTCCTGGGTTACCGGAAGCTTTTACAGTACCGTTCACCAATGGTCCTGTTGTCCCTGTGTATGACCCGAGCTCGGTGGAAAACCTTAGTCAGCGACAGTCACCTCAAGTAAAAGGAATCATATTGGGAAGGTCAGGGAACACAAATGGAAATCGTCTATCTCTAGTACTTGCAGAAACTAGTACCCCTTTACCAGCTACTGCTGACACTTTGGGAATACGCATAGGTTCTAGTACTACACAATCCATGCCTATGGCAAGCACTAGTTCAGACTTGAGAATGTAGGAAACACCAGTGAGAGGACCAGAGGGTGTAACTTCAGAAGCAAGTGCAAGTCAGGGAGTTGCTGGAAATCTTGGTTGAGGAATCACAATAACAGCAAGGAAGGTCAGAAAAGTACATCAAGTCAGGGAACCATAAAGGCTGCAGTAAATGTGAAACTATTGGATGTGGTGAGGTGGGTTGAGGGTTGAGGTAGACAAGATCATCAGTGGGAATCTACCTTTGAGCCAGATGACCTGTGGTTTATAGCAAAGGATGTCACCCGCAAGGCGAGACGATCACATGAGAGGTATAAAGTAGACCTGTCTTTTTTTTTTAATATATATATTTTTATTAAACATTTTTCATTTTTATCAACAGCTCGTCATTTCTTTTTTATCGTCATATATCGGGAAGACATTTCTTACATCACACATGTCGCAAGGTTAACAGAACCACTTCAACTTACAGCACATGTGTTATTCAAGTGCGATAGACAACAATAATACATAATACAACATAATGTCTTTTATAAGTGCAGTCAGATCATTGTTGATTAGTCATATACTGTTTATAGTACGTAATGTCCAGTGACGTATTGGGAAGAGTGGCATATTGATTCGACTGAGACTGCGAAAAAAGGGAAATACAGAAAAAAAGAGAGGAAAAAAAGGAACCCGTAAACCAGACTAACCCGGAGCACCCATGAAGTAGACCTATCTTGAAAGAAAA
The DNA here is from genome assembly GCF_964261635.1 of Lissotriton helveticus. Lineage (NCBI taxonomy): Eukaryota > Metazoa > Chordata > Amphibia > Caudata > Salamandridae > Lissotriton > Lissotriton helveticus. The sequence continues at coordinate 829,868 of NW_027611855.1, forward strand.
TTATACTGAGCAATAGCAATAGCTGGAGGAAAAGAGAATGACAGGATTGAAAACACACATCCAAGAGTTGGTTATAGGAATATGGGCTTGGAGTATGCTGGATAAGTGGGAGGAAAGGTGGTCTAAAAAGAAGAGTGTCAGGAAAGTGACAGGGGAAACGCCACCTCCAGTTGAGGCATATCCATTATGATAGGTGCGTAGCGGAGGGTATGTGCATTTTCAATGTAGTAGATGTGACCTAGCAATACAAAAGGGGATGATGGACGGAGCGTTTGAGCAAATCAAACCCTCACCCCCAGTCAACTGATCTGGGTTTAATCCATCACCATTCTTTAGCCCACTCAGACACCCCATTTCAGACATGGCTATATGCAAATCAGTCTGACCCTGTGCCTCATGGAAACAGTCCAGCCCGAACTGCCAAGCCATGTCTTCCATGGACCGGAAACAAGCATCCTGGGACCGGTTTCAGATTCATAATCCTCATCAGCCAGGCTATCTTGAACCCAGTGGCCAAGTGAGCAAGGGACTCACGTCTGAGCATACCCTGCCACACTTAGGGCGAACAAAGCGATACAAAGGGGGATGATGGACGGAGCGTTTGAGCAAATCAAACACTCACCCCCAGTCAACTGATCTGGGTTTAATCCATCACCATTCTTTAGCCCACTCAGCCACCCCATTTCAGACATGGCTATAGGCAAATCAGTCTGACCCTGTGCCTCATGGGAACAGTCCAGCCCGAACTGCCAAGCCATGTCTTCCATGGACCGGAGACAAGCATCCTGGGACCGGTTTCGAATTCATAATCCTCATCAGCCAGGCTATCTTGAATCCAGTGGCCAAGTGAGCAAGGGACTCACGTCTGAGCATACCCTGCCACACTTAGGGCGAACAAAGCGATACAAAAGGGGATGATGGACGGAACGTTTGAGCAAATCAAACACTCACCCCCAGTCAACTGATCTGGGTTTAATCCATCACCATTCTTTAGCCCACTCAGCCACCCCATTTCAGACATGGCTATATGCATTCACAAATGATTTCCCCAGATTGAGAATGAAACCTGCTGAATGGTACAAGCAAGTCGATCACTTTGTTAAGATCTCGAAGGTGTTGTGGATTGACTTAAATACTTTCTTCGAAATTGTGGTTCCTAGCAATCTATGGTCTGCATGTAAAATTGCTATAGAATGGCCTGCTGCTGAGCCAGAAAGGGATCCTGTAACTCATGGTCCTTCACCTTTGGTCATGAAAAAGTACGATCAGGTGATCACATGGTTGCAGTTCAAAATAGTCCCTCAAGACATCAATTGTATTAAGATAGATCATACAACTCAGGAGCCTAAAGAGTCACTGCATGCCTATTACAAGAGGCTCTTGCAAGCTTTTAAGCAAAACAGCGGGTAGGACACACTCAACCCAAAAGACATGGGTTAGTTCATCTCAAAATTTGTGACAGGATTGAGGCCAGAAATCACCCTTATGATCCAGCAGCATTTGATCTGCTGGCAAAACACATAGTGGACAAAATTCTATGGTATGCCCGGTATTGCAGTGATGAGGTGGGTTCCTAGAATATGAGGATAAAGGAGAAGTTAATGCTGGTTCAAATGTGAAAAGCACAGAAGGGAGAGCAGGTGCAGGAAACTGGAGGCACAGTAATTTGTAATCAAGGGAATGTCCAAGGAGGAGTCCGGGGTACATCAGGTCCAGTGGGACAGGCGAGAGGAAGAGGTGTCTTCATGGAACCCAAAACAGGTATCCATGTTGCTACGCTGAAAAAGACAACTGCCTGTCATTTTTGTCACAAGATGAAGCATTGGAAACATGGGTGCCACTTAAATCTGGCGATTCAGGTGCAGGAAGAAGAACTCATGCAAGTGACAGACGTGATAAATCAGTTACCGACTTGAAAAGGTCAAGATCCCTTAATGCAGGAGGGAATCAGAACCAGTCAGTGCAAGTGCTGCAACCTCAGAGAATCTAACAGAGCAATCAAACGTACCGTCAGATTCCCTTTATGGAAGCACTAGATGTATTTTATCAGGACCCGTCCCTATGATGGTGTCCAAGGGGGGAGGAACATTGTACTCTTGGACCAGAGTGGACCATATGGGGAACACTATTGGAGACCTTGCTGGAGGGGACTCACACTCTGCATCCTTTCGGAGTATTTCGGACATCGGACTTCGCCCGCATCGCCTGTGGACACAGAGGCAGCTAGACGCACCGAGGGAGCTGGGAACTGTCACACCCAGGTAGAGGCACGCAACGGGGCTGCGAGCGTTGCAGGGACTCCATCTCCCAGGAGTCCCTGCCTGACCGCCATCCATCTTCCGGTCCGCTCTCCCTGTTGCTCCGTCCGCTGCCCACCTGAGGGTTGTTAAAACTTACAGTGTGCCATTAATCAGTGGGAACACTATTGGAGACCTTGCTGGAGGGGACTCACACTCTGCATCCTTTCGGAGTATTTCGGACATCGGACCTCGCCGCACCCGCTCCGCGGGTGCCGCATCGCCTGTGCACACAGAGGCAGCTAGACGCACCGAGGGAGCTGGGAACTGTCACACCCAGGTAGAGGCATGCAATGGGGCTGCGAGCGTTGCAGGGACTCCATCTCCCAGGAGTCCCTGCCTGACCGCCATCCATCTTCCGGTCCACTCTCCCTGTTGCTCCGCCCACAGCCCATTACCACTCTTATATCCTGTTCGTTGTGTCCCGCAGCGCGGGACGGATGCGCGGGACTCAGCTCGGGGCTAAGACCGGGCAAAGAGCGGGCCGCTTGAGGCCGTTAGAGACCGGACCGGGCTTCTCCTCTTGGCTCAATTAATTGCTACTTAACTTTTGCCTTTTGTTTCCTACTATTCCCTGTCGATTTTTGTATAGCCACCATGTCTGTGCGTGAGATTAGAAACAGGGCAACTAAAGGTAGGAAGATGAACGGGACTCTTGATGACTTCATCACTAGAACTAATACTGCCATTGATGTAGAAACTAACAAAATGCAGCAAAGAGTCTCTATGGACCTTGATGCAGCGAGAAGAATATCGCTGGAATTGTCCGTAGCGAGGAAGTCATTGTTAGGCCACCTTGCATTAGCTAAAACTCCCGATCGTAGGACAGGTATTGCTCCTGCCCTGACGCAGGCAGTTGTTCACCGGATTCCGGTCTCTCCACCCCCTGTACCGACGGGGGGGCCATCACTTTCTCCGCCCCTCGAATGCTCGTCCATTTTGGGAGTGTTGGAGCCGGTAAAGGGATCCTTTTCTGACATAACTTCTGATCCTAAGGGAGAGGGAGGCAAGAATACTTTTCCACCTAAAGAAGTGGCTGTTTCGAAACGTAAGCGCCAAACTACATCTGCCTTTTCTAGGAAGAAGGCGAAGGTTGTAAAGGCCCAGATTCTTACAAATGTTAACCCTATTGTAGGAGGGGCGCCCACTATATCTTCCCACTTCCTTCCCCAATCCCTATTACCTGTGGCCCCCAACAGTACAACCAGTGTAGAAACTAGTCGAGTGGGTTCTGAGGGGGTGCAGGATCTAGTTATTGATGGTGAGAACGATGGGGTCCCTGTGTGTGTGATAGGGGGGAGGGATGTGGAATTTTTAACGATTGTCTGGGAAACGCTGAAAAAACTTTTAGCACCTCTGGAAGTCAGGCTTACGTGTATAGAAAATCAACTGCTCGAGACAGAAAAAAGTATTTTAAATTTAGCTACTCTTGCTATAACTGATCACAAATCGAGCAGTATACCTGACCCAGTCGACCCCATATTACCATCCACAGTCCATATACCCTTGATCCCTGTAACTAAACCCATCCCTAAACCCCGCTCTAAGGCATCCATAAGTAATAATACTAATAGCATAAATCAGTTACCCAAGCAATCAGCTGCCCAAACAGTCCCAGCTACAATGGCCATACAAGGGCAAAGCAACAAAAGTCTTACTATCCAAAGATGCAGGGGGTAAACTATAAGGAACAGCATCGTGGGGGTTATGTCGAGCTCCCCCCAGATGTTAGACCTTATGTGGTGGTGCTGACAGGCGTCCCAGAAATTGCATACCATCAGCAGGAAGACTATGGGTCACTAAGAAACAAGGTAACACACTGGCTTAATGAAAACAGGCCGTTACCTGCTCACCTGAGAAGTAAAATTCTCATGGTTCGGAGGGTACCATGGGTAGGCTCATCTCTTAAATCAATCCCAGGTGACTGTATAATTGTTTCCTTCGATGACCCCTACACAGCACATCACATATGCACATGGAATGATCATGGGGGGAATTCGACCATAGTAGCAAGATCCCTAACGTATTTTTATCCTCCGCCTTCACGCCCCAAAAATGGGGGGAATTGGCCATTGTCTAGAAGACATGCATGGGATGATGCAGTAGACTGCTGGCAGGGTACACAAGGGAGATGGGATGGGACACCTACCCACAATAGATTTGGCTGCCTTGAAGATATTGATTGACTCATTAATAATGCGCCTTGCACAGTTTTTTATGAGGACTTGTCCCTCCCTCTTCAGCATCTTACTGCTGTGCATTCTCGAGGTATTCACCACAACCATAATGTACCGGAAATCGGGATTTTGTCCTCAGAGGATAGACTACCCGAATTCCGATTAGTGGACATAAACCTTGAGCGCATTACCAGTAACAAATCAAGGCAGGTGGTCCTTTCCCACGACAACGCCAAGTGTAATAGCCTCCCCGGGGAGTTGCCTGTAACAGGCTGCCCACAGCTAGAGGGACACCTTCGATTAGAACCATCTTCACCCGAACTGACAACAGTTGCATTCCATCGCCGCTGTTGACCGAGGGCGGAGAGCTATTCTGTTCCCCGGCAGCAGAGCTGTTAACGGAGATTGTTGTAACAACGACGGCTGATTCCTCCACTGCTGTCCCTGTCACCACTCCTGGTATTGTTTTGGCCAACCCCGTAAATGACCACGTGCATGGCCTAAGTAGGGTTCCAAGGGAGGGCTTTAAGGTACTCAGTTGGAATATAGCAGGCCTTGCCCGGAATATAGACATACCCGACTGGAATCTCTTCATTGAGCAATTCGGGTTGTGCCTATTCCAGGAAACCTGGTGTTTGGAACCATGTCATAAGGTGGGGTTTACCACTTATTTCGTGTCTGCAACACAATCGCAAACAGGGAAAGGCCGTCCTTCTGGCGGGCTTCTCATTTGGGCAAATATTTCGCTAGGCCTCACTATTAGACACATAGTTGAGGAGTCACCGGATTTACAGAGAATCTCTGTTAGAATGCCACAGGGGGGGAGTAGCCTCGAAGTATTTAACATCTATGTTAGGGGGGCAAAGGGTGGAAAGTCAACATTGTCCACTACGGGTATTGAGGAGGGCCTTAGTTCCTGTGCGCCCGATGCCTTAGTGATACTTGCAGGGGATTTTAACTGCACATTTGAACCTCTGGCTACCGAAGACACATTGGGCACTTGGGAGGATGATGCCAGAAGAGGTATTCCATCTCTCTCGCTGGCCCCTATCAGAATCTGGTCTCAAAATGTTATTGATCTTAATGTACTCTGCCTGGAACATGGCCTTAGGGCCACCAATGGTAGAACTAAGTCAGACCAGCTAGGAGCTCATACACACAATAGAGTGGGTCATTCCTCGCGGATTGACTTCATACTGTTGAACTATAGACTCTGGGCACACCTAACCGATATGGAAGTTATGCAGTCCCCCGTTAGTGACCACAATCCTCTACTCCTGTCTCTGTCTTCCCTCGTGGAGGGTGCTCCATCTGCCCTAAATTCTCACGTCTGGAAAACAACTAACGAAGTAATCCCTTCTAACTGTGCCAGACGGTTAAAATGGAACACCTTTGTGGCAAATGATGCCAAGATCTGGGAGGCCAAAACGATAATGACCAACATCGCAACGCGGTTAGACTCACTAGGACCCATTGATTGCGACCTTGAAGCTCCTAATCTATTCCTTGACGCGACTACCACGCTGGGAGAACTTTTTGTGGCTCACCCCTCAGGCTCAAGGCGCAGCACCAATGGTAGACCAACGCGTAATATGGGTTGGTATTCGCACGACTGTAGCGCGCCAAAAAAGATTTGATTAGGGCGGTAAAAGCGAAGGACGGGGCTCGTATTAGTTGTGCTAGGCGCCACTACAGAAAGATCTTGGCAAAGGCTAAGGCTGAATATGAGAACCAGTTTTGGCAGGATCTATTGGCAGCCAGCCTTAGGAAAGATTCTAAATGCTTTTGGGAAGTAATAAGAAGAAAGGACAAACCTACGGACTCACTCATAACGTGCAATATAACTGAGGGAGCCTGGTTCGATCACTTTTCTAAGCTTTATGTAGCGAGTGAGCCCTATGTTCCGAATCAGGTGGGTCAGCACGCCCCGGGTGAATCGGAGCCCAAGGAGGATTCCCAATTCACATGTAAAGAAGTAGAGTGGGCGATTAAGCGTCAGGTCCCAAATAAAGCAGCGGGCCCGGATGGCCTTCCAGGGGATTTACTCCGTGTTAACCTGGCCAAGTGGGGGAGACTTATTGCTTCCGTTATGAATGCTGGTTTGGCTGGTGCGGCCTTACCGGATTCTTGGAGGGGAGCTGAAGTCGTCCCTGTCTTCAAGAAAGGAGACAGGGACGACCCTGCTAACTATCGCCCCATAAGCCTCCTTGATAGTTCCCAGAAGGTGGCAGGCAAGGTTGTCTTAGGAAGAGTCACGCAGTGGATTGAAGAGAACAACGTTTTGTCAGACTTCCAAGCAGGTTTTAGAACTGGCACGGGGACAATCGAGCAAGCACTCCGCTTGCTGATGCTCTATTGGAAAGTGGTTGTACTGGGCAAAGGAAGCTTATACCTGGCATCTATAGACCTCAGAACTGCCTTTGACCTGGTCCCACGAGAGCAGCTCTGGAGTGTCCTCGACACATTGGGCATCCCCCCTTACCTGCTAGGCATGCTGATAAAATTCCACGTAGACAACTTTGCCCAGATCAGGTGGGGAGCACACGGACAAAAGACATCACGTATTCCAGTAAATAGAGGTGTTCGCCAGGGTTGTGTGTTGGCCCCCACACTGTTCTCGTTATATATCAACGGTGTGGTGGAGCATCTGCTACAAATTCCAGCGGATGCCCCCTCCCTGGCAGGAAAGAAAACACCTACCCTCTTATTTGCAGATGACACTCTCCTGATCTCTAAGACACCAGTGGGCCTACAGAGTCTATTAAACAGTTTTAAGACCTTTTGTGACTCAAGAGGTCTGGTCATAAACACGGGGAAGACGAAGTTCCTGGTTTTAAATCCCCCGAGGAAACTAGTCAAACCACCTATACTTGATCTAGTTCCACTGGAGAGGGTCAAGGAGTTTGACTATCTCGGCATATGTATCTGCGACTCCATGAGTTGGAAACCCCACCTCCAAAAGATGTTGCTGTCCCATAAGAGAGTGACAGGTGTTCTTCTCAATAAACATCGTGGCTCCTCGCAGAAACCTATCGCACGGGCACTGGATATTTACAGGGCTAGGGGTGTTAGTGCAGCACTCTATGGTGCAGAATTATGGGGTGTGCAGAACGCGGACCATCTGGCCCGCTCTGAAAACAAATTCCTCAAAGACTTAATGCCTCTCCCTTATAATACTCCAACTATCCCCCTTTTACTAGATATGGGCATTTGTCCTATTAGTGATCAAGCGAGGTTGCGTCCGCTCCTCCTATGGGCCCGTATCTGGAGAGTCCCTGAATTGTCCAGCTATGCAGATGGTTTAAAAGAGATTCTTGCATCGCCTGGCTGGGCGAAGATTCAGTGGCTAAGGGAAGTCAAACATCTTTTAATTAATTTGGGTCTTGAGGATGACTGGAACAACAGATCTGCTCCGCCAAAGATAACACTAAAAAAGTTATTCTGGTCTTGGGTGTCTGAGGGTAGAAAAATGGATGCTAACCTGTGTAGGTCATCGACTGAATTTCTCTTGGTAAAAGCTGTGCCCCTACGAGAGCTATATTTGGACTCCATCACAGTTTCTTGGGATAGGGCTCTCTATTTTAAATTCAGGGTAGGTGTGCTTCCAGTGGGAACTGTGACTACGAATTGGAAGGTTCCGGCCCAGACCTCGCCCTATTGTCCTTGTTGCTCACATAGACTAGAGACTGTTCCCCATCTACTGTTTGAATGTGTGGCCTATGCAGCACCTCGTAGCAGATGGTTGAAGCCACTCTGTAGAGCACTTGGGACTAGGTCACACCGGGAGGCCTTAGGAATTCTTAAAATGGACCCTCGCCCCCTGTTCGCCATTGCAATGGCCAAGTTTTTAGGCTGGGCATGGCGTATTAGACTTAATAGACTTTCTCATCTTGTCTGAGTCCATTTTTCATAGCTGTACTGTTTTACTGAGTCATATGTATAGAGTGTTCCATAGAGCTATGTATTTTGTACTGTTCATTTTTTAACTGTTTTAATGTCTATGTAATGCTTTTAAGATATCAAATGAAATCGAAATAAAGCTATAAACAAACAAACATATGTAAAATTTGACATAGATGGTCATTCCGTTACATTCTTGATTGATACTGGTGCTATCCATTCTACTGTGAGATCTGCAGTAGCCCCAAACCTACCACTCTTGAGAAAATCAATCCAAGTTGTAAAAGGTGCCAACAAAAGAATGACAAACTTTTTGACAGAAGAGGTGCCAATGAAAATCAGAACTTTACAAGATCATCACCAGTTTGTGGTGTGTGATTCGAGTCCAGTCTGTTTATTAGCTTGTGCTCTCCTGTGCAAATTGAATTGTACCATTTATTGTACGCTGAAGGGAATTGAGTTGCAGACTAATGACGAGGACATCGCTTTCAAGTTGGTGAATCAGAATGATTGTCTGGCCATGTTTACTTTATTGACAGTTGAGGACATGCCACTGGACTCGCGAGATACCATCTCTCCAGTAGTATGGGATTTCACAGGAGAGAATATAAGACTGATTCGAGGAGTCAAGCCAGTCTGCATACAGATCAAACCAAATGCAGAATTTCTGAGAACACCTCAGTACAACCTGACCTCAGAAACAGTGGCAGGGATTACACCTGTGATTGAGTCCATGATTGACAGGGCATTTTGAAGGAGATCATAGGATGTCCGTGCACTTCGCACATCATGGGATTGCAGAAACCAAGCGGGAAGTATTGCATAGTTTAGGACCTTAGGAAGGTAATTCCATGTTGTCCTTTGAGGTACTGAAATTCTGAACCCGTTTCATAAAAGTCGTCGTATCATGACGATTTTGGTAACATCAGACCGAAAATGGGGAGTGTAAGATGTACGAGTATTTTCGTCATATTCGAGTGACGAGATCACCATGAAATCAGGGATTCCGTTCTAAACCCTCGGGTTCCATTTTATGTACGGCAGCCATTTTGTGGTTGCCCTCACATAGGCCGATGACAGTGGCCGAACGAGTCTTCAAGCACATGTACACTTTAGCTGACTTCTGAATGACCTGAGAAAGCGACCCTCTCGCCCGAAGCCAGGAAAAGGACGGTGTCCTACAATGGCCCCGATATGGTAGTTTTGACACGGAAATTTTAGATAATCTAGAGGTTAGACTTTTTAAGAAGAAAGCCCGGCCGGCGATGTTTGACTCTTTCCGCCTATGGCGAAAGGAAGCCAAACAGAAAGAAATTAAATTAGCGAAGAGAAATAAAAGAGAGAAGGGTATCTCGATAATGCAAGCTGCTATGCAGTATAAAGATAACGAAGAAGAACAAGCGAGTGAGCAGTTGCACAGGCAACGTAAAATGGCAATTGATAAATGCTATCCAGTTCTGCCGCTTCTTCAGCAAGATGCAGCGAAGGAACTCGAGAAAGATCCTTTAATGTCACATTTGTTGAGTTCGCCACCCCCTTATGTGCAGAGTGCTACAGCACCTCCGCAACCTTTAGTGGCGCAACCTCTGGTTGCTTTGCCTCTTGCTATTGCACAGCCACCAGCTCCTCTTCAGCTGGCTCCTACTCCTCTGGTGCAGCCTCCTCAAGGGCTGGCGACTTTGCTATCTGTTCCGTCTTTAATTCCTATGACTTTTCCACCTGTTCTCGCTGCCTCCTCTGCCACTGCTCCTACATTAGCTTCTTCTCAGTCCGCTCTATCTCCTGTTCTGTCAACTTCTCCTTCTGTCCGACAGAGAATGACGGATACTGTTACTAGTCTTCTGTCTCCTTTCTTTGGGTCATTGAGCACGACCCCCGTTTCAGAGCATAAACAGTTGCGTAGCCAACTGCCTGATTCTAGAGAGAAGGGAGTATTGGATCATTTGGTGCATAGATGGGTTACCGACCCTACAAGATATAAGTTAGAGTCTGTTATGGATGTCTTCCGCCAATGGGAAGCACCGAAGCAGAGGTATGTTTTTGACAAAATGTGTGCTTTTGTTTGTGAAGAATTGGAGGATAATGATTTGGAACGCAGTTCGCCTGAGTTGAACCGTGTACGGTTCGAGTTTGCAAAAGGCACGATTGTGGGTCACGACGTTGAAAGAGCGGTGGCGACACTGCTTTCATTCAGGAGCGAGTCTCCTGTTCGGTCGCTGTTTGAGCCTGACCCTTCTGTTAGGGAAAAGGTGAGACAATATCCCATGAGAGAAGTTCCTCCTGTATGGAAGGAAGCAGTTCAGGCTGATGCCGCTCATAATATTGATGCTGTACCGGCTCATTTACAGCGTGTTTGGGTACATGTTCCGTGGAAGCGAGCTAAAGTCTTGGCTCTTAAACAGACCTTACCCGACCCCCGTAAAAATCCTGCAGGGTGCTATAAGGAATTATCCCAGACCGCAGACTCATGTGTTATGAATTTAGCTGATATAGACATGTTGTTTGGGAATGTGGTCCCACAGCCTTTATGGGGATTGATTCGTCACACAGATCACGCGCAAGAGTTAGGTGATACCTGGGTTAATATTGCTGCTGCTGACGGCCGACAAGTTGGTGGTGCTAAACCTGAGCCTTTAATTGCAGAACTTCCTGGTAAGATCGTTACTTACATGAAGACTTTAATGCCTGCTATGCGAGTAAACTGGGACAAATTGTCTGCGTGTAAGCAGAAGAAGGAATGAAACTGTGTCCGATTTCTTCACCAGGTTTGAAGAGACGTTTATCGACCACAGTGGTCAAGACATGAGTACTGAAGGTGGTCAACGGTTGTTTGTTGATAAGTTTGTGAATAATTTGCTTCCCGAGTTATGTACCAAGTTGATGGATTCCGAGAGTTTGTGGGCCGTTTCCTCATCAGCACAGATATTGGCTACTGCGCAATACTATGAAAACAGGGATAAGGATGAGAAGGACAGAGCAGACAAGAAGACTAAAGAGTTAAAGACGAAGGTTCTTTTACAGCAAGCGTATCCGCCCCGTAGTAACCAGCGGGACTATCAGCAAACTCAACAGTTTCAGAGAAACTCGCAAAGGTTCGAGCCTTCTCAACAACATTTTCCTGTAGGCCCTAATCAATGTGCATATTGCAAAGAAGAGGGTCATTTTAAAAGTAGCTGCCCTGTTTTGTTACAACGTATGAATGGTGTTTCTTGCGCAAGAGGTCGGGGTGTTCCACAAGTTCCTAGAGGTAGAGGACTTGGTGGGTTCCCCCAGAACGCACGTTCTTTTCCCCCACAAAATTCAATGAATAGTTTTGATCAGCAGAATAACGCGTCTGGTAGGACGACTCAGTACTATGCTGATGACTACTATGTCGAAGGTGAGAATATGGAGGGTAATGATTGCTAGGACAGCCATAGACAAAGAGAGGGAGTTGTTTCAGTTCCAGTAGACCAGAGTGGACCTTATGTCGAGGTGATTACATCAGGTGTGTCAGAGCCTTTTCTGTTGGATACTGGCGCTACAAAGAGTTCTATTATGCACTCTAAACTCCCTGGCGCACCTTCGTCTGGCGAGACGAATATTTCAGTAGGTTTTTCTGGCGCCCCGGTTAGGAACCCGATTTCTAGTCCTATGTCTCTTTCTGTTGGACCTTGTGAATTCGAAGCACCCCTAATTCTGACGACAGGTTGTGGTGAGAACTTATTGGGACTGGATCTGTTGAAAAGATTGTATGCGACGTTGTATTGTTCTCCGTCGGGAGTACAACTCACATTGGGTAAGAAAGTGGTCTCCCCGATGTATTTGTCAAAGGATAAACTTCCGACAGAATTGTCGTCTCTTCCTGATAGTCTGTGGGCTACTGGTCCTAATGATGTGGGTCTTCTGGAAATACCGCCCTATGTTGTGACGTTGAAAGCGAATGTTAAAATGCCACGCATTCCCCAATACAAGATCTCTAGTGAAGGTGAAAGAGCGTTGCTAGCGATCATTCATGACCTGATTGAGAAAGATGTAACTGAAGAAACAAGAGGTAATGTGTGCAATAGTCCGGTTTTGCCTGTTCTAAAAAGGACTGATTACTCACAACCACCTGTATATAGGTTCGTGATCGATCTTCGCGAGGTGAATAAGATTGTAGTTCCGCAATTTCCTGTTGTTCCGGATATCACTGCCTTACTGACCATGATTCCAGCTTCAGCCACGTGGTTTTCGGTGATTGATTTGAAGAATGCTTTCTTCAGCATCCCGATTGCTGAGGAGAGTAGGGATATTTTCGGCTTCTCTTTAGGAGGTCGAAGCTTCCGGTTCAAGCGCGCTCCTCAAGGCTATTGTGAGAGTCCATCAATATATAGTCAGGCTTTGAAAACACAGCTTGATACGATTATTTTACCTGATGGTGCTGCTCTTATTCAGTACGTAGACGATGTGTTAGTCGCTGCAGATACTGAGGAGATTTGTAAAGAAGCCACCTTGTCGTTGTTTCGTCATTTGTCTGATTTGCATCATAAAGTGTCTCTTTCGAAATTACAGTATTGTCGACAAGAAGTGACCTACTTAGGTCATCTCTTATCGAAGGAGGGAAGAAGATTGACCCCAGAACGAATTCAAGCGATTGCAAAATTGAGTGTGCCAATTACACAGAGAGAAGTGCGTGCTTTCTTGGGTATCACGTCATATTGCAGACAATAGATACCGAATTTTTCCCTACTGGCCAAACCTTTGGTGGCACTAACTTGTAAAGAACACCAAATCCCCTCCCGTGGTCCGATGATTGTCAGAAGAGTTTTTCGGAATTGCGCGATGCATTGTGTTCTGCTCCTGTGTTGGGTACACCCGACTACAGTAAGCCCTTTACACTGTATGTCCACGAAAGAGAAGGATGTGCGTTGTCAGTGTTGACACAATCTTTTGGGGACAAGCAGCGTCCATGTGCGTATTTCTCGTCGACTTTGGATCCGGTAGCTAGAGCGTTGCCGAGTTGTTTGAGAGCTACAGCGGCAGCAGCTGTGTCTATTCGACAGACTGCTGGTTTGGTGATGAATAATACGTTGATCGTAATGGTTCCACATGCAGTGGATACGTTGCTAAACAGGACCAAGACACAGCACTTAACTAGTGCTCGATTGTCAGGTTATGAGTTGACACTTTTAGCGAGTCATGTGCACATAAAGAGATGCAACACGTTGAATCCAGCTACGTTGTTGCCGATTGTAACAAAGACAGATGTTTCTGAACAGCATGATTGTTTTCTCAGGACAGAAGAGGAAACGAAAGGGAGAGTAGATCTTAGGGATACTCCTCTTGTGAAGTGTGATGGTACCTTATGGGTGGATGGCTCATGCTTCAAGCTCCCAAATGGTGATACGACTGCGGCATATGCTGTTACGACTTTGCATACGATTGTTGAAACTGCACGTATCCCACATAATTCAGCTCAAGCAGCAGAGTTGATTGCACTTACGAGAGCGTGTGTGTTGTCAAAAGGGAAGAGAGTGACCATATATACCGACAGCTAGTATGCGTTTGGTGTGGCTCATAGTTTTGGACGATTGTGGAAGGAACGTGGGTTCCTCACTTCTCATGGAACTAAGACTCAGCATGGTCAGTTGGTGAATGAGCTTCTTGAGTCACTTACTTTGCCGTTGCAAGTCGCAATTGTGAAATGCAGTGCACATAAGAAGGCTACTGACGACGTTGGTCGCGGTAATGCGTTTGCTGATGAAGTTGCGAAAGAAACAGCAAGAGATGTGATGAGTCGAATGTATGTTGCGGGCCCTGCAAGATGGATTGGTGACGTTGGAATGTGTGAAGATACAATAGAGAGTGTGAAGTCTATTCAAGCTGAAGCTACAGAGAAAGAGTTAAGTGTGTGGAGAGAGAGCACGGGTAAATTAGACACGAATGGTTGTTGGGTTGAGTTGTCAGAACATCAGCGATGGTTGTTACCCGATGCGTACGTGCTTGCAGTGGTTACGATGGCGCATGGAATGGCTCATATCAGTGTGAAAGGGATTTGTGAGCTGTTGGCCCCAGTATGGCAAAATACTGGAATTCCTAAGTGTGCAGAGAATGTGGTCAAGAATTGTATAATTTGTCTGAAGTACAATCCTGGCAAGGGAACTCCAACTCCAGCTGGTCATTTTGCGCCTCCGACGTATCCGTTCAAGGTTCTGCAGTTAGATTTCATTCACATGGCATATCCCCTAATAGATAATACTGCCTTGTCCACAGCTAAAGCCTTTGTCAGAGAGTTTTTCCCTAGATATGGTTTGCCGAGAATGGTCTGGAGTGATAATGGGAGTGAATTTGTGGGTCAAGTGATGAAGAGAGTGTGTGTAGGGTTAGGAATCCGCCAAAAGTTCCACGCTGCAAATCACCCCCAATCAGCTGGTCTAGTTGAATGCTATAATGGCACCCTCAAATTGAAGTTGGCCAAGATACAAGCGAGCTCCGGTCTTAAATGGCCTGATGCTTTGCCATTAGCACTTTTATCGACAAGGATGACTGTACATTCACGAGTGGGACTTAGTCCATATGAGATAGTTTTTGGTCGCCCGGCAAATATATGGGGAGTGCCGAGGCCGACAAAATTCAGTGAGATTGAACACCCTGTACTGCTTGATTACTTGTATAACTTGACGGCTAAATTGCGTGTCTTACACCAACAGGTTCATGATACGCTGCCTCAGGCTTCTGAAGATCCAGGGCATGCAATCGATCCTGGATCGTGGATACTAATCAAGAACTTTCAGCGGACAAAGAACGATCAGCCCCGCTGGATCGGCCCCTACTTGGTGCTTTTGTCCACGAGAACTGCAGTACGAGTACAAGGGAAGAAAAACTGGATCCACGGCGTACATTGTAAGAGGGTTCCTTTACCTCTGCCGTACGACCAGTGGGTCCAGGAGGGCATTCCTGATTCTGAGACTGAAACTGTGCCTCGTTTTCTGCCTTTTAGCTTTGCACGTTTAATGGGGACAAGTTCTGAGCGTGAAAGCGATGATCTTCTGCAAAAGGCTGTGCCACCGTCAGTTCGATTGGACACTACCGAGCCTGAACTCTTATTCCAAGACCAGACGTTACCTGGAAAAAGCCGTTATAATTTGAAATCAAGAATCATGGACAAATAAAAAAAATCTTTTTGCTATTTTTAAAACTCAGCTCTCCCATCTGAGAAACTGTTTTGACCGATTTTTGTTTTTCGAGCCGCCATCCGGGCTCAGCTGTAGGGTCGCGACGTTAAGTCTTTGGAGTGCAAGCAGAAGACACAAGGTCGACGGTTCTGGTTGGTCCTAGGGCGTTTCCTGGACCGACAGACGCATTCCTTAGCACGGAACACCCTACCTCCGCGAGCATCAAAGTTAGAGGATGGAGTTTTTCGAGATGGAGAGACCAGTTGAAGAAATGAATTTTAGCGCCAAATTATGCGAAATAATGAGTAGAAAATGTTTTTTAATATTGTGCCTTTTTATGTTGCTTAGCTTAATGATGTTCTTAATGGGATATTTTATATTCTCTTTTCAAGTGACGTTTGCACCCACTACACAGCCCATACCTTCTTTTACTGTTTCTTCGCATTCTTTTCATCCTCTGCCTGAACATGAGACCGTTAGAAGGTTGGAATTCGTTAATAACTCTTTCGTTCAGCTTCTGCACCAACACTAATTAGTAGTGAACACGACTAACTGTTGGGTGTGTGGTCTTATGCCTCATACTACTGATAAAGGTATTCCTTATCTGGTCCTGCCATTTAGCTAGAATGGTTCTGTATGGGCATACAGAACGATGTTTATCTATGCTCGTGAAGTCCACCCCCTACGTTCTGTGAAGGATAATCCAAAGAATAGTGCTCTAGTTAAGGGAATAGTCGATATGATTAAGGGAGCTAGTTCCTATGAGACTATCCCGAAAGATGAGACACTAGCGTATATTGGATGGAACGTGACTGGATATGGAGCGAGTCTAAGCGAGAACCAGCGAGCAAAAAGATCCTCTCCGATTTGGATTGTACCCCATCAGGGTCATCTATGTCTGCAAGGTAATGGCAAGAATCCAAGAGCTCAGTTAGGGAAGAGTATCTGCACTGAGATGTATGCTTTTGCGTCCCCGACTTCCCCATCGTTCCTAGCAGCTAAGGGTACCTATTTCATCTGTTATGATAGAGCGTACACATGGTTGCCCCCTGATTTCTCGGGCACATGTTTTGTCTCGTTCCTGTTGCCTCCCACCTACACAGCTGCGGCAGATTACCACAAGACAAGAGTTGTTAGAGGTGTCTTCAGTAAGGAAGATACTGCAGGACAAGAATTCGGAGATTTCTTGAGGGGTCTTCTGCCGTTTTGGGGACCTATGGTTAACAGCAGGAACATACGGCAATTGACGAGAGTGGTTGAGTCCACCGTAGTTGAAACTGCTGGTGCCCTTAGTAACTTGACTGCTGAGCTCCAGTCGGATCGTCTTATGACTCTCCAGAACAGAGTTGCGTTAGATGTCATACTTGCAGACCGAGGCGAGGTATGTAAAGTGATCCAATCAAGTTGCTGTGTTTTCATTCCAGACAATGCTCCGACAGTGTACCAGGCCATTTCCAAACTGCATAAGATCTCCGAATCTATGCATGTGGATAAAGGAGATTGGTCGTTGATGGGATGGTTCTGGGAACTGTTATCCACGTTGGGATGGAAGATTCTGATGGTCATTGGGATGATCTTAGCCATTCTTTTCCTGTTCTGTCTGTGCATACAGTGTGCTCCTGCTATATGTGGCCTATGTGCTACATCGTGTGTAAGGAAACCTGTATCAAGAGACGTGCTAAGTAATAGGATGATGCTACAGCAACATCTTGATGACCTGATGAGTATAGACCTGGACTCAGACTGACATGGGTTTAGGTTATTGCCTATGTAAGGGCAAAAGGAGGGTCTGAGGTACTGAAATTCTGAACCCGTTTCATAAAAGTCGTCGTATCATGACGATTTTGGTAACATCAGACCGAAAATGGGGAGTGTAAGATGTATGTGTATTCTCGTCATATTCGAGTGACGAGATCACCATGAAATCAGGGATTCCGTTCTAAACCCTCGGGTTCCATTTTATGTACGGCAGCCATTTTGTGGTTGCCCTCACATAGGCCGATGACAGTGGCCAAACGAGTCTTCAAGCACACGTACACTTTAGCTGACTTCTGAATGACCTGAGCAAGCGACCCTCTCGCCCGAAGCCAAACTTGTTAGGCCAGTTCCTTTCCCAGTGGCTGATCAAGATTACGAAGTAAGGCACAGCACACCATAAACCTTTTTGCGCACAACTATGTCTTATCTTGCTCCCACCTGTCTCTGCTCCTTTCTTTATGGTCCGTTTACGATGGGGATGTGCCCGTTTTTATAATGGGTTCGATCGACCTGTCTGATGAAGAATGTTGGGTTTGACCAATAATTGGTGATGGGCTGGACAAACTGAAAAATGGGCTTGTCATCATGATTCAGCTTTTTCTTTTGTCACGAGAACATGTGAGTGGTCAACTGTAAATAAGGAATGTTTGCCTGAAGCATAATATTTGGTATAAAAAGGGATGAATAGCTTTGTAAAGTTGAGCAGTCTCCTGAGAACATACACCGTGTTGTACCTCTAGGATATCTGTTACTGGCTTTGACGTCACCAAGAAGTACCCCGTGTCTCTGTACCCTAAGACAGGTGGACCCGGAGACTAGGGCGTTTCCCCTGGCGCCGCTGGGTCTTAAATAACCCGGTTCTTCACCTTTGGTACCGAATCCATCTCTGATCCTATTCCAGATTCCTTGTGAAAGAGTCTGGTTCATCTTGATTGACCTTTGTCAGGCATTCTTCTCCATTCCATTGCATGAGGAAAGCCACATTTTCTTTGCTTTCTGTCTGGAAAATAATGTCTTAAAATGGTGTTGTATTCCTCAAGGGTATACTGAAAGCCCATTCATCTTCAATCAGGTATTGAAGAAGAACCTTGAGAGTTTGATTTTGCACCGACACTCAATGTTAGTTCAGTACATTGATGACCTCCTCATTGCATCTGAAACACAGGAGGCTTGTAGGGATGATACTATTGCTTTACTGAACCACCTGGCTGACAATGGCAATAAGCTATCTCCAAGCAAACTTCAGTACTGTCTGACTGAAGTTCAGTACTTGGGTCATCGAATTGAGAGAGCCAAGAGAAAGGTGTTACCAGAACGAGTGGAGGCGATCATGAAAATGAATCCGCCTACTACCCAGAAAGAGGTCAGGATGTTCTTGGGAATGGCTGGCTATGACAATGGATTCTGAATTTCTCCTTGATGCCAAAGCCTTGCAGACGCTTACCCACAAAGATGTGAATGATCCGGTACCTTGGGATTATGACTGCTTACTTACTTTCTTAGAGCTGAGAGAGTGCCTTTGTCGCACTCCAGCTTTAGGAATGCCTGATTAAAACAAAGCATTTTCGCTGCCCCCATGAAAAGGAAAGTTTTGCTCTTTCTGTACTCACCCAGATGCATGGAGGTGCCCGTAGACCAGTGGCCTATTTCTCATCTACATTAGCTCTTGTCGTTTCAGCGTTGCCCAGATGTCTCAAATCCATTGCTGCAACAGGGAGTCAGTAATGAATGATGTGAGAGCTTTGAGAGGGGTCATCCACTTACTGTATGTGTACCACACTCAGTTGAACTCCTGATGAAGAGGATCAAAACACAGTATTTGACTAGTAACAGGCTGACAAGATACAAATTAAATTTCCAGTTGTTCCTGCCAACACGTGTTTCGTCGCTAGTTGGGTGGTTCACCCGCGACTTCGTCAGGGCTGTGACACTGGTGTGTGGAGCATCTGGCCTTCCGACCGGTTGTACTTCCGTTCCGCCCAATATATCGGCCTGGGTGAGGAAAATATTCAGTAGTCCTATTCTGGAAGTTGAGTAATCTTAAAACGGTCAAAATGAAGTCTCCAAATTGTAGGGTGGAATTTATTCGACCTGCATGAGATCACGTCATTTATCCGACATCAGTATTTGCTCGCTTCCCTTGTCTTATCCTAGTTCTGTAAACTGCTTTCGAAAACCTAAGTTCTCTTAGGAGAGGTGGCTGCCAGACCTTTCAGGCGGATGACTTCAGAGCCTCCACAGCTTCGCGCACCTTCACCGCTGGAGAACGGTTTTCGAAAGCAGTTTACAGAACTAGGATAAGACAAGGGTAGTTCTGGACGGAAGTACAACAGCGTCGGAAGGCCAGATGCTCGACTCACCAGTGACACAGCCCTAAAGAAGTTGCGGGTGAATCACCCAACTAGCGACGAAACACGTGTTGGCAGGAACAACTGGAATAAAGAAAGAAAATAAGACCAAGAAGACCAATTGTTGCAGTGTTTTGTATACAAATGTTATGAACATAATGATATGGGTTTATGTGTGCTAGGACATTGTAGTAACTTTTTAGGATCTTTCGTGGAGATCTAACCGATGGAGTTGTGGATGATGCCCCTTCCCTAAGCACCATAACATACTAGATTCAAAATACTAATAGACTGAGATAAAAGGAAGGCGCCACTGTCACTAGACTACACGATTCATCCCCTTAGTTTACACGTTATGATACTGTCTTTGTGGAACAGAGTGTGCGTGATCACATCTTCCTAATTGATGCTTCTTCGAAGAAGTTCCTACAAGAAGCAGTGCAAGTGGTGCCTGGAGTATGCTTTGTGTGTGGGAAGAATACATATGTTCAGCTTCTGATCAATTGGTATGGTACTTGTTATGTGGCAGTTGTGTTTCCAAAGATATACCATGTGAAGAATTTGGAGAATTTAGAGGAACTTTCGAACCATAGGGAGAAACGTGGACTGAGTGCTGGTGAAATTTTGGGAGACATATTTGGAGCGATGATACCCAGCTTGGGTGGGTTGTTGAATGACATCAAGATTAGAAGGTTGTCTACCATTGTGGATAAGATGTCGGTTAACACAGCCCAATCATTATTGCTCGTACATGGAGAGATGGTTTCGAGAAGGGTGCTGGTGATGCAGAACCCCCTTGCTTCAGATGTAGTATTGGCAAAAGAGGTCAGAGTCTGTAGGATGCTGAAGGTCCAACAGTGTTGAACTTACATTTCCGATAAAAGTAAAGACCTGAGGGGATATATATGTAACATCACTGAGATACACCATGGGAAACATGACTTGGCAACCAAGGGAGTTTGGGCTAAGATTGGGAAAGGATTTGGAACAGTTGAAAATTGGTTTGTTACCCTAGGAAAGGGAATTTTTCACCAAAGGAAGGAAAGGAACCCTACTGAGCTGTCACATAGCAGAAGACCTCGAGCTAGTGTTCTTTGTTAATCGGGTAGATGAGTTGCATGCCAATATCATCCTCGCTGATTTTTCCCAGCTTTTCCAGGGCTTGGGAAAGCTAAAAGACAAACAGGTCCAGCTGCACATTGACAAGGCTATCAAACCCACAGCGCTAAGGCACCAGCGAGTACCATTCCATCTCAGACCACAGGTCGTAAGGAAACTAAAGGCACTTGAGGACCTCGGAGTGACTGAGAAGGTAACTGGCCCACCCCCTGGGTCTCGCCCCTTGTCATTGCACCAAAGCTAAAGCAGCAAGGCTCCATTTGGTTAAGCAAAGATATGCGCCTTCTGAACCACATCATTCAGAGTTAGCGCATCATCAAGCCTACCGTGGATGACATAATCGCAGACCTTAATGGGGCTAAGTGGTTCTGTAAACTTGACCTCAACTCGGGGTATCATCAGCTGGAACTGACCACAGAGAGCAGATATATAACAACATTTTTCACACAAATTGGGCTCAGGAGTTAAAAGACTAAGCTTCGGGGTGTCCTCAGTGGCGGAGGTCTTCCGGTAAGCTATTAGGGAGACACTATCAGGACTGCTCGGAGTCATCAATCTGAGTGATTATATATTAATATTCTTGAACAGCCTTGAGGAGCACCAGACCCGACTGAGGGACACCCTGCAATGCCTGGCAGATAACAGCCAAACCCTCCACAAGAACAAATGCTCATTCTACCAGGAGTCCATTGACTTCTTTAGATATATCTTCTCCTGAGATAGACTGTGAGTGGATCCAAAGAAAGCCACGGCAATCCAAAATGAACCCACTCCCAGAAACTTGATGGAAGTATGAAGCTTCTTGGGTATTGCCACCTACTGCAGACGCTTCATTCCTAACCTGGCCACTTTATAGGAACCACTACTTCAACTCACCAAAATGCGGCATCCTGGGAATGGACTCAGACTGCCAACAAGGCTTTCAAGGATATCAAAGACGCTCTCATGGATAAAATCACCATGGCATACTTCCACCCAGGGAAGAAAACTGAGCTGATTGTGGATGCCAGCCCTGTAGGGCTTGGGGCAGTACTCCTGCAGGAGGACTCAGAGAGTGAATGGCTACTGGTTGCATATGCCAGCCGGACACTCTCAGAAACAGAAATGAGATGTGCACAAATAGAACATGCTGCCATGGCAATAAAGTGGGCATGTCAACACTTTCATCTCTTCATCTATAGCCAGAAATTCTGAATAGTTATGGATCACAAACCCCTGCTACGATTAATCCGGGGCACTACCAGGCTAGCCCCTCCATTGGTCGAGTGATGGGCCGTTCAACTGCAGCTGTATACTTCCGACATCTGCTGCCGTCCAGGAGCAAACAATCCCGCTGATTATCTGTCGCAGCACACAGCGCCGAATAGAACAGTGAAGTCACTTCAAGATGAGGAACAGACCAAAAACTTTGTGAACATGGTTGTTCAAAATGCCTGTCCCAAAGTGCTGACTCTTGAGGAACTGAGAGTAGCGGCAATGCAAGATGAAAGCCTGGTGAGGACTAAAGAAGCATTAGCACAAAGACAGTAGCAGCACTTTCTGGATGGAGCAAGAACGTTAAACCCCGACGATCAGTTGACGCACCAGAAAATATGGAGAGTCCAACATGAACTCAGTGAGGGTCAGCGTGGCCTTCTCCTGCGGGTTCAGTCTATCATGATACCCAAGGAATTACAGTGGGGGTTGAAAGACCTCACTCATCAGGGGTACCAGGGGAGGGCCAAGATGAAGGCCCGTCTCCGCAGCAAAGTGCGGTTCCCGGCATGGATGCCCTTGTGGATGAAGCTGTACAAGTATGCCACTCATGCACGATAACAGGTGCAGATCAGTCAACTGCACCACTCCTGACTGAGGAACCAAGCCGCAATCCCTGAGCTAAACTCAGTATTGACTTTGGAAGTTTCCCTGGTGGGAAGATCATAGTAGTGATCATAGACTTGCATTCCAACTTTCCAATAGTGGAAGTAGTGTTGTCAACTGCTACCCCTTATTTGAAGTGAATACTGGACAAAATTTTAGCATTGTGAGGCCTGCCAGAGGTAATACAATCTGATAACACCCGCCATTCCAAGGGTGCGAGTTCCCAGAATACCCCATATCTCTTTCCATTAAACATTGGAAAATCACCCCTCAATGGCCTCAGTCCAACGGAGAAGTAGAGAGGTTTATGTGGACCCTAAACAGCGCTATACACATAGGGGTTAACCAAGGGGAAGATGCGGAATGCTGTCTGCACAAATTTCCTACTGCCTACTGCAGACCCCTCACTGTACAAATAACTGTGCCCCCATGCACCTCATGTTCGGAGAAGACACTAAGGGACTGTATTTCAGCCAGTCCTGAGTGGCAGCCAGGGGAAATTGATCATAAAGCGACTCAAGCATGGCGTGAAGCCACTAATGAAAAGGTGAGTGCTCGCCAGCGGGCCAACAGTCCCACCCTGTATGTTGGGAATCCTGTGATCATCAAGGATGGATATCCGGGCTGAAAGGTTCCTGACTTCCTATGAGCCTCAGATCTGGAAAGTAGTCAAGGTCAACGGCACCAAGATCACAGCGAAGAGAGGTGGTCGAAGCATAACCAGAATGTCTCCTGATTCAAAGTGGTGAAGGCCATGCCTGAGAACATTGAGGTCTATGAGGAATAAGTCACAGAAGAATCAAGCAGATAGAAGATAGCAACCACTCCCAAAATGCTCAGGTGACGCTCTTTATCAGCCAAAAGGGCTCGGCTTGGTTTGGTATATCCAAAGTAATGCAAGCAGGGAGGCATTCCATGGGTTGAGTATAGGAGAGACACCCATGGTCTTTGTCACAATCCCAGATTCACTAAGGCGAGCAAATCTGGGATTGCATCAAAATGGTTCGCCTCCCAGACCCAGGCGTAACGAGGAGAAATATCTTTATTTCTCCTTGTTACTCCTCTTTCCATGTGTGCGGCATTCTGTCCAACAGACAGAAAGAGGGAAATATGCCATTAAAGATTGTTTTGTGAAGGAAGATGGCCCTTCTTTCACAAAAACAATCCTGCCGTAATGCAGGCACTAGCGGCTTAGAAAATTCCACGCCTGGCAGCTGTTATGCAAAAGGCAAGACGTGTTCCAAGTACTGCAAGCTCAACGACTTTGCAAAAGTATGCCGCAGTGGTAGATCCCGATTCCCAGCCGACCAACCTAGAAGAGCAGCAGGAGAACGCAGACAACTGTGCCTAAACAACATGCTGGACAAGCATGCAGCTACTTGATACGATAACATTGCAGGTGACAACGAAGATGACAAAGAGGTCTTTTTTGGATCATTCACAGGACAGTCAGAGCGCCAGAGGTGACCCCCTCCAATGTGCACCGTAAGAATCGTAGATACGACCGTCAGGGTGCTCATTGACACCGGAGCATAGGCCAATGACATGGACTTGGAGCAGTATGAGCAGAAAACACTGCAACTGCCTCTGTTCCATACCAAAGCAAGAATATACAAGTATGGGGGCACAAAACTGCTGCCTCTGCAAGGGGTCATTAAAATGTAGATACAAAGTGACAAGTGGGCCACCGAAGCCAAATTCCATTTCACCTAAGGAAGGAAAGGCACCCTACTGAGCTGTCACATAGCAGAAGACCTCGAGCTAGTGTTCTTTGTAAATCAGGTACATGAGTTGCATGCCAATATCATCCTCGCTGACTTTCCCCAGCTTTTCCAGGGCTTGGGAAAGCTAAAAGACAAACAGGTCCAGCTGCACATTGACAAGGCTATCAAACCCACAGCGCTAAGGCTCCAGTGAGTACCATTCCATCTCAGACCACAGGTCGTAAGGAAACTAAAGGCACTTGAGGACCTCGGAGTGACTGAGAAGGTAACTGGCCCTCACCCCTTGTCATTGCACCAAAGCTAAAGCAGCAAGGCTCCATTTGGTTATGCATAGATATGCGCCTTCCGAACCACGTCATCCAGAGTTAGCGCTTCATCAAGCCTACCGTGGATGACATAATCGCAGACCTTAATGGGGCTAAGTGGTTCTGTAAACTTGACCTCAACTCGGGGTATCATCAGCTGGAACTGACCACAGAGAGCAGATATATAACAACATTTTTCACCCAAATTGGGCTCAGGAGTTAAAAGAGTAAGCTTCGGGGTGTCCTCAGTGGCGGAGGTCTTCCGGTACGCTATTAGGGAGACACTATCAGGACTGCTCGGAGTCATCAATCTGAGTGATTATATATTAATATTCTTGAACAGCCTTGAGGAGCACCAGACCCGACTGAGGGACACCCTGCAATGCCTGGCAGATAACAGCCAAACCCTCCACAAGAACAAATGCTCATTCTACCAGGACCATGGTTGTTCAAAATGCCTGTCCCAAAGTGCTGACTCTTGAGGAACTGAGAGTAGCGGCAATGCAAGATGAAAGCCTGGTGAGGACTAAAGAAGCATTAGCACAAAGACAGTAGCAGCACTTTCTTGATGGAGCTAGAACGTTAAACTCCGACGATCAGTTGACGCACCAGAAAATATGGAGAGTCCGACATGAACTCAGTGAGTGTCAGCATGGCCTTCTCCTGCGGGTTCAGTCTATCATGATACCCAAAGAATTACAGAGGGGGTTGAAAGACCTCACTCATCAGGGGTACCAGGGGAGGGCCAAGATGAAGGCCCGTCTCCGCAGCAAAGTGTGGTTCCCGGCATGGATGCCCTCGTGGATGAAGCTGTACAAGTATGCCACTCATGCGTGATAACAGATGCAGATCAGTCACCTGCACCACTCCTGACTGAGGAACCCAGCCGCAATCCCTGAGCTAAACTCAGTATTGACTTTGGAACTTTTCCTGGTGGGAAGATCATAGTAGTGATCATAGACTTGCATTCCAAGTTTCCAATAGTGGAAGTAGTGTTGTCAACTGCTACCCCTTATTTGAAGTCAATACTGGACAAAATGTTAGCATTGTCAGGCCTGCCAGAGGTAATACAATCTAATAACACCCGCCATTCCAAGGGTGCGAGTTCCCAGAATACCCCATTTCTCTTTCCATTAAACATTGGAAAATCACCCCTCAATGGCCTCAGGCCAACGGAGAAGTAGAGAGGTTTATGTGGACCCTAAACAGCGCTGTACGCATAGGGGTTAAACAAGGGGAAGATGCAGAATGCTGTCTGCACAGATTTCCTACTGCCTACTGCAGACCCTTCACTGTGCAAATAACTGTGCCCCCATGCACCTCATGTTCAAGAAGACCCTAAGAGACTGTATTCCGGCCAGTCCTGAGTGGCAGCCAGGGGAAATTGATCATAAAGCGACTCAAGCATGGCGTGAAGCCACTAATGAAAAGGTGAGTGCTCGCCAGCGGGCCAGCAGTCCCACCCTGTATGTGGGGGATCCTGTGATCATCAAGGATAGATATCTGGGCTGAAAGGTTCCTGACTTCCTATGAGCCTCAGATCTGGAAAGTAGTCAAGGTCAACAGCACCATGATCACAGCGCAGAGAGGTGGTCGGAGCATAACGAGGAATGTCTCCTGATTCAAAGTGGTGAAGGCCATGCCTGAGAACATTGAGGTCTACGAGGAATAAGTCACAGAAGGATCAAGCAGATAGAAGATAGCAACCACTCCCAAAATGCTCAGGCGATGCTCTTTTTCAGCCAAAAGGGAGAGACGTAGAACCAGTGTCTCTTAATGCCGAGGTATTTTTCAGGAAGACACTGTGAGCGATGGATCCTGTGGGCTGGGACCTCACAACAGCTCCTGTAGCCAGAAGCATGGTCTCCGGCCGAACCCAGCCCTGAGCCAGCGGCTTCGAGACTTTCTGTGCCATATCTGG
Source organism: Lissotriton helveticus (assembly GCF_964261635.1). NCBI lineage: Eukaryota > Metazoa > Chordata > Amphibia > Caudata > Salamandridae > Lissotriton > Lissotriton helveticus. The sequence continues at coordinate 856,413 of NW_027611855.1, forward strand.
TCAGTGTGACTCAGCATCACTGTTCGCACTTTTGTAAAGAAAGGGAGGGATGTAGCGAGCCATCCAGCCTCTTACAAACAAAGTATCTATTGCAGATGCTCACTGGACGTGGCCCGAGGCTATAAATAAAAGGGCGTAAGGTTGCTCGTGGCCTTTGCCGACACTATATGCCTGGTGAACATGCAAATATTATTTGCGCCATGCACTTACTTGTAAGTGGGCCCATCCAAGGCAAACAGCCCACTACAATTGGCAAGCGAGCTTATGCAATGCTCTACACGCTGAATAATTACAAACCATAAAAATAGAGACATGTAGAAATTCAATCTTAAACTGTTTATTTTTAACAATCAATTACCATATTAGGTTAAAAATGTATCCACAGATCTGATAACATCGTTCACAACACAACCTCTTAGTTAATACATATCTTAAAGCATCTTGAATATTTCTGCCTGTTACTAATGAAAAATGGACAATGCTGCCTTTGCTAACACATACTGTCTGATAGACACATTGCTTCTTCGGGACAGGCAGGTTTGTCTTTCCAATCTGAAAAAAGGAATACAAGAGAAAGACAAAATAACTAAATACCGTGATAGATTTTCTTAGGCACCTTATTTTTATTTATCTATATTTGCAAAATAAAAATACATATTGATCGCGTATTTATAGGTTTTGTAGCAGAGTCCATCTAACTAATGCATATTTTTACTCTTCACCAAAAAATCCTTTAAACATTCCAATAAGACATTTTATTTTTAAACATTCCTCAGTAAACTTAAATTCAAGTACTTAATCAGCAAATCCAGAATCGCAACAGAACAGTTACTTACAATCTGAAAAACAAATTTTTAGCAAAACCCATTAAGAAATACTGATAATGTTCGAATTTTATTAACTTGAAAGTTGAAGTTCAAAATATATTGTCTTAAATCATAATTGCTTTAATCCTTGTCTAAATACAGATAAATACAAGCAAATCCTAATATGTTATTTTAGATAGATAGATATAATCTTTATTCGGATGAGAATATCCATAAAAGTAAAATCCGTCACCACCAAACAAATACAATAAATATTAAAAACATATAAATATACATTATCATCCAATACAAATACACGATACAGAAATAAAAACATGATAAAAGAAGGTTTAGATGGGCCAAAGGAATAGCAGCTTGAATGGCATTGTGCAAAAATATGACTCAAACAATTTGTGCAAATCTGGCAAAGTTTCCAAGTAAATTCGATAGTGTGCAATCTGACCTAGGTAATGCAAATAATTTTACATAAATCTGTGCAAAGTCAGCAGTAGTTACATGAGAATACATGATAATCAATGAAACAACTATATCTTCCAAAATGGGTCCCGGAATTATACACTGGGGCAACCTACAAGAAAGTTAGTATAAGAATTAAAACTTGATAATGGGTGCGTACAGCATTAAAATTCATACATTGAAGCACGGGAACGTACTGCAGCTTGGAGGAATGTGTTTACTCGGAAAATCAGATCATCGCTACCTAATTTTAGTATCTCAATATATGCAAACTCAAAGTCCACGATAGCCGGAGCTTTGAAATATGGGGACGAGGTACCATTTAGTATATCTTACATAAAATTTACAAAAGAGTAAAAAATGTAACAAAGTATGTTTGCTACCAGTACCGCAGGGGCAATTCAATTGCTCTAAGTTTTTGTTAAAGCCTAGTGGAAAGCATAGTGAATATTTAATGCTTCCATCCCTGAGGCCGTAGAGTAAGCTCCTATTCCATCTCCCCATATTCTTCCTGAGATATTGTTGTGACATGTGGTATTGGGTGCTTGATGTCTCCAAAAGGGGCATGTATCTGGCAATCGAAGGTTTAGGATGCTCAATATCTTGTCTCTCTTTGCGATACAAGTCGTAAAGTGCCCCTCTAACTGATCTTATGTTTATTCCTTCCACTGCTAACGGACGTGAAAAAATTTGCCCCATGTTCACGCTAGCTAAACTATTTTTTACTGCGGCTAGCCAGGGTATACAGCCACCTTTGTCGCACTTGAGACAATCTGTGATTATTTCTCTAGTTAAAATTGCCGCTGGATTCTGCCATATTTTCAACCAGAATAACGCTGGGCGTGACCTAATAAAATCCTCCACATATTGAAGATTCAATTCCTTGTGACATATATAGTTGGGGGATGAAATTAGCGCACCAAGGATTTTCCTGCAGAATCTCTTCTCTTCAATTTGGATCCCACTGCAATTCACATGCCCCCAGACTTCGGCACCATAAGTAGCCGTTGGTACACATTGCGATTTATATATCTGAATCAATGGTACCACTGCCTCAGATTGTCTTGGTTGCTGGAGACTGATAATAGAATTTACTGCTTTAGTAAGTTTAATTCTTCCATGGGCCGAGTGGCCTTTCCATGAACCTGATTCTGAAAAAACTAAGCCCAAATAGGGAAAAGTGCTAGTGCGTGTCAATAGTTCGCTGCCCAATGAAATTGATTTAATAGAGTGTTTTTTCGGGCCGCAACTCATTATATACACTTTTTAAAATTTGTACAAAGGTCAAGATCTGCCATGAAGGACACAAATCCCAAGACTAAAGTGCGGAGTGCGTTGGGCATGCGACCCATTAGGACCGCATCATCTTCGTATAAAAGCACGGGCAATAGTTTGCCATTAATTTGGGTACATCAGTAGACATTTTTGACAGGGAGTTGTGTAATTCATTGATATAAATGATAAAAAGTAGAGGGGTCAGAACACAACCTTGTCTGACCCCTTGACCGATGATAATATCCCCAGAAACGTTCCCGTTGTTACTTATCCTCACCCGTGCCTTCAGATCCCTGTGCAAATAAGCCAAAAAACAAACCAGTACCTCATCCAACCCATAATTTAAAAGAAATTCCCATAGACGTGATCTGTTAACGAAATCAAATGCTGAGGATAGATCCATGAAACCCAAATAAAGTGGTGCTTTTTGTGCAACCGTATATTTCCCCAAAACAATATTCAAATTTAAGCACTGTTCCACAGTTCCAACATTGCTTCTAAAACACAGCTGGCAACAATTTAAAATATGGTTGTCTTCCGCCCAGTTCCTAATTCTATTAAAGACAACCCAGCCCAGAATCTTCAGTGTATTATCTATCAACGAGATAGGGCGGTAACAGCTAGGGTTGGATCGGTCCCCTTTTTTAAAAATGGGGACGACGATACTGGTCGACCAAGTGCTCGGGATGGTTGCATTAGTCAAATTGTTAAAAACATTGCATAGTAGGGGAGCCCAAAAGTCTGGTTCGTGTTTTATAAGATCAATAGATAACCCGTCCGGGCCTGGTGCTTTATTCCCTAGACTTTGTTATATGGCCTCTTCAACTTCAGATATTGTTATATTAACCTTTCGGACTTGGGTACAGATATTATTGCTGGTAATTGAGGAAGCGGTGTAAATTCCAGCAAAATGCTCCTCCCATAGCTCACTAGATATATTACAGCTTATGGAGGTGAGATTTGTATCCATGGACTTCATGCTTTTTACTTCCTTCCAAAATCCATTTGTGTCCTTTAAGGCAGCAGCCTTAGCTAGGTTATCCCAGTGTACTTTCAGTAACTCATCAGAGCGTGTCTTAGTGGCTTTCTTGTAGCAGGCTCTTAATGATCTTACTAGAGTTATATCTCTGGGTGAAGCCGCTAATGCTTCACGCAGATCCCTATTGGTCCGTGAGCAAGAGCTATCAAACCACCTGGGATTCCTATTTATATTAGTAATAGGTTTAGAGATTATGGGCCTAATTTATGAAAGCCTTGCGCCACCGATGCGTCACTTTTTCCCATGTTAAAAGTGACGCACCGGCGGCGCAAGGCCTTCATAAATAAGGCCCTATATCGTACGTGCAAGGAGGGCTTGGTTATCTATCCCCTTCCATATCAACCTGAGCTTGTCAGTAGATACCTCAAGGTTTTTTGCCCCTATCTCCCTGTGTGAGACAAATTTAGAGCAAAGTCTGATAATTGTTAAAATGGGATTATGGTCACCTTGGCTAGTACATAAAACCTCAGCCCTTACCAAAAACAATTCCAATGAGGATGATATAAAAACATAGTCTATAATGGATGAACAGCCATGTCCTCTATAGGTAGGCAGTGGCCCCTCAGTTGGGTTTACACCAACTTTTTCCATTACATTAATCAAATTATGGGAGGTTAAGAAATTACAAAGTTCCTCCCCTCTTCTGCATGGAATCGCACTGACTGGGGTGGTGGTGATATTGTCAATAACACTCAACAGTCTGGCATTAAAATCCCTAGCTAAGAGTACTCCGTCTATTTTACCATGCCTCTGTTCATCATTTAATTCATCAATACATTCAAATAATTTGATAAAATTTATATTTGGTAGTGACGTAAAATCATTATTATAAAAATTGATTATACCTATCGAGGCCCTCGTGTGTAGATAATGACTTGGAAATTTACATTGTTTGTCATTACAGGTTTTATGCTACACTCAGCCGATATTTTTAACCATGTTGATAACCCCCCACAGGGTCGACCTATTTTCGGTCTATCTACAATACTATTATGACACACAAACCCTTCTAGAAACAATTCATTTGTGCACCACGTCTCCGGGAACATTAAAATATCAAAAGTACTAACCAGGTCAACCCACTCTGTAGAATTCAGCTTAGATCTTAATCCTGCTATATTCCAGCTTAGGACATTTAAATTCAGATCTGGGGTTGTCGGTTCGCTGGGACCTATACATGTTATTAAGGGATCTGCTGTCTCAGGTAAAATAGAGGATTGGTGGTTCTGTAGTCAATCCTGACTCTCCAAGCTGGACAGCGTGGAGGACCGGTTCTGTAAGTTCCATGAAGACATAACGGGATTGCGTGGGCCTTCTGAACAAGACAATACTGTAGAACGATTCTGTGTGTTCCATGTTGGTTTAGGGGGGTTACCTGGGCTTTGCAGGGGTTTATAGAAAAAGCTCGATGGTAAAGATTGTATATGGGTTGGGACAGCTTGTGCTTGCAGTAGCCATTTCACCAAAGGGGGGCATCTAAAATGTATAATTATACAATCACCTGGGATATTCTTTTTTAAAAACCCCACCCAACCTACACGTCGCACCATTATAATATCATTGGCGTACTCCAGCCCTAAGTCTTTATGTTTTAGTAACCAGTCGGTACTCTTATTTTTAAGTTGTTCCCAAGAATCCGATTGGTCTTTCTTCAGGGAAGGTACGCCAGCTAAGATTACAACGTATGGACAGGCTTCTGGTGGTAAATTAAGAACATCTTTAGCAAATATAGGGCTATCTTTCAGAACAGTTGCTCCACCTATGGACACTGGGACCGGTAGTGCAGAGGAGGCTGACACTGGGATCCGTGGCTGACTATTACTAACGGTCCCATTGCCAGTTGTTACAGTGTTTGGTAAGGGCATCACAATGGGGGTAGATTTAGGAGGTTGACAGTCCTTGGGATTGCCACACTTATCACAAGCAGCGTTAGCAATAGGGGATGTACAGGTACTACTTGCCTTTGATTTTCTATGGACTGCTACTCCCGTTTGTTTATTGCCCCCCACAATTTTATCAGCAATTGTAACATTATTTTTCTTTGTGTCCGGTTTTTTAACCAAATTTTCAAGTCTGTCCAACCGTTTGAATAAAGCATTAAATTGTTTATCAATTAATGTTTTTAATCAATCATAAACCGAATCCATTATGGTATCAATTGAGAAGTCCACCGGTCTTCCCTGTATGCCATGTGTAATCATATGGTCAGTTTGTGTGTGGGCTGAGTTGGTACCATCTGCAGCAGTGGTCAAGTCCAAGTTATCAATCGGTATTTACTCTGTTGGACCCGTTGGGAAAGCAGTCGGACCTCGCTTCCACATGCTTTGCGGGGTGGGTTGGGTTTTTGAGCGAGCCGGCTGTTTCCTCTTACAAATGGTAGGTTTGGTAACTCCTCTCTTCCTCTTCCCCCCACTATTTTAGTAGCCGTGGACAAATCCCCACTGCTGACATCAATTTGCGACCCAGATTGGGATACTATGTTGACAGTATCAGCATCAGCAGTTTCAGTCTCAGTCTCAGTCTCCCAGCCCTTAGATAGCATATCACGCTGGCTGGGGGTAATGATCACAACTTCTGGGGACAGTGGGAGAGGGATAGATAAATTACCCTGTTCTGCTCCGTCCAATGAGTGCCGGTATGCTCAGTAGTCTTCTTTCAGTTAGCTCGATCTCATTTGAGACCATATTAACGGCTTCTACAAGCATGCTTTCGATGGTGGTCATGGTCGAGGCTTTGGAACCAGATATTACTGGACGTTTCCCCATGGTGTAACAACAACACTCACCTTCTGATGGTGCTTAGGGGGATGGCCCAGCCCAGCCTTGTCCGGCCCCGGACAGCCACAGACGGCCCGCCCTTTGCCCGGGCTTAGCCTGGCACTGCCCGCGCGCATCCCACGTGGCGGGAGGCATTCTGCAGCTTTGTAGCACCTCCGGGCACAAGGTGGATCGTCACTGGTGTGCCTGGGGCGCCTGGGTCACCTGGGAGCAGTAGTTTTCCTGCCGTTCCCCTCCCGGCGATGGTGACGGCGTTTTCGGAGCCCCGCAGCTGTTTCCCTCATAGCGAGAGCTTGCCAGCAGGTCCGGTAAGTTTTTGATCCCCACCAGAGCACTCGGCGCTCCGCAGCTTTGTAGCGCCTCCGGGCGCAAGCTGGATCGTCACTGGTGCGCCTGGGGCACCTGGGAGCAGTAGTTTTCCTGCCGTTCCCCTTACGGCGATGGTGACGGCATTTTCTGAACCCCGCAGGAGTTTCTCTCACGGCGAGAGCTAGCCCAGCAGGTCCGGTAAGTTTTTGATCCCCAGCAGAGCGCTCAGGGCTCCGCAGCTTTGTCGCGCCTTCTGGCGCAAGCTGGATCGTCACTGTAGCGCCTGGGGAACCTGGGAGCAGTAGTTTTCCTGCCGTTCCCCTCACAGCGATGGTGATGGCATTTTCTGAGCCACGTAGCCGTTTCCCTCACGGCTAGAGCTTGCCCAGCAGGTCCGGTAAGTTTTTGATTAACAAAAATCTGCATTTAAGGGCTCTTTTTAACTAAAGAAATGAGGTACCTGCGAAAATAGTATAATTCCGTACTGATATTTTCTAGCTTGAAATAACTGCCAGGTATCTAATCCGCACCTGTGAGTGAAAATGAATACATACAAAATATGAAAATATAAGATATCACTACTCAAGATCTGCTTTATGTTGCTGAGAATCGTTATATCTGAAATTATTTAAATATTAAAAAATATTAATAAATACCTTACAATCCATAGTGCAGACATTACCTATAGATGCTAGAGCGCTTTACAACAAAACATAGGTTGTTATATAAGGTCAGAAATGACAAAATATCCAATTGTTACTTAAGGTTGTTAAATAACGTCATTGCATAAGGTTCTTTACAGTAAAATATAGGTCAATTCGCTTTTGATGGCCTGTTCTGACAAATAGTACTGGACTTTTTCCTGGGGTACCGTACACTGGATACTATCCAAGGTGAACCTTGTTGTATAATTCCCTTCACACTAGGGTGACTTATTTGTATCTCTCAAATTTGTACTTATACTGCAGAGCACAGAGGCTACCGTACCTGACTGCTGAAACCTGGATGGGCCTGGATGGCCTTGGGCAGCAGTGGTCAGTCTACGTGCTGGCTCATGTCTAGCTTGAGATGGATGGCACTAACTGTCTGCACCCGTCCGTGCTCCTTCTACACCACCATACAAGCAGCCAGGGTTGCTATAGAATTTTGGTATGAAGGAATAATGGCTGAGTGGTTCTTTAAATGTTGGGCATTAAAGAACTGTGCAGATATTCCCTTTACTTGCAGGGGCATTGCAAAACCTTACAAGGGAAATGTTGATTGTGAGAAGTTGGCCTGATGTATGATGTCTCCAATTCTGGGGGCACCTTATATCAGTCCAAACAATCCCTTATGGTGGTGGTTGTAAGTCAACCTTAAAAACAAGCTATCCTAGAGGTGGCATGGACTAAGCAGCCTAAAGGCTTAACTCAAGAGGACATGTGAAGCCAGCTGTTTTACCATATGCAATCCTGTAATATCAAATGAAAGGACACCACACAAGTTATATATTATAAAAATATATGTATTTATTCTCAGAATAATCCCCACTACTCTTTATGAGCAATGAAGCACAAGCGTTTAAACAAAAGCACAGTATAACATATACAAGTTGCACAGTTATGGATGAGGCCGGTGGCCACTCAAACCATATATCAAAAAAGTGGTATAAGTATCACTAATCGATCAGGGGTAAGGCCTAGGGCCTTGGGAATCGCTGAGACTACACTGGGCTAACAGCAGTTAGGACGGGAGTAGCCCGCGGGATTCGGGTGCAGTGCAGAAAGCACACGCATGCACTAATGCAAAGTCAATGGTGCGTACAAGCTAGTGAGTTACAGTTTTAAGAGTCTTCCGACTGGACTAGAAGGACAAAACTTTAGACTTAGACACTAGAGGTGTAAACCACTACAGGGGCACCGGCGTTCAAGACTTACCTCACCCACAGGAAGCGGGTGCACAGGTGCAAAGATGTGTCGGGTTTCGTCACGAAGTTCTATGGTGCCTGGAGATGAAGATGCTGCAGGCGTCCAGAAGAGAAGTGTCCGGTGTGATCCAAGGGTGGATCGAAGATGTAGAGTGCCTGAAAGCAGAGGGGACAGAGTCTGGGTCACTAGCCAGTGACCAGGAAGGAACCAGGCAATGTCGGGCGCAATCAGGTCGTTGTCGTGAAGCTTGTCTCCGCTGCCACGTGGTCTCTGGGGCACCGAGGATGTCCTGGAGTGAATCACAAGCTGTCCCACGAAGGCTCTCGCTGTCGGCGGTGTCGGCTTCTAGATCAGATTCAACAGGTCTTGGCAAATGCAACCCACGCAGGATTCAAAGATCGCTTCTTACTCGGACCAGCAAGGTCTGAGCGGGTGCTCCTTTTCAGAGAAGCGAGGGCCAGTCTGGAGCAACCAGACTAGCAGAGCAAATTTAAAGGTTCACTGGTACTGGGGCCACTAGCCAACGGGCAAGCGACCGGACCAATGCATCAAGCAGGAAAATGCAAAAGGGCCCCACGCAGCACTCCAAGAGTGTGTAGGGGTGAGCTTCGATGCAAAAACTGCTCGAGGCTGGAGCTTCTCAAACTCCAATGCACAGCTTCGAGGGGGCCTTGGATGCTGCACGGTCAGCGCTTTGTAGTTTTTCCAAGATGGCCGGCCCCACGCTTCAGGTCGCCTCCACGAGTCTCAGCTCTGCAGGGACTGTGGATCGGGCTAGTAGAAGGCAGGCACGCTGGGTCTTGTTGATCTCTGTTGCTCGAGTTACGGCGGGAACTGCAACAAAGCAAACGTCGAGGTGCTGGATGGTGCCTGTTAGCAGAGGGTGGTCACTCCTTGACCACAAGGGAGATTCTTCAGTCTTCCACGTCGAGTGGGATGTCGAAGGGTCCAGAGTTTTGTTTCATATGTTTCAGTCAGGATAATCTGATATGCATCTGCACAGCTCCTACCTTTATTCCAAATCAAGGGGCTGGATTACCTGCTAGGTCCCTCCTATGGGTGGGACCTGGGAAGGGGGTGGTTACACCCCTTTCCCTTTGTCCAGTTTCGCGCCAGGACTGGGGCTGGATGGCCCCAGAACCGGTTTGACTGGAATCTGCCCAGGGACACCTTGTGCGCCCCAGGCAGTGTCTAGTTTCTTTCAACCCTCCCTGCTACAATCCACTATCTCCTGTCTGGGGTGGTGTGACACCTCCCTGTGACAGGAAACCCTTTGTCCAGGCGTCTTCTGCCAAGTTTCGGTCAGCAGCAGGAGGCCAGACTCGTGTCTGTGGCAGCAGCATATATTTTGTGATGCTGGGGCTCTGGTTAGGATTAACCGCGTATTCAGTAAAGTAACCTGTCTTCTCCCTCTAGAAGGGTGGGATGCTGCCCCCGTCGTCAGAACTGGCGAGGGGGTAGTATTCCAAAATGTATGACACCAAACACGACATGTTTTGATAAAGCCAAACCAGAGTTGCAATAACCGCGAGGATTATAATGCACTTAAGAGTATATGGTATGGCAGTATCACTGGAACAGCAGTAAGGAAATGGTTCCGAACACTGCAGACAGGCTCAGCTCATGCTAGAGCCCCATCTCACATAAAACCAAGCACTCTGCCTCCAGGATTGTAAAGGCCTGCCATAGGAGTGACTTATAGGGATATATGTGTCCAGATATAGGTTTAGACATAGGTTTACTATATCTAAGCAAGGGGTGAGTACACCACCTTGCCCCAGCTGTGTAAACAGCCAGTTGTGTCGATTTAAGCACCAGCCAGGGGTGGCAAAATATATGCTGCAGCCCCTGGTAGGCCTTGGATGCACCTATGCCCTTGGCACCTATTGTGCACTGGATAGGGGCTGACAAGGTGTCCAGTATCAAATTGGTTATGTACCTATAGTACATGTCTGTGAATTTAGAGAGAGAACAGCAGGCTGTGGGTCTGATTAGCAGGCCCACAGCCACATTAAGTCGAAAACCAGTGAAGCAAAAAGCAAAAATTGGGGTGACCATAGGATAGCAGACCCTACTCTCCTACACAACCCCCCCCCCCCCCCCTCAAATGCAGGGACATTAAAGTTAACCTTGACCAGATAAGTCTTCATGTTCTAAGTGGAAGTACCTGGAGAGACCATCTGCATTACCATGGTCAGTCCCTGGGTGGTGCTCCACTGTAAAGTCCATCCCCTGTAGGGTAATGGACCACCTGAGTAGTTTGGGGTTTTCAACCTTCATCTGATTGAGCCACAAGAGGGGCTTATGGTCTGTCTAAATTAGGAAGTGAGTACCTTTCAAGTATGGCCTCAGCTTCTTCAGGGCCCAAACCACAGCAAAGGCCTCCCTCTCAATGGCTGACCAACGTTTCTCTCTGGGGGTCAGCCTTCTGCTAATGAAAGCAATGGGCTGGTCTTGACCATCTACATTAAGTTGTAAAAGCACAGCTCCCACCCCCAACTCAGAAGCATCTGTTTGAACAATGAACTGTTTGGAGTAGTCAGGACTCTTAAGGATTGGTGCAGAGCACATGGCCTTCTTCAGGTCATCAAATGCCCTTTGACAGCTAACTGTCCACTGAACCTTTTTGGGCATCTTCTTGGATGTCAGATCATTCAATGGTGTCACAATGGACCCATAGTTCTTTACAAATTTCCTGTAATACCCAGTCAGGCCAAAGAAGGTTCTGACTTGTGTCTGGGTAGTTGGAGGAGCCCAGTCCTGTATGGCCTGGATTTTGCTCTCCAATGGTTGAAATTGACCCCCACCTACTAGGTGGCCCAAGTACAGAACCTTGCTCTGCCCTATCTGGCACTTGGTAGGCTTGATAGTCAGACCTGCTTTCTGCAGGGCCTCCAGAACCTTCTTCAGGTGGATCAGGCAATCCTCCCAGGTAGAGCTAAAGGCAGCAATATCATCTAGATATGCTGCACCAAAGTCATCCAACCCAGAAAGGACTTGATTCACCAACCTTTGGAAGGTGGCAGGTGCATTCTTCAAACCAAAGGGCATCACCACAAACTGATAATGTCCACTGGGGGGTAGAGAATGCTGTTTTGGCTTTAGACTCCTCAGCTAACCTGATTTGCCAATAGCCAGCTGTCAAATCAAATGTGCTCAGAAATTTGGCTGAAGCCAACTTATCAATGAGCTCATCTGCCCTTGGAATGGGATGAGCATCTGTCCTAGTGACAGCATTGAGACATCTATAGTCCACACAAAATCTAATTTCTCTCTTTCCATCTTTGGTATGAGGTTTTGGCACAAGGACTACTGGGCTGGCCCAGGGGCTCTCTGATGGCTCAATCACTCCAAGGTCTAACATTTTCTGCACCTCAGCCTTTATGCAATCTCTGACATGGTCAGGTTGCCTGTAGATGTTATTCTTCACAGGCAGACTGTCACCAGCGTCCACCTCATGGGTGCACCAGTTAGTTTGACTGGGTGTGAGTGAAAACATGTGTCTATGGGCTTGCAAAACCTGTCTGCAGTCCATCTGTTGCTGGTCAGTGAGGCTGCCTGCCAAGGCTACTCCATCCACTGAGCCATCATCAGGGTTTTGGGAAAGCAGATCTGGGAGAGGGTCACTCTCTTCCTCCTGGTCCCCATCTGTAGCCATGAGTAAACCCATGTCTTCCCTGTCAACAAATGCTTTCAACCTGTTTACATGGAGCACCCTCTCAAGGTCCACCAAGTAGGTGACCTCTCCCTTCTTTTCAAGTATGGTATAGGGTCCAGACCATTTGTCCTGGAGAGCTGCTGGGGCCACTGGCTCCAACACCCACACCTTCTGCCCTGGCTGGTACTCAGTCAGAACAGCCTTTTGGTCATGCCAAGCTTTCTGTAATTCTTGGCTGGCCTCCAGGTTTTTGGATGCTTTCTCCATGTACTCAGCCATCCTGGAGCGGAGACCAAGTACATAGTCCACAATTTCAAGTTTAGGCTTTTTGAGAGGTAACTCCCATCCTTCCTTCACAAGACACAATGGACCCCTCACAGGGTGGCCAAACAAAAGTTCAAAAGGGCTGTAGCCAACCCCCTTCTGTGGGACCTCTCTGTAAGCAAAGAGTAAGCAGGGTAAAAGGATATCCCATCTACGCCTGAGCTTTTCAGGTAATCCTTTTATCATTCCCTTTATGGTCTTGTGGAATCTCTCCACAAGCCCATCATATTGAGGATGATAGGGTGTGGTGAACTCTGTCTGAAAGTACCTCCTTTGGAAAGCCCACTCTGGAGAAAACTCCAAGTAGAGCCCTTGCCACAACAGGAGCTGTTGTGGTCCTCAGGGGAATTGCCTCTGGGTACCTGGTGGCATGATCCACTACCACCAGGATAAATCTGTGCCCAGATGCTGTTTGGGGATCCATTGGTCCAACAATGTTAATCCCAACTCTCTCAAAGGGCACCCCCACCACAGGTAGAGGTATAAGGGGGGCCTTTGTGGTGCCACCTGATTTGCCACTGGCTTGGCAGGTGACACAGGAGCGACAAAACTCCTTGGCATCTTCTGACATGTGAGGCCAGTGCAAGTGAGGGACAAGCCTGTCCCAAGTCTTGTTCTGGCCTAAGTGTCCTGCAAGGGGAATATCATGGGCCAAGGTTAGAAGGAAGCCCCTACATTGCAGAGGTATGACCAACCTCCTAGTTGCACCAGGCTTGGGGTCTCTAGCCTCTGAATAAAGGAGCCTATCATCCCAATACACTCTATGGGTACCATGAGCATTCCCAGCAGCCTCAGCAGCAGCTTGCTGTCTGAGGGGTTCAAGAGATGGCAAGTTAATTGAGCCTGCCCCAGATCTGCCCTTGAGGGTCCCCCTGTCCCAAGAAACTCAACCTGATCAGGTTCAAGCTCTTCTGGGACAGTCTCCTCTTGGATCTCAGAATCAGCCTCCTGTGAGATCTGATCCTCAACCTGGGGCAAGTGGGAAGGCACTGCCTTGACCCTCTTACTCTTTCTCTTGGGTTGTGGTTGGTCTATAGTTTCAAGATCCACCACAGGTTCAGGTTGGCACTTCTTGGCCTGGGACCTGGTTACAGCAAGGACATGTGCTGAAATCCCTAGCATTTCTGCATGAGTCCTGTACTCCACTTCTGACCATAAGGATTCCTCAAGATCATTGCCCAACAAACAGTCAACTGGGAGGTCTGCACTAACAACAACTTTCTTGAGGCCAGTTACCCCTCCTCAGGAGAAGTTAACAACAGCCACACTATGGGTAGTAGTGGCATTGATAGCATTGGTCACTAGGTAGTTCTCACCTAGTATCATCTGTTCAGGGTCCACAAAGTTAGGTGTCACCATAGTGACACTGGCACAAGTGTCCCTGTAGGCCTGAGCCAGTTTCTCATTAATTAAAGGCGTCTGCCTGTACTTGCCCAAGTTATTAGGACTTATAGTAGAGGACATAGCTATGTCCCCTTCACAGATCAGAATTGCCTGAGTAGGGATTCTGACTAAGCCAGACTCCATCTCAGATCCCAGGGTTAACCCTACTATCCCCTTGGGTTGTGCACTACCACTGCTAACTGTACTAGGGGGTGCAGTTGCCTTAGGGGCTGCAGTGGTAGGAACTGGGTTTCTCTTAGTGCATTCACTTCCCCAATGAGAAGTGGACTTACAAGTATTGCACCAATGTTTCTTTGGGCCATCATTCTTCTTTTTCTTGTTTCCATTTTGGGAACCACCCTCCTTATTAGAATTTTGGGGGCCTGTAGAAGACTTCTGGTCTTTTTCTTTCTTATCTCCACCCTTCTGGTCTGCTTTCTTCTGATCACCTCCTTGGTTCTGGGGTTTCTGCTTAACCCTTGTTCTGACCCATTTGTCTGCCTTCTTACCCAATTCTTGGGGAGAGGTCAGATCTGAGTCAACAAGGTGTTGATACAATTGCTGGTTCTGACAGTTATTAAGGATCTGCTCTCTCATTATAAGACTGTACAATCCTGTATAGTCTGAGACTTTACTTCCCTGCAACCAACCCTCCAGAGCCTTAGTGGCACAATCAACAAAATCAGTCCAGTCTTGAGTCTGTGATTTTGGGGTGTCTCTGAACAACAACCTGTATTGCTCAGTGGTTAGGCCAAACCCCTCAATAAGAGCACTCTTCAAGACAGAGTAGCTTTTAGCATCCTCAGGTCTAACAGTGAGGAGCTTGTCTCTCCCTTTCTCAGAAAAGGAGAGCCACAAGATTGCTGCCCACTGGTCTTGAGGGACCTGCTGTACCATGCAGGCCCTCTCCAGAGCAGTTATCCATTTGTGGATATCATCCCCATCTCTGTAGGGGGGCACAATCTTACTCAGGTTTCTATGTTCATAGGACCTGTCTTTATCCTTAGGGATAATGCTGCCACCAGTGGGAGTCTCCCCACTTAACTTCTGTTCTCTTGCAAAAGCAAGTCTAGCTTGGGCCAGGGCTACTTCTTCCCTCTCTATTTGGAGATTAACAGCTCTCATCCTGGCCTTATGCTCTTTCCTCTGAGGGGAAGTCATTCCTCTCTGAGATTCTCTCGAGGCACTAGAAATGTGAGAATCCCTGGAAGGGGTTCTCTCTCTCCTATTGCCTAGGAGAATTCTGCTATTGGCTCTGGAGAAGTGTCTTTCTCCATTCCCATGTAGGACCAAGTTGGCTTGGCTAAGCCTTACAACTGGTACCTGGGTATCCCCTTGATGATTTTCTACATCATCCTCTGACTCTGGGTCCTCCTCTTCCTCTTCTGGGGCGGTGGTCTCAGTATCTGGGTGATTCACTCCTTCTCCTGACCCTGAGGGAACTATTCTAGCTTTCTCAAGATCATCCTTTTCTAGGATGGCTATCATGATAGGAATGGTAGGGTTGTGACCCTTTCTCAGCTTCCTTGCAGTGCACAAGGCACTCAAGTCTCTGTGGCTGAATTTGTCATAGCTGGAGGTTGCCTGTGGAGGGTCAACCACCACAGGTAGAGAGCTTATAGCTTCATCTGTGACAGACATGACTCTAGTGAGGTGTAAGTGATGCACTTACCTACACTAAGTGTTTTCCTACTGTACCTTGCTAGTGAGTTGTAGTCAGGGTGTGCTAAGCCCTTCTACCTACAACTACTAAGTTCAGTAGAACTAAAATATGCTGAGCTTTGTTTATATGTACCTATGGTACTTAATGTGATCTTTCAATTTGATAAAAGATTGCAAAGGTAAAACAACAGCAAGCTCAAATCCGTACCGCTGCTCACCAATGTGAGAAGTTGGCCTGATGTACGATGTCTCCAATTCTGGGGGCACCTTATATCAGTCCAAACAATCCCTTATGGTGGTGGTTGTAAGTCAACCTTAAAGACAAGCTATCCTAGAGGTAGCATGGACTAAGCAGCCTAAAGGCTTAACTCAAGAGGACATGTGAAGCCAGCTGTTTTACCATATGCAATCCTGTAATATCAAATGAAAGGACACCACACAAGTTATATATTATAAAAATATATGTATTTATTCTCAGAATAATCCCCACTACTCTTTATGAGCAATGAAGCACAAGCGTTTAAACAAAAGCACAGTATAACATATACAAGTTGCACAGTTATGGATGAGGCCGGTGGCCACTCAAACCATATATCAAAAAAGTGGTATGAGTATCACTAATCGATCAGGGGTAAGGCCTAGGGAATCGCTGAGACTACACTGGGCTAACAGCAGTTAGAACGGGAGTAGCCCGCGGGATTCGGGTGCAGTGCAGAAAGCACACGCATGCACGAATGCAAAGTCAATGGTGCATAAAAGTTATTGAGTTGCAGTTTTAAGAGTCTTCCGACTGGACTAGAATGACAAAACTTTAGACTTAGACACTAGAGGTGTAAAACACTACAGGAGCACTGGCATTCAAGAGTTACCTCACCCACAGGAAGCGGGTGCACAGGTGCAAAGATGTGTCGGGTTTCGTCACGAAGATCTATGGTGCCTGGAGATGAAGATGCTGCAGGCGTCCAGAAGAGAAGTGTCCGGTGTGATCCAAGGGTGGATAGAAGATGTAGAGTACCTGAAAGCAGAGGGGACAGAGTCTGGGTCACTAGATAGTGACCAGGAAGGAACCAGGAAGGAACCAGGCAATGTCGGGCGCAATCAGGTCGTTGTCGTGAAGCTTGTCTCCGCTGCCACGTGGTCTCTGGGGCACCGAGGATGTCCTGGAGTGAATCACGAGCTGTACCACAAAGCCTCTCACTGTCGGCGGTGTCAGCTTCAAAATCGGAGTCAACAGGCCTTGGCAAATGCAACCCACGCAGGATTCAAAGATCGCTTCTTACTCGGACCAGCAAGGTCTGAGCGGGTTCTCCTTTTCAGGGGAGTGAGGGCCAGTCTGGAGCAACCAGACTATCAGAGCAAATTCAAATGTTCGTCGGTACTGGGGCCACTAGCCAACGGGCAGGCGAGCGGACCAATGCGTCAAGCTGGAAAATGCAAAAGGGCCCCACGCAGCACTCGAGGAGTGTGGAGGGGTGAGCTTTGGTGCAAAATTTGCTCGGCGCTGGAGCTTCTCAAACTCCAATGCACAGCTTCGAGGGGGCCTTGGATGCTGCACGGTCAGCGCTTCATAGGTTTTCCAAGATGGCCAGCCCCACGCTTCAGGTCGCCTCCACGGGTCTCAGCTCTGCAGGGACTGTGGATCGGGCTGTTAGAAGGCAGGCACGTTGGGTCTTGTTGATCTCTGTCGCTCGAGTTCCTGCATGAACTGCAACAAAGCAAACATTAAGGTGCTGGATGGTGCCTGTTTGCACAGGGTGGTCACTCCTTGACCACAAGGGAGATTCTTCAGTCTTCCACGTCGAGTGGGATTTCGAAGGGTCCAGAGTTTCATTTCATAAGTTTCAGTCAGGATAATCTGATGTGCATCTGCACAGCTCCTACCTTTATTCCAAATCAAGGGGCTGGATTACCTGCTAGGTCCCTCCTATGGGTGGGACCTGGGAAGTGGGTGGTTACACCCCTTTCCCTTTGTCCAGTTTCGCGCCAGGACTGGGGCTGGATGGCCCCAGATCTGGCTTGACTGGAATCTGCCCAGGGACACCTTGTGCGTCCCAGGCAGTGTCTAGTTTCTTTCAACCCTCCCTGCTACAATCCACTATCTCCTGTCTGGGGTGGTGTGACACCTCCCTGTGACAGGAAACCCTTTGTCCAGGCGTCCTCTGCCAAGTTTCGGTCAGCAGCAGGAGGCCAGACTCGTGTCTGTGGCAGCAGCATCCATTTTGTGATGCTAGGGCTCTGGTTAGGATTAACCGCGTTTTCAGTAAAGTAACATGTCTTCTCCCTCTAGAAGGGTGGGATGCTGCCCCCGTCGTCAGAACTGGCGAGGGGGTAGTATTCCAAAATGTATGACACCAAACACGACATGTTTTGATAAAGCCAAACCAGAGTTGCAATAACCGCGAGGATTATAATGCACTTAAGAGTATATGGTATGGCAGTATCACTGGAACAGCAGTAAGGAAATGGTTCCGAACACTGCAGACAGGCTCAGCTCATGCTAGAGCCCCATCTCACATAAAACCAAGCACTCTGCCTCCAGGATTGTAAAGGCCTGCCATAGGAGTGACTTATAGGGATATATGTGTCCAGATATAGGTTTAGACATAGGTATACTATATCTAAGCAAGGGGTGAGTACACCACCTTGCCCCAGCTGTGTGAACAGCCAGTTGCGTTGATTTAAGCACCAGCCAGGGGTGGCAAAAGATATGCTGCAGCCCCTGGTAGGCCTTGGATGCACCTATGCCCTTGGCACCTATTGTGCACTGGATAGGGGCTGACAAGGTGTCCAGTACCAAATTGGTTATGTACCTATAGTACATGTCTGTGAATTTAGAGAGAGAACAGCAGGCTGTGGGTCTGGTTAGCAGGCCCACAGCCACATTAAGGCGAAAACCAGTGAAGCAAAAAGCAAAAATTGGGGTGACCATAGGATAGCAGACCCTACTCTCCTACATTGATACTAGTTTCACTATGGTGATGTACATTCTGGTTAAATATGTAAAGTAATATAGGTCCTGATTACGATGGAGGTGGGACCAACACAGTCCGCCTGTCGGTGGCGGTCCCACTGCCATAGGCCCCTGCAGGTCCGCCTGCCGCATTATGATGTGGCGGGCGGAGATATCTGGCAGAGGGACCATCCTCCTTGCGACCGTCGGAGGAACTGCAGTCCCTACAATAGGGGCGGTGCCTGCTAAGCCACCGCCATAGGGATTACAATGTCCCTTTCCGCCTGCCAATTCATGGTGGTTTAACAACCATGGAAAGGCAGGCAGAAAGTGACTTGGGGGCCTCTAGAAGGGCCCCCTTCCCTCCGGGCCTCTGCTATGGGCCCCGGGGGGCACCTATGATGCCCCCTACATATCCCTGCATCATGTGGCAGGCTCCGCATGGTGTCTGACACATAGGTGTGTTTACTTTGGACTGCAGCATGTGCTGCAGCCCACAGCACAAGTCGTAATACAAACTATACACATTGCGACCACTGTGAAGGCGGTCGCATTGTAATATGGCCAGCGGGACCGCTGACTACTAGTCGAGCAGTCGTTCTTCCGCCACGGTGCCCATCAGGGATAAGTCCAACCGGCATCATAATGAGGCCCATAGTTAGACAAGTTTTCACATAGCCTCTGTGTGTAAAGCATCATAGCCAAACTAATAGTTACCCGGATATATGGGGGAAATGCTGGTCTATCTAAGATGGGTTATGTAAGGCAGTATTGTGGGAAACTAGTGTGAAATGCTGACAATGATATTTTAAATACTACAACATAGAGGTAACTGGTGTATTTTGGATTTTAAAACACTGTGATACTGTGGAATCTGTCCTGTCCATGGTAGTGAACTATTGAGACAAAGCATTCAGGGCCACATGTACGACAATTGGGTTTTGCGACTCACAAATTGTGACAAATTGCGAGTCGCAATTTGTGGGACGCAAAATTCAATGTACAACAGTGTCTCAGACACTGTTTGCGATTCCTAATGATGTCGCAAATTGGATGCCTCATGAATACTAATGAGGCTGTCGAATTTTGCGACCCCATTGGGAATGGCTGGCACTCCCAGGGATGGTGGCCTGCTGGGGTCAGCAGACTACCATGTCTGGGACTGCTTTGTCAATAAAGCAGTTTCTCTTTTTTTAAATGCAGACCGTTTTCCTTAAAGGAAAACGGGGTGCATTTAAAATCGAAAAATGAAACTTTTCAGTTTCATTTTTTAAGGGCAAACAGTGGTCCCTGGGACCACTGCCTGCTCTTGAAAAATATTTGTGCACCCATTCACAAAGGGGAAAGGGCCCCCTGGTGACCCCTTCCCATTTGCAAATGATTTACCACCTGCTTGAAGTAGGTGGTAAACTGCAAGTTTTTTGCGACCACAAATGCGGTTGCAAAACATTCATACATAATTTTTTACTCGCTATTAGGAAGGGACACCCTTGACACGCCCCTTCCTAATAGCGAGTCCCTAACCCTATTTTGCGAATGGCTAGTAGATTAGCAACTCGCAAAATAGGGTTAGTATATTGTGCATCCATTTTTGCGGTCGGAAGCGGCCAAATGCCCCTTTGCGATCGCAAAATGCCCCTTTGCGATCGCAAAAAATGGTGGTACATCTGGCCCTTAGTGAAGTGAATATGATGCTTTACTTCCTGCAAGCGTAATCTGGCTCTGATCTAACGTGGCTTTGTGCTAATTTTCAGTATATACTGATTCCTTGTAGAAACCTGTCTGGTTATGATGCTTCACCTCCCGAGTCATTGTGAATACTTCTTGGCTCTCATACAATAAACGTCCCAGCTCTTCAGAGACTCGTTTGATTATGGTGCAGCTTTTACAGTGGCATTCTTAAAACTGAACATCCAACTACTGAGGCCACTAGCTTGCCTACAGTATTATGTTTAGTAGGCAGTGTGCTACTGGTCATGTTATGGTACTTTATATGCTTCAATCCTTTGGCGGATTGTCGGGGCTCAAAGTGAATTGGGGTAAGACCTGTGTTTTCCCGCTGCGAGCGGAGGCTCAGCGCCCTGCTCTTGCGGCGAACGTGGTATGGGAGGGTAGGTGCTTTACGTACCTGGGAGTCCGGATCTACCATGATGCGGAGAGCCTACTGGAGGGGAATGTGGGGCGGTGTATCAGGGGATTGCGCGGCTGCATGTCCTTTTGGGCTACTCTCCCTTTGTCGGTGCAGGGACGGGTAGCGCTGTTGAAAATGGTGGCACTCCCTCGACTGCTGTATTACTTCAGGACATTGCCTATCTGGATCCCGCAGCGGGTTTTTCAGGAACTGCGCTCATTGGTTATTGAGTTCCTATGGGGACGGGGTAGGCGCAGGGTGGCGTTGCACACCATGACTCGGCCCAAACTTGAGGGGGGGATGGCAGTGCCGGATTTTGAATTATATTATCTGGCAGCCCAACTCCAGATTCTGACGCAGAATGTGGCTAGGGAGTTTAGGGGTCCTGACAGGGTCCGGGGGATGGGTATCCAGAGACACGTCCTCTCTTATATTGTTATGCAACAGCGGTTGGCATTGCGGGGGCTTACCTTGGAGGAAAAAACCCTCCGACTCTGTTGGAATAGGAGCCTGAGGCGGGCACGGGCGGTGCGGCCGTATGCCCCGGAGATTCCCATTGGAATGCTGACGGCTCTACCGCATGGGGGTGATTGGTCTCCGCTGGCGGTGTGGGAAGAGCTGGGGCTACAGGTGGTGGGAGATCTGTTTGTGGAGGGGGTGTTGGCCCCGTTTGCGGTGATCCGGGAGCAGTTTGGTCTCCCAGATGGGGATTTTCTCCTACACGCGGCGGTTACTACGGCAATACGGAAGCATTGGAGGGGGGGACTGATGGAGCCGAGCACGACCATGGCCTGCCAGTATGTGGTGATGGCTGCGGGTACAATCAAGGCAGTGACCTGTCTCCAGTCCCGGATGTTGAACGAAGGGCTGGAACCACTCGCGGTGTTGAAAGCTAAATGGGAGGACAGTGTGGGCAAGCCTATTCCGGATACCGAGTGGGGCCACATTCTGGCTCGGACATGGAAAGGTAGCAGGAACGCCAGGTTCCAACAAATACATTTCTTCCTTTTGCACAGAGCGTATCTGACCCCGGGGAAGCTCCACCGGCACTTTAAGGTGCGAGACGCGGCATGCCCGAGATGCCTGGCTGGGGAGGTTGAACTGGACCACATGATGTGGGGTTGCCCGAGGTTGGGTACGTATTGGCCCGAGGTGGGCGCCCTTCTGAATGCGGTTACGGATAGGGAAGTGGAATTTGACATGGCGGCTTGCCTCCTGTTGTGGTTTCCCCACACGGCGAAAACGAAAATCACGAGCAAGTTCATTGATTTGGGGCTTATGTTAGCGCAGAGGGAGATCACTTGGCGTTGGAAAACCAAAGAAGGCCCGGCTGTGGGACGTTGGACGAATGAGTTGTTGAAGTGGTCAAGGTGCGAGAGTGTATTGAGACTGCGGCAGGCCACGAGACTGGGGAAGGAGAAGGGCTTAGAGGCAGCTAGGGCTTGGGAAACGATAGTGCAGGCTTTGGGCGATCACTTAACGGTAGACACAGAGGAGAGACTCTCGGAGGCTGAGTTCCAGGGAACTGGTAACACGAACATTTGATAGGTATTGACGACGCACAGATATTTCCGATGCACATCATCGCCACCCACATCAGCAGCAGTTAGAGGGAGGGGGGGAATAGAGGAGTACGTAGACTACCCTGGTAGAGCAGTGAGGTAGATGGCGCAGTGTGTTCACTGAGTGGATTGGCCTGATGCAGTAGGAGCGGGTTAGGCTCTGTGGATCTACTGAGCTGGAGAGTTGTTAATGTGATGGGTACGAACCCTCTAGGGGGCTTTTGGGGGGGGGGAGTTGTGGTTGAGGTTACAGAAAATGCGGAAACAGGATTGTGTTGTTGACCTACCGTCCCTATGTGCCAAGCGGGGAGACTTTTCTTGCACGCTGAATTTACGCCGCCCTGCCTCCGGGATGTGGGCTGATGGGCTGTGTACTGCTGAGGTTAAATGTGGTATCTTGTATGGGGACGGGGCTGGTGGTTGACATTCTCGATGTTTTGTCTGTAATTCTGCAATAAAAACATACTTTAAAAAAAAAAAAAAAAAAAATGGTACTTTATATGCTTCAAGTGACCTCACACATCCTTTGACCTCAGTGACATCCTGGGAAGTGATGTCAGATGAAATTTGCCCCTGAAATTAAGAATGCCATAATAAGTGCATAGCTAATATAACACAGCAATTACTAACACAGTTACTTGTCTATTTATTCACAATTGTGTTCTAATTGGAGTGCTGACATGACATGCTATGGAAACATTACACTCTTATTTTATTTTGAACAGGAGGATAGTGTGTCACAAATATCCCAAAAATACCAAAAATCCCAAAAATATTTGGCTTACAGTATTTTTCTGAATTTACATTTTTTTTATTTATAATCACTTGATCACTCTTACTAAGCACACAGCCGAAGGTATGCTTCTAACATACAATTTCATGTATTCGCAATAAAGAATATGTATAAGGTGTTCTACAATGTGTGCTTTTATTTGCCTTTTTGTTTATTCAGAAGAGCGTCATTCCTCTGTGGAATGTATTTATTTTAAAGAATCGAATCCCAGTGAGAGCATCAGAGCATGAGACTGCTAACTTCTTTCTTGGGACTCCTTTTGCCACCTCAGAGGACATGTGTCACAAGAGACGTCCCAGGGGTTTGGTGACTCCTAAATGGCGTCCATGATTGATAAGTAAACACGATGGTAATTCTTGCATGGCACAGTATTTGGAACAGTTGCTATTTCAATTAGCATTTGCGTTTTATTGTAAATAAAGGTGAAATATTTTCAACCAAAAAGCTGACAATAAAACACATTATTTTCTTGAGATTTTTGATAGACCTTTTTCCAGTTGGTTAAACTGCATGAAATAGGTACTACTTCTCTCACAGAACAAATATTTGCTTGCTCCGTATCAAGCGTTTTGTGCAGGACTCACATAACTTTTATACATACATACATGAATTGCTGAAAAAACGCCAACGCAAGTACAACACTAAGGGGGTCATTAGGATGGCGGACAGACTTTGCCCGCCCGCCATCCTCACGGGGATTGGGACCGCCCGCCATAAGGGCGGGGGTCCCGTGGGGGGTATTAGGATGCGCCCGCCACTGTGGCGGCGCATTCTGCATTTTTAGCATTGTGGCGGGCGGTGCTCTAAGCACCGCCCGCCACAATGCTAAAAATGCAAATATGCATTTGCATAAACAAAGCGGCAGGCACCGCGTGATGCCTGCCACTTTGTTTATGCAAATGCAGGGGGGTACCACAGGTACCCCTGTGTGCACCCCCCACCTCTCCTTCACTCTGGGGGCCCGCAGGGGTCCCCCAAAATGAAGACCGCATGCCTTTTGATGCCGCCACGGAAAAGCATCTGTTTTTGCCCATGTTAATATGGCTAGCGGTGTCTAATAGACACCGCCACCATATTAAACCTTTTCCGCCCCGGCCGCAAGGCGACCGGGGCGGAAAAGCGGCGGACGGTCTTTCCGTCCGCCGCGGTCCCCCCGCCATAGTAATATGGCGGGGGGCAAATGGGTGGCGGGCGGGTATGGATGTCTTGTTATCATGCGGACAACGACTTCTAACTACAGACTTGCTGTGACGGTGTCGGTTTTGGTGTACGTCTACTAAGTGCCTCTCACTGGCACCGACCTCAACTTCTGACTCTGTACAGTTTTCTTAATACCAACTTGCGTCTTAGATATTTCCTTACCAGACATTCTAATTGTTCTTTATAAATTTTCATTATGGCCTATTTGCACTTTCCCATAGGCTCTTCTTTATAGTAAGTTCTTTTACATATCGGTCTTCTGATAGGATTTACACTTACATCTTCTCGATAGTGTCTATACTTTATTAGCAGACTATACATCCCGGTCAGAGGTGGACAACAGCTGACATCTTTTTCACCATATCTGGCCGCATTCCCGGCATCGTCCATACCACGGTTGTTTGTGTCCACCGACACCTATTGTGTTTCACTGAACTAAGATGTGATCTACTTCACCATTATCATTCTTCTCGTTATACTACACCAACTAGTCCATTTAGCCTTTAAAAAGTCATGGTACAGACTTGTACTGACGAAACACGTGTTGGCTGTTTCCTTTGATGAAAAAAATTGGCTTCTTGAATAAAATCAATAACAGATTCATTAAGAACTCTTGTTTGATTCCTCTGTCGTAGTAAAGAAGTATTAGATGATTATCATGTGCTATGTTATTATTATACTTTTTGATATAGGAATTTTGTGATTATTATGTCATAACCTTGCTACTTGACATAGGATTGTGCACATCTGACCCATTTTTGTTGTTTGTGGGTATGGATGTCTGGCGGATCGCCACCGCCCGCATGGCGGTGGCGATCCGCCAGACATCCTAATGGGGCCCTAAGTGTTGCATGATATTTATTAGCCACCGCAAAAGGTGATTTGTGCTGCAAAGATGAATTTTTCACTGTGTAAAAACTGGTTTGTACCACTTTACTACACTTTGTGTCAAGGGGCGTTATTTTGGCGGTTCAATGCAAACACCCATAGATTTTGATATGTAGTTCAATCTACTAAGAAAGTCAGACAGGGCTTTGCGTCAAAAACAAACACATACTTGAAGCATGCATCAATGAAGGGTAATGTATTAATTTCTCAAAAACACTGATGGATTGCATTGTGCTGCAGTGCACAGCACACATACAATGTGTGGGAACATTCTCAGTCTGTCTACACATAATAACATGTACGGCCAGGGAGTGCTTCCGTACAAAGGGGCGTATTTACAAGCCCCTAGTGCCGCCGTGGCAATACCTTTATTATGGAACAAAGGGGCATATTAGCAAGAACCTCTTCAAATTATCGCCGCTTTAGCGGCAGAAAACTGCCGCTAAAACGGCGATAATGGGCTTGCTAATATGCGTCATAGAATTCCAATAGAAGCCCAGGTTAGATGTGCAGGACAGCTAACCTGGGCTTCTATTGTAATTCTTTAATGCATATTAGCAAGCCCATTATCGCCGTTTTAGCGGCAGGAAACTGCCGCTAAAACAGCGATAATTTTAACGAGGTTCTTGCTAATATGCCCCAAAGTGACTTACCGGCTGCGCAAGGGGCTTGTAAATAAGCCCCAAAAAGTATACTAGAAAGCACATACTCACCTCTGGACCACAGTGAAAAGGCTGTACATCGTGCAATGCATTTTATATGTGCACCAGCACTGGGGATGACACAAGCAGCCGGCCAATCTTTGTAGACATGGCGCATTATGTTTTCTTTCTTGAGCAAAGCAAAACACCAAGTGGCATATTTACTGGAAGTGTGGCACAGGGCAGCGCAGCTAGTTACTTTGCAACCCTGCCCTGTGTCACGGGGAAAGGGCAGGGATGCACTGTATGTATCCAATACTGTGCATTCCTCTCCTTTTACCCCTGCTCTGCCGCCGTTTCGGCAGCCTGGTGCAAGGGGGCCTGCATTACAGGCAAGATTGTTTTTATGCAGGAAGGGACACCTTCCTACACAAAAACAATTATTGGAGGCGTTTAACTCCTATGTGTGTGCTGCAAAATGAAGCACACATAAGAAGAGGAAAAACAACAACAATGAGAAATGAAGATATTTCTCCTCGCTAAGCCTCACCTGGGAAGGATAAGACTTTGAAGCATTCCCAGGTTTGTTAGTTCTTGTAAATCTGGGAATGCATCAAAAACCATGTGAGTTGTGTGGGAAGACCCACTGTAATGTTCACGGAACGCCTCCCTTGGATGTGTAATGGGTTGTAGCTGCATCTCAAAATGATGCTATGGTAAGCCAGCATAAAATAAGTGAAGTGGTCATCTAAAAAGACTTTTGCTAAAAGTGGTTGCACTCTAGACCAAAGTGAAAGTGAATAGCAGGGCAGATTTCATATGGGTGAGAGGTTTCGGATGTATGACATTACAACGCATGCTTTTACCACGCATGCTGTTACAACGCAGTTTTTACAACGCATACCATTACATCGCATAGCGCTTTGGGGTGCTGGATAGTGAATAGTTTAATTTACTATTCCAACTCCAGTCCCTGTGGACACTAGGGAAGGTGTAGGATAGTAAATTAAATCTATTCCCTATCCTAGAGCGCCCCCCCAGTGCAATGCGTTGTAATGGTTTTCATTGTAAAACCTGCGTTGTAATAGCATTGCGTGGTAAAAGTTGCGTTGTAAAGGATGTTTCCCGAGGTTTCCCCCATGTACCCAAAGCTCACACTGCCAAGGCGGACCTATGGCTTGGCACTGTGCAACTCTCTTTGAATTTGTAGGCTTGCCCATCTTTAATTCCTGAAAGCCCCCAGGACTACCTGCAGAAAGGCCAAAATAGTGCTGTTCGTTGCTTTTTCCGTTATATCGGTATACGCTTTACCTTAAGCCCTGATACCCATGAAGGGCTCACCTCAAACAGCCTTAAAAGTAGGTTATTGGTAGTAGCAAGATCAGTTGTCAAAAGACAGTTGATGGTAACTGATTCCAAGAGAAAATGTTACCCCGACCCAACATGTCTCCTCGCTCCAAGGTGATGTGATTGCTATCTATGGAAACGCACTCAGCCAAGCAAATATTTGCTGTGTAATAGGATTTCACGAAGGCCCTCGACTTCTGCACATTATTTTGCTAATTTTAAAGTTTTAGGTTGGGTTCTTACTATTAAAATAAGGAACGTGTTCTGTCTTCTTTATGTAACGTCTCCATATGCAGCTCAGGAGCAGAGCAGGCATGCTATGGAGTCATGTTCCACTTGTTTCATTTCCTCTTTTATTTACCTCGCCTCAAGGCTAATCTGGAAGGCCTGCTGCTGCCCGCTGACAAGTAACCCATTGAGAGGGATGTTCATCATTCTCTGGTTGAAGGGAGTGGATAAAGGCAGTATCAATCATTGAAGCACACGAGTACTTGTGGGACTCATAATACTCAAGACGAAGATAAACCTTTTCCATGCTACCCTTTATCATTTTAGATTCCACTGATTCATCTACTGCATTCTTTTTAGACATCTGTTCAACAAATCAATCAGGAATGTATTTCAACGTGTAAAACATTGATGCAAGCCATCATAAATAACAAGCATTTGCAATGCAATAGGTCTCGCGGTTGTTGTTTTTTGGGGGAGTTAGAGCTACTGGCGTTGTAATGGAAATGATTGTTACTTATGAAGATGCTCTTAAGTAATGTCTCAAGGCTACCAGATTGGAAGTGAACCATATGTTTGTTTCCATGGTATCTTACCAGGGACATCTTAATGATTTTGGGGGCCCAGGGTCAAACTTATTTTGGGGGCCCATATTTCGATTAGGTTTGAATTTAAGATCCAATTTCAGCTCTTTCGCGCCCTCTCTGGCCAGGTCACAGACAGTGCATTTACATCTAAGATACAGGGACACAGCAGCAACTTACTAATATTACTGCAAATAATTGCTGTGGAATAAAATCTATGACTTCTTCCCATTTCTAATATGTGAGTTCCTGTTTTGACTTCAAAGTAACTTGTTTTATGGATGTTGCATGCAACAAAAACACAACGTTTTCTGCAAACGGTCTGCAGCAGGTTCTCACATATCACCAACATAAAAAAAAGTATTTAAAACAAGCTACACATTGTTAAAGATCATCAGGGAAAGACTCTATGCAGAACAGAGCAGCCTCTATCACCCCCCCCAAAAGCCTGGGGCCATGCCTTAAAATGTCTCTGCATAATGTTACATCCACATGCACGCAGGCAGTACCTGTAGCTGCCTCTCCCCTCCTCTTGGTGCCTGGTCCATGCAGCGCGTCGCGTTTCTGGTCCATGCAGTGAGCCCCATGCAGTCTCGCCCTTCTAAGATCTCCGGTGGCACAGGCTAGTGCTCCATCGCCAGACCCACGTGCACGCAGGCAGTACCTGTAGCAGCTTCTCTCCTCCTCTGGGTTTCTGGACCATGCAGCATGTCGCATTTCTGGTCCATGCAGTCACGCCCTTCTAAGAGCTCCAGTGGCACAGGCTAGTGCTGCACCGCCAGACATACGATCTCCTGACTACTCGTGGGAGGAGTTCATGGAACGCTGGAATGGGGACTGCAGCCGCGGGTAACTTCAAAATGCATATGCTATGACACATTCAATGACAGCACAGTGCGCATGCATACAAGACACGCATGTGCACTTTAACGGTGTAGCACCGGGGAGCTAGAAAAAAACCAAGTTATATTACATAGTGCACTGAGACGGATTCGCAAACGTGAGGAGGGAGCACAAACAGATGGGGAGCGCACCATGACGGAACACCGGCCCGCTGCACCTCCTCTGGCCCTCAGTGTTCCATGAGGGCTTTAGAGGAGCTATGTGGAGATCCCACACTACCCTCCACAGCTTCTCAAATTCTATCTGAGCCCATCAACTACAATTTTGCATTGTCCTCATTCGCCGCCAGAGAGTGCAGCAAGGAAATGTCTGACGTCAGGAGGTGACTTGCGACCTCCCCGTCCTGCCCCCTGTTCGACCTACCCTTCCAGCAGCCAGTGCCCTGCTTTGTGACAAAACACTCTAACACTCCGCTTGACCAATGAGCTGCCATCTAAAGCAATACACAGGCCAATAGGAGCTGGAGAAGGGAAGGCATCAGACCATCTTTCTATCACCCCATTGTTGTTGTTTCAGGAGTTACCCAGATGCTGCCCCTCATCGCTAACAACATGAGTAAAAAAAAAAATACGTCGGCTCAACATCGGTGATTCTCGGAGAATAACTTAATCTCCCTGTGCCTACCCAAAAATGTCTGTCGTAACTGGTGCTCTTGTACAGCACTTCAATACCTTCGGGTCGAGCTCACGCTATATAAAACTACAAAAAAAAAAAGAAACCGCCTGACCTGCAGTAGACAGGTGGGTGGAGGGAAGAGAGGCCATCACACACTGTACTGTGTGATGGTCATCTAAAATGTTCTCAGAGTGAAATCGCAGAAGAGAGAACTAAACACACAAAGGAGGGACTTTGATAGAAATGCACCAATAAGAAGACAGCATTTCTGAATACCACAGATTGAAACCAATAGCAATAGGTGGGTTTCCCAAAGCCACACAGAGAGATACAACAGGCCATAATTGATGCTTGACTTAAAAAAATGGAAGCACAGTTGCAAATAATTAACTTTTGTTTATTGTTAAAAGCATTCTAACTAATTGAGGAGTGAGATTATAGCTTAAGGTGTTGACTCTGGAAAATGGAAATGTGACCAAATTGTGTGACCCTCAGCAGAACACCCTGGGCCCAATTCTGAAAAAAATGGAAATGTGCACTGGCAGACTAACCACTTTATATATGTGCCCTTTTAAAATTGAAGCAATTCACAAAGGTTTGAAAGTCGGTTAACTATTAGGTGTGACCATCTTTTGTGTCGTATTCCCCCAGATATTTGCTTGAACTGTTTTTGTTGGTTTTAGTACTCTGCACACTTTACTCCTGCTAACCAGTAGAAAGCTTTGTGAATTGCTTTGGACTCACCACAGAGGGATACAGTTTGAAGTTTAGGAACACACATAAAGATCAATCCAGACATGGTTTGACTTTGTTGACTCTTCAGTCAGAGCACTAAAAGGCAGGATAAAAGGCAATGAGGTAGACACTTATGATAGGATATATATATATTAATTGGGAAGAAACACATTTTAACTAATTGTACCACAGAGAAATTGCATCAGTATTTGCTGGTTTCCAAGTTGTCTTCATCCAGTAAGTAGGGGAGGATAGCTGACAAGTTGGTCATAACCAGGGTCCCAGAAAGACCCATGGTGAAAGTGACCAGAAAAAGAGTCCTCTGACTGCCCAATAGTGGAAGGAAGTGAGCAACAGCAAGGATAAAAAGAGAGAGTTCTCAAAAGGGCCCCGAAGTTCTTCTCAGGAGGGTGGGCCTGAGCCTTCTCCCAGAACAAAGGCCAAGGGTACCAGAATAAAAACTGTGACCCAGCAAAGGTTTCTGGGTTATGTCATGACTGTCATCAGGCATGACATAAGAAAGGAGATGCAGAATGCTCCAAAACAATCCCCCATTGGTAGACAATCCAAGGGATTGACTAGCATAGGAGTGTGGGTGGAAGTGTATGCTCAAAAAGCCAGAGGATACACTGAGGCTACTTCAGTTTCTCTGGGTGGAGTGGATATTGAAGCCTTGACTGTCTTACTTCCAAGCCTGGCAAATTATAGACAAAGGCCTAAAATCAAAGGAACTGAGGAAGAGGCTCTGAGAGATACAGGTGCCTGTGTTGAGGTACTGGGTTTTTAAGAACCGGCACAGAACCGGCAACCCAGCGGTGTCAGGGTACACCCAGAGACCTCGAGTTCTTCCTGATTTAGACCACAGAAACTCAGAGTCTTCTAGGTGAAGTCAAGGATCGATTTTATTGGCTGCAACCAAGGTAACAAGTGTCCTAGAATACAACACACGGGGAAGTATATTCTCAGGAGACTGCTCGAATTTACAAAGTCAGGCTTCTCTCTTTATACAGAATATTCAGCTTCAGGCAAACATTCTTCGAATTTGTAGTATGTCATTTACAGTTATTGGTTACAAAAGAAAAGCAGTGTCATGATGACATGTACATATTTCACGTTGTGCTGCCCATAACAAATCACCCGACAAGGTCCAATATTTCATCAGATATCGGTGGACCCCCAATAAAACAGGTACCTCCCCATCATAAAGTAAGTGAAGCAAAAGAGTAGAGACAGATGTGAGCAAGATACGGCAGGTGTGCGCGCTGAAATGGTTTTATGGCTTGTTGAGCCTTGATGCTATCTTGCTCGGCCACTGGGAGGGGAACTGACCTAACGAGTTCGGCCTGGGGCAATGGTTCCAACTTGCACAGGTCATGGAAAAGTCGATTAAGGAGTGCGTGTCCTTGTGGAATTGAATTCAGCTGGATTATGGCCTATGTAAAGGGCAACACATAAATGGGAGCCAAGGGTTTAGAACGAAAATGACGATTTCGAGGTGAAATCGTCACTCGAATATGCTGAAAATATAGGTACATGATGTGCTCGTCATTCTCGGTCTTTTGATACCAAATTCGTCATGTTTCGACGAAGTTTTAATTCTCGAGTCCAGAACGATTATACGAATCCAGATTTTCAGAACCACAAACCCTCCTTTTGCCCTTACATAGGCAATTAATCTATCCTCATGTTAGTCTGAGTCCAGATCTATATTCCTAAAGTCATTGAGATGTTGCTGTAACATCATTCTAGTACTTAGTTCATCTCTTGACACAGGCTTCCTTACACATGATGTAACACAGAGGCCACATATTGCAGGAGCACACTGTATGCATAGAAAGAACAGGAAAAGAATGGCTAAGACCATCCCAATCACCATTAGAATTTTCCATCCCCAGGCGGATATCAGTTCCCAAAACCATCCCATTAGCAACCAATCTCCTTTATCCACATGAATAGATTCGGAAATCTTGTGTAGTTTGGAGATGGCCTGGTACACTGTTGGAGCGTTATCAGGGATGAAAATACAGCAACTAGATTGGATTAATCTGCATACCTCACCTCGGTCTGCAAGTATGACATCTAAAGCGGCCCTGTTTTGAAGGGTCATCAGTCGATCCGACTGGAGCTCAGCAGTCAGGTTACTAAGGGCACCAGCAGTTTCAATCACGGTGGACTCAACTACCCTTGTCAATTGCCTTATGTTCCTGCTGTTAGCCATGGCTCCCCAGAACGGCAGAAAACCCATTGCAAAGTCACCAAATTCTTGACCTGCAGTGTCCTCTTCACTCAAGACACCTCTAACTATCCTTGTCCTGTGGTAGTCTGCCGCTGCTGTGTAGGTGGGAGGCAACAGGAAGGAAACAAAACAGGAGCCCGAAAAGTCAGGGGGCAACCATGTATAGGCTCTATCATGGCAGATGAAATAGGTACCCTTAGCTGCTAAGAATGCAGGGGAAGTCTGAGATCCAAACACATACGTCTTAGTACAGACACTCTTCCCTAACTGAGCCCTGGGATTCGTGCCATTACCTTGCAGACACAGATGACCCTGATGGGGTACAATCCAAATCGGGGACGATCTTTTAGCTTGCTGTTTCTCACTTAGAGTAGCTCCATATCCAGTCATGTTCCATCCCATGTAGACTAGTGTCTCATCTCTAGGGATAGTCTCATAAGAAATACCTTCCTTAATCATATTGACTATTCCCTTGACTAGAGCACTTTTCCTAGGATTATCTGTTACAGAACGTAGGGGGTAGATTTCGTGTGCATATATCAACATGGTCCTATATGCCCATACAGAACCATTGTGACTGAATGGCAAGACCAGATAAGGGATACCTTTATCCGTTGTGTGAGGCATAAGACCACACACCCAACAGTTAGTCGTGTTCATTACAAGTTGGTGTTGGTGTAATAACTGAACAAAGGAGTTATTAACGAACTCCAATCTCCTATTGGATTCATGGTCAGGCAGAGGGTGGAAAGAATGAGAGGAAATAGTAGGAGGAGGTATGGGTGATGCAGTGGGCGCAAATGTTACCTGGAAAGAGAATAAAACATAACTTATCAAAAAGATCATTACGCTGGATAGCATAAAAATACACAATATTATAAAACTTTTCTTTGTCATCGTGTTACACAGTCTCCGCTTAAAGTTCACTTGCTTGGCAGGTCTCTCCACATCAGAAAACTCCATCCTCTCTAAGGTGCTGCCCGCGGTGGGAGGTTGCCTCTGCTAAAGGATGCTTCCGTCAGTCTAGGGCAACTCCCTTGGACCAACCAGAACTACCGACCTAACGTCGTCAGCTGCACCCCAAAGACTTTAATCAACCGCGGCCCTAGCAGCGGAACCCGGATGGCGGTTCGAAAAACAAAAATAAGCAAGTTTCCTAAATGGGAGAGCTGCACTTTCAAAAAGAGTACTTGGGAGGGGAAAAAGATATATTTATTTGTCCATAGGTCTTGGTCTCAAATCATAAAAAGGAATCACTTTTATTAGTTCGTTTTTCTCGGTCTCAAATTGTAGCGTCTTTTCCTGGTACTGTCTGGTCCTGAAACAGGAGTTCAGGCTCCAAAGAGTTCAATCGTTCTGATGGTGGCACAGTCTCTTGAAAAATGTTCTCGCTTTCACATTCAGGGTTAGTTTCTTTTACACGGTCATCGCTGAAAGGTATGACACGTGGCACAGTTGTAAGCTCTGGGTCAGTGACACCCTTTTGGACCCACTGGTCATGTGGCGGTGGTGAAGGGATTCTTTTGCAGTGGACCCCGTGGATCCAGTTGGCCTTCCCCTCCACTCGAACGGCTCACCTCGTGGAAAGAAGGACGAGGTGTGGCCCGGTCCACCTGGGCTGGTCGTTCTTTGTTCTCTGGAAGTTTTTCACGAGGATCCAGGAGCCAGGGACAATGGAATTACCTGGAGTCTCAGAGACCGGAGGCAGGGTGTTGTGGACCTGTTGATGCAAAACACGCAATTTAGCCGTCAATTCATACAGGTAATCAAGCAAAATAGGGTGTTCTAGCTCGCTGAACTTCGTGGGCCTAGGCACTTCCCATATGTTGGCTGGCCGGCCAAAGACAATTTCATAAGGGCTGAGTTTCACTCGCGAATGCACAGTCATTCTGGTGGATAGGAGTGCTAAGGGTAGAGCGTCAGGCCATTTAAGACCTGTGCTCGCTTGGATTTTGGCCAATTTAAGTTTTAAAGTGCCATTGTAACATTCTACTAATCCAGCTGATTGGGGGTGATTTGCAGCGTGGAACTTCTGCCTAATGCCTAGCCCTTCACACACTCTTTTCATCACACGACCCACAAATTCACTTCCGTTGTCAGACCAGACCATTCTAGGCATTCCAAACCTGGGGAAGTACTCTTTTACAAGGGCTTTTGCTGTGGACAAGGCAGTATTGTCTTTTAGGGGATAGGCTTCTACCCATCTTGAGAAGGCACAAACAACAACGAGCACGTATTTTAAGTTGTTGCACCTCTCCATGTGTATGAAATCTAGCTGCAAAACCTCGAACGGATACGTAGGAGGTGCAAAATGACCAGCTGGAGTTGGGGTTCCCCTACCAGGATTGTGCTTCAGACATACCATGCAATTCTTGACAACATTCTCTGCACACTTGGGAATCCCTGAATTCTTCCACACTGGGGCCAACAACTCGCAAATCCCTTTCACGCTGATATGAGCCATTCCATGAGCCATTGTAACCACTGCAAGCACATATGCATCGTGTAACAACCATCTCTGATGCTCTGCCAATTCAATCCAACAACCATTTGCATCCATTCTACCCGTACTCTCTCTCCACGTGCTCAACTCTTTCTCTGTGGCCTCAGCTTGGAAGGACTTCACACTCTCTATCGTGTCCTCACATATTCCAACATCACCAGTCCATCTTTCAGGGCCTGCAACATACATTCGGCTCATCACATTCTTTGCCGTTTCTTTCGCGATCTCATCAGCAAATGCATTTCCACGACCTACATCATCAGTCACCTTCTTGTGAGCACTACATTTCACAATCGCCATTTGCAGAGGCAAGGTCAGTGATTCAAGAAGCTCATTCACCAACTGACCATGCTGAATCTTAGCTCCATGCGAAGTCAGGAACCCACGTTCTCTCCACAATCGTCCGAAACTGTGAGCCACGCCAAAAGCATACTGGCTGTCGGTGTAGACATTCACTTTCATTCCTTTAGACAATACACATACTCTCGTGAGTGCAACTAATTCTGCAGCTTGAGCTGAACCATGTGGTACTCGTGCAGTTTCGACAACTGTGTGCAAAGTTGTGACAGCATATGCTGCAGTCACGTTCCCATTTGGGAGCTTAAAGCATGAACCACCCACCCATAATGTACCATCACATTCAGCAAGAGCGGTGTCAGATAAATCTACTCTCCCTTTTGTCTCTTCCTCTGTTCTGAGAAAACAATCGTGCTGTTCTGAAGCATCTGATTCCTCTGCAATTGGCAACAATGTGGCTAGATTTAAGGTACTGCACCTTTTTATGTGCACATGACTTGCTAACAGCGTTAATTCGTAACTTGACAGTCGAGCACTAGTTAAGTGCTGTGTCTTGGTCCTATTTAACAATGTGTCTACTGCATGCGGGACCATCATGATTAGTGTATTATTCATTACTAGACCAGCAGACTGTCGAATAGAAACAGCTGCTGCTGCTGTGGCCCTTAAACAACTTGGCAATGCTTTAGCTACCAGATCCAAAGTTGACGAAAAATAGGCGCATGGCCGCTGTCTACCTCCAAATAACTGAGTCAACACAGACAATGCACAGCCCTCCTTCTCGTGGACATACAATGTGAAAGGCTTACTGTAGTTGGGGGTACCTAACACAGGAGCCGAACATAACGCTGTGCGTAATTCGAGAAAACTTTTCTGACACTCTTCAGACCAGGGAATGGGATTGGGTGTATTTTTACACGTTAATGCCACCAAGGGTTTGGCCAACAATGAAAAATTTGGGATCCACTGTCTACAGTACGATGTAATGCCCAAGAAAGCACGCACTTCTCTCTGTGTTCTTGGCACATTCAATTTCGCTATTGCCTGAATTCTTTCTGGGGTCAGTTTCCTTCCCTCCTTCGATAAGAGGTGACCTAAGTAGGTCACTTCTTGTCGGCAATATTGAAGCTTGGAAAGTGACACCTTGTGATGTAAAGCACACAGATGACGCAATAATAACAGCGTGGCTTTTTTACAAATTCTCTCAGTGTCTGCAGCAATGAGCAAATCGTCCACATACTGTACAAGAGTAGCACCTTTAGGCAAAACAATCGTATCCAGCTGTGTTTTCAGGGCTTGACTGTATATTGATGGACTTTCGCAGTAGCCCTGAGGAGCGCGTTTAAAACGGAAGCAGCGACCTCCTAAACTGAAGGAAAAAATATCCCTGCTCTCCTCAGCAATTGGGATGCTGAAGAAAGCATTCTTTAGGTCAATCACCAAAAACCACGAAGCAGAAGCTGGAATCATAGTCAATAATGTGGTAATGTCGGGGACAACTGGGAATTGTGGCACAACTATCTTATTCACTTCTCGAAGATCAATCACGAATCTGTACACAGGTGGCTGAGAAGGGTCAGTTCGTTTTAAAACAGGCAGAACAGGACTATTGCAAACGTTGCCTCGTGTTTCTTCAATCACATCCTTTTCAATCAATTCGTAAACGATCGCTAGCAAAGCTTTTTCACCCTCATTAGATATTTTGTATTGGGGAATTCGTGGCATTTTGACATTGGACTTCAATGTTACAACATATGGTGGAATTTCTAAAAGACCTACATCATTAGGACCAGTGGCCCAAAGAATATTTGGGAGAAGTGACAATTCTGCTGGAAGTGCATCTCTCGACAAATACATGGGAGAAACTACTTTCTTACCTAAAGTAAGTTGTACTCCTGAAGGAGAACAGTACAAAGTCGCATACAATCTTTTTAGCAAATCCAAACCTAACAAATTTTCACCACAACCCGTTGTCAGAATGAGGGGTGCTTCGAATTCGCAGGGACCAACAGAAAGAGACAAAGGGTCAGAAATTGGATTTCTAACTGGGGCGCCGGGAAAAACCTACAGAAACGTTCATTTCGCCAGACAAAGGTGCGCCAGGGAGTTTGGAGTGCATAATAGAACTCTTTGTAGCACCAGTATCCAACAGAAAAGGCTCTGACACACCTGATGTAATCACCTCAACGTAAGGTCCACTCTGATCTACTGGAACTGAAACAACTCCCTCTCTTTGTCTATGGCTGTCCTAGCAATCATTACCTTCCCAATGCTCATCTTCTGTGTAATAATCATCAACGTAGTATTGAGCTGGCCTGTCAGATACGTTATTTTGCTGATCAAATCTGTTCATAGAGTTTTGTGGTGGAAGAGGACGTGTGTTCTGAGGGGCGTTTCCACGCCCTCTACCTCTAGGTGCTTGCTGACCGCCACGCCCTTTCACACCAGAAACTCCATTTGCACGTTGTAATAGAATAGGACAATTATACTTGAAATGACCCTCTTGTTTGCAATATAAACACTGGTTGGGGCCTACAGATACACGGGGTTGGGTATACTCGACTCTCTGCGAGTTCCTCTGATACTGTTGAGGCTGCTGAAAAGTATTTTGGTAGTGATTCTGACCATTATTATTTTGATTACCACCACCACGTGGCGGATAGGCTTGCTGTAGCAAAACCTTCGTTTTTAGTTCTCTGGTTTTCTTTTCTACTCTATCTTTCTCATCTTTGTCTCTATTCTCGTAATATTGTGCGGTAGCCAATATCTGGGCTGAAGATGAGACTGCCCAAGAACT
Organism: Lissotriton helveticus; assembly: GCF_964261635.1. Lineage (NCBI taxonomy): Eukaryota > Metazoa > Chordata > Amphibia > Caudata > Salamandridae > Lissotriton > Lissotriton helveticus. The sequence continues at coordinate 894,440 of NW_027611855.1, forward strand.
TTCTGAGTCTTTTAATTTTTTTACACAATTCTGGAAGCAGATTGTGCACGAATTTATCGACAAACAATCTCTGACCACCTTCTGTGGTCATATCTTGACCGCTGTGGTCAACGAACATTTCTTCAAATCTGGTGAAGAAATCTGAGACTGTCTCTTCTTTCTTCTGCTTGCGTGCAGACAACTTATCCCAATTTACGCGTATTGCAGGCATTATCGTTTTCATGTAATCTACTATTTTACCAGGGAGTTCTGCTATCAAAGGCTCAGGCTTGGCACCACCAACTTGTCGGGCATCTGCAGCAGTAATATTAGCCCATGTGTCACCTAATTCCTGGTCATGATCTATATGACGAATTTTACCCCATAAAGGCTGTGGAACAACATTTCCAAATAACATATCGATGTCGGCTAAATTCATTATACATGACCCAGCAGTTTGCGACAACTCTTTATAGTACCCTGCAGGATTTTTACGCGGATCGGGTAATGTTTTTTTGAGTGCTAAAACTTCAGCTCGCTTCCATGGTACATGTACCCATACACGCTGAAAGTGTGGCAGAATAGGTGGGACAGCAGTCGTGTCACCCTCTCTCCATTGTGGGGGAACTTCTCTCATAGGGTATTGTCGCGCCTTTTTCCTACTGGATGTATTAGGCTCAGATTGTGACTCAGAACTGCTCCCCTTACTCCGATATGATAACAATATTTCAACTGCTTTCTCCACATCTGGACCTACAATCATACCCTCTCCGAACTTAAACCGTACACGACACATCTCTTGTGGGATGCATTCCTGATCATTGTCTTCTAAATCCTCGCAAAGGAAAACACACATCTGTTCGAAAACATATCTCTGTGTCGCTGCTTCCCATTGATGGAAGACTTCCATGACAGACTGTATATCATATTTTACAGTGTCCGTGACCCATTTCCGTGCTAAACTATTCAGTGAATCTCTCTCTTGATAATCAGGCAGTCGACTTCGCAACTGTCTTCTTCCCATGTTAGGGGTCGTAGTAGGCGACCCGAAAAGAGGTAAAAGAAGGTTAGTAACAGTGCTGGCCATTTTCTGCCGAATGGAAGGTGAAACTGAAGGGAGAACGGATGGAAAAACGGGGTGAGATAAGGCAGGGGCAGAGATAGCAGAAGAGGTATCAGGGGAAATAGAGGGGGCACTAGGCAAAATCGTAGAGGGAGCATTAGGCGACGTGAAAAATACAGTAGGCAAAATCGTAGAAAACACAGGTGAAACAGAGGTGGTCGGTGGGCCTGGAGAAGGCTGCACCGAAGAAGTAGGAGCCAGCTGAAGAACAGCTGGTGGGTGCTGTGGAGGAGCAGGAGGCGTAGTTTGCGCAACTAAAGGTTGCGGGGGTGCTGTGGCATTCTGCGCATAGGGGGGTGGTGAATTTAGTAAATGCGACATTAATGGGTCTTTTTCACGCTCTTTTGCTGCCTCTTGCTAAAGAGACGGCAAAACTGGATAACACTTATCTATTGCCATTTTACGTTGCCTGTGCAACTGCTCATTCATCTGCTCTTCTTCATTGTCTTTAAACTGCACAGCAGCTTGCATTACTGAAAGTCCCCCTTCTCTCTTATTTTTCTTAGCTAATTTGATTTCCCTTTGCTTGGCTTCTTTACGCCATAGGCGGAAAGAGTCAAATATCGCCGGCCGGGCTTTCTTTTTAAAGAGTTTTACTTCAAGGTTGTCTAAGATTTCGGAATCAAAGCTACCATATTGGGGCCATTTTAGAACACCATCTTTTCTGGTATATTTAATCCATACTTCGTTGTAGGTGATGGGGCCTACCCCATGTTTCACATATAGCTCGTAAGTCGGAGTTCCAACTGGAGGAACCGGACATGAGTCCTCCAATCGGGAGTCCCTATTATTACCACCAAGACAAAACAAATTTCAAAGTCTAAGATCAGGCATCTTCGCTCTCTAGTCTAGTTCCAAACTTCAAAGGATTATCGATTACGATATTTCTCATGAATACACGAGTCCTTCGGTTTTGGTGCTTGCAAGTACCAACAAATTATCCCAAAGGATACCCAAGACTAAGACCAACTAAGGACTGGGAGACGCTCCACTTATACTTAACTGAAATATCGATGACGTCACCAGAAGACTCGTCTTAGTGTTTCGCTCTACCAAACTTCAAGGGTCCAAATCAGGGCGATAGCCAGGGCAGCAGTCCTTGTAGCTGTCAGGAAGCGGGGAATTTCGCAGCAAAGACCTTCGGACCACGTCGACATGCAGGGGTCCATGAGGTGGTTGGCCGTCCTCCGGAATTTTCACACGAAGCTCCTCACGATCTTCTGGCTAACTGGTACCACTGGAATCGCCCCAAACGTTGGGCGCCAGCTGAGGTACTGGGTTTTTAAGAACCGGCACAGAACCGGCAACCCAGCGGTGTCAGGGTACACCCAGAGACCTCGAGTTCTTCCTGATTTAGACCACAGAAACTCAGAGTCTTCTAGGTGAAGTCAAGGATCGATTTTATTGGCTGCAACCAAGGTAACAAGTGTCCTAGAATACAACACACGGGGAAGTATATTCTCAGGAGACTGCTCGAATTTACAAAGTCAGGCTTCTCTCTTTATACAGAATATTCAGCTTCAGGCAAACATTCTTCGAATTTGTAGTATGTCATTTACAGTTATTGGTTACAAAAGAAAAGCAGAGTCATGATGACATGTACATATTTCACGTCGTGCTGCCCATAACAAATCACCCGGCAAGGCCCAATATTTCATCAGATATCGGTGGACCCCCAATAAAACAGGCACCTCCCCATCATAAAGTAAGTGAAGCAAAAGAGTAGAGACAGATGTGAGCAAGATACGGCAGGTGTGCGCGCTGAAATGGTTTTATGGCTTGTTGAGCCTTGATGCTATCTTGCTCGGCCACTGGGAGGGGAACTGACCTAGCGAGTTCGGCCTGGGGCAATGGTTCCAACTTGCACAGGTCATGGAAAAGTCAATTAAGGAGTGCGTGTCCTTGTGGAATTGAATTCAGCTGGATTAAGGCCTATGTAAAGGGCAACACATAAATGGGAGCCAAGGGTTTAGAACGAAAATGACGATTTCGAGGTGAAATCGTCACTTGAATATGCTGAAAATATAGGTACATGATGTGCTCGTCATTCTCGGTCTTTTGATACCAAATTCGTCATGTTTCGACGAAGTTTTAATTCTCGAGTCCAGAACGATTATACGAATCCAGATTTTCAGAACCACAGTGTCACTATGGTGACTGCTAGACTGTTTTCCCCAAACCAAATGAGGCCTGGTGCTAATCACCAGCTTACCAATGCTGACAATGAGACTAAGCTCCATCCAATTGCCTTGGTAAGCTTAGAGTGGAGACAGATTACTGGCCAAAAGAAGGTGATGGTGTTCCCTGCTATCCCAATGGCGTGTCTGTTGAGAAATGACCTGGAGACTTCAGCATGGGCGGATGTTGAAAGGAAGGCTTATGCAGAACTGCTGGGTCTCCATGAGTGGGTGTGTGTTACCGCAGGAGCACAATCAGCACATCAGGGAAGTCATAGGAGCTAGGATCCTGAAATAGTGGACCAAGGCACCCAAAGCAAGGGATATGACAAGATGTCTGCTAAGTCAGCTTCAAGGAGGTCACTAGACCAGTGGGAGGGTTCTCCTGAGGGGATTGCCCTGGTGCCTGAGGAGGGTACTGCAGCAGTCAGGCCTAACCTGGCAGTGCTCCGAAGTGTAGGGGGACCATCCAGAGAGGACCTATGCCAAGGGCAAAAGACATGCCCAACTCTTGAAGGCCTTAGGCAGCAAGCTACAAGGCAAGAAGAGAGAGATTTAAGTGGCACCCATTTACTGGGAAGAAGGGTTTCTGTACACTGAGGCCAAGAAAACCAAGCCAGGGGTAGCCAGGAGAGTGGTATTACTCAAAGTGTAAAGAAGTTTATTCTGACTTTAGCACATGACATCCCCCTACCTGGACATCTTAGACAAACCAAAACCTGTGACAGGTTGGCTCCCCATTTATATTGGCCCCAAATGTCTGGAAAAGTGAAGGAGTTTTGTCGCTCCTGTGTCACCTGTCAAGCCAGTCGCAAGAAAGGGGTACAATCAAAGGCTCCCTTAATTCTTGTTCTAGTGATTGGGACTCCCTTTAAAAGGGTAGGGATTGCCATTGTTGGTCCCCTTGACCCAGTCTACTGATCTGGGTTTAATCCATTATCATTCTTTAGCTCACTCCGCCACCCCAGTTCAGACATGGCCATATGCAAATCAGTCTGACCCTGTGCCTCATGGGAACAGTCCAGCCCGAACTGCCAAGCCATGTCTTCCCTGGACCGGAAACAAGCATCCTGGGACCATTTTCTGGATAATCAGCCATCATCAGCCAGGCTAGCTTGAATCCAGGGGCAAAGTGAGCAAGGGACCCACGTCTGGGCATACCCTGCCCACTTATGGCGAACAGAGCAAAACCAAAGGGGATGATGGACGGAGTGTTGAACATTGCAAGCACTCACCCCCAGTCAACTGATCTGGGTTTAATCCATCATCATTCTTTAGCTCACTCCGCCACCCCAGTTCAGACATGGCCATGGTACAATATTTGCAATACCCTTACAGAGAGAGTGGGCAGCCCGGTGCAGCCTGCACCAAAATTATTACTATTGCGACTGATGGATGGAGCTACACACAACTACTAGTGGCAATGTGTCTCCTCATTACTAAAATCGACATGACACTCCAATGGAGATTGGGATATCGACCGCTGATATCTGAATGAGTGCGCGGGATGGACTACTTTGCCATGTCAGAACAAGCTGCATATAAATCATGGGGCTGCCATTGGGCAGTGGAACAATGGGCGTCATACCTTTTAATGCCCCCCATGAAAAATAGATTAATCGGGCCACCCATCGACATTTTCTCACAATTCTATTAAACTGGCAAAGTTTAAATATCCCTAGACTTATTTAAACATTGCAATTAAGTTATGTTACCGTTTTAAAAATGCAATCAAATATATGATTGCCAAACATACTATTCTGTTCAAGTAGGCCTTACTAACATGTAAAGGTATCCACAGTGTGATTATTAAAAATGGAGGTGGGGGTTTTGAAGAATATTTGGAGTCCATTCCCTTTTGACACTTTCTCCCAGGCAGGATATAAATGACAAAAGATGTTTGTGATGCCCATTACATAGCGGCTTACTGCCACTCATTTTTTTCCACTGAAAACAAAGCACTGTTAGCATCATAATTATACTTTTGGCCAGAGCATGGTGCTCCCCCTGGTATCAATTGTAGCACCCCCTAGAGAACCCGCCCCTCCTGTTTGAAGACCCCTGCCATAGGGCCTAGGGGAAATGGATGGATATTCTTTTGAATTTAATGATTGACATAAATGTAACAACATTAACTCAGGAAAATTCGCCAATGGGGGTGTTATGCGTATGTCATACAGTATTGTTACCCTTACATCTGAGCTGTACTATGTATGCTCAAAATCCAATAAATAAAGTTGATTAAAAAAATTGGAAAACGCCTTGCACGATAATGTTTACAGAACAATCTGTCTTTAATGCTGACTCTAAACAATAGAATGGATTGGGGGTCCCATATGGTGAAGGCATACCTGAAGCTGGCTCAATCCTCTGGCGGTATCCTAAAGGTCCATAATGAGGGTTCTTTCAAGCCGTTGGGACCGCCCATGGAGATTTACAAAGCCCAAGCGAGAGGAGGAGCACTATATGGTGCAGAGTTGTGGGGTCAACATTGCACAACTCCTCTAACTCTAACTGAGAATAGCTTCATTAGGCGCCTTTTGAAACTACCCAAAAGTTCCCCTCTGACCCCCCTACGGTTAGATCTAGGTCTGTTCCCTATCCAGGAGATTGTTTCTAATCGCCCCCTGCTGTACTGAAGGCGACTGTGGTCAACCCCTGAGCTCTCGAGCTAGAGGGAGGACCTAGGGGACCTTCTGTCCAGAGCAGGCGTGGGAAGAATTCTCTGGCTGAAATACATCAAACAGCTTTGCCACGCTCTTAGCAAAGGTGACTTGTGGTCTTTACCTGAGGAAGCTTGCACCCTGATCTCCAAGAGGTCAATGAGTTTGTTACTCAAGCAATATCGAACGGAAATCATGCTAGCAAATCCCGCTCTGGGAAGGTTGACCACCACCTTCTTAGATATTAAGGTTATTCCCTACTTTGAGAAGTTCTTGGTTGATATTCAGCCCCTACTGGCTCAGAAATTATACATCCAGTTTAGATATGGAACGCTGCCCCTAAGGGCTGTAACACATAAGTGGTCCAACGCTTCCCAGTCTTTGAGTTCTTGCCCAGGGTGTGAGGCCAGCGAAGAGACGGATCTGCACGTTCTGCTCTTCTGCCCCTCCTACTCTAGGGCTAGAGCCAAATGGATCATTCAAGTTTGCAAGTCTAGGGGTCTTAGGGATTATAGGGAGGTATTTAGAATCCTAAAATACTGCACCACCCCGCTGATTGTGTTTGCAACAGCTAGATTCCTCCTGCCTATGTGGTGCTTAAGAGGCGCCAAACTTAAACCGTAAAATTGTTGAATCATTGTTTCTGTGCGTCCACTTAACACTGTATTGATCACCTGTGCTTTACAAACAAAATATAGTCTTGGGAATGTGCATGATTTCCCTCTTTTTAACTTTTTAATTTGTTCAATTTTCGTGATTTTTTTTAACATTGTGCTCTTTTTTAATACCATATGAATCGGGGCTGTTTTATGTGTGTTCTATACTACTTGTCTAAATTGCTCTTACTTAAATGTGTGCATATGTGCTTTTATGGTTTTTAACCGATAATACAGCTTTTTGACTGACTGACTGAATGCTGACTTTAAGAATGTTTTGAAGATCTTGTTCTAAGATAAAATAATGTTAGGATTGGTAAATTCATCCTGACTGGAGGAGATTGATGCAGGTTGTCCTACTTGACTTTACAAATAAACAAAACAGTGCTAATATTATTTGTAAAAGGTTTGATACTAGCTTATAATTTCCTCTTTTTGTATTGATAAGGCATTTGATCAGGCTTGCTGGTCATTTCTGTGATTAGTGTTGGTATTTGTTGGCCTCGATCCAATGTTTATTTTGAACAATAACATCTTAAACTTCTCTCCAACAGCAAAGTTATGCCTTAAATGAATGCTTTCTGCGTAGATTCCAGGTTCAAGTAGGGACAGACTGGGTTGTATCCTTCCCCCAGAGTTATTTCACTTACACAGAAAATCAGACAAGGCTATTCCATAACATATTTCTCTCAGCTCCACAGAATATTAACCAAATCCCGTACATTTACTGGATACTCCATAAATCACCATAGTAATGTCTTGGAATACACAAAATGCATCCTCCGGCGAAACAATTTATTAAGGTTTTTAGGAATAATAATTTCAAAGATTAAATGAAATTGATTTATATAAGTCAATTAATTATAAGCAACAGTGTTTCTCACATTATTCGTGACTACAATGGTCAAATACCAGCAGAACTGATGCACCTAGCTTTAATACTTTTTAAGGCAATTTAACTTTATCCTGATAAGACACTTATCTCAAATTTTACAAATCGGTATCTTGATGTAACTATGAAACTTAAACAGTACTAGAATTCCTTCGAAAATAAAAAAGGGATCCATTATGAATAGCGGACTGCATTAACAGATATTCATTTACTACATTTGATTTGACTTTAAAATACCTCAGAACTCTTGGCCTTATTAAAAGTTTGGCAGACGGTACTTCACAAAAACACGTTGGAATACCATCTGCCAAAACTGCTGTATTGAGAGTTGAAGAACCACCATATTTCTGATGGCAGAGACTCCACAGAGTCGTCCTCAGTGGAAACCTTTGCCTGACTCATAATGAGGGCAATAATAGGTGGAATCCAATGCTGAGAAACTAGCCAATTCCGGTAAAGCCAGCCACTGGGAATCTCTGCATGGTATTCTGCCTAACTTATAATTAGGGCCATAGAGAAATACCATACACCGTGGGAGTGCTACAGAGCACTCAGAGTCATGTAAAGTTGGAGGTCAACAAGGAGAACAATACATTAAAAATTTTGATTTTGACAGAATTTGTGATCACACATACCATTTTCTCAAAATTCCTAAAATTGGGATTTTTTTATGACTTTCCCTAATTTTAATTAACAAAAAGTAACACAGTCAAGACATAGTGCCTATGAAGATTAGGGAACACTACTGTGGGGGTGTTAATGCCTCGATAAAAACAAGTATTGGCAAAGCCAACAGGGTTGACCCAGCCACAGGTTCAATCCTCATATTCATCTGCTGACAAAAGCAATAAAGTATGAGTGCTGCAGTGCACACAATTACATAATAAAAATGAATGGTTTGTGTGAACAAGTCATGTATGAGCTATATGATGATGGGGTGTACTTTTCGGTGGTGAAGGACTGTCAGAAAATGCCCCAAGGCACATCTTTGACTCACCATGTGAGGAACCAGTTAGCCGCTTGCTGGGCCTTGTCAACTGCCATGCGGAAAGAGACATCATGGAGGAACTCGCTGGTGGTGGTGTTGCCATTGCTTCTTCTACAATGACTAGTCAAGGACGGCCATCTACTTCTTTGACTAGGCTTAGATGGAAGCCATCGTCAATATTTAGGCTAAGATAGCCACTGTCCTCATTGACTAGGATAAGATAGCTGCCATCAGTGAACTCTTGCTGCACTCCAAAACTCTCGGTGGACATCTTAGTGACCGTCTTGAATCCTGCATCTATTGTAGTGACTCGCGTCTGTCAATACGCACCTCTTATTGACAAACCCAGACCAGAGCAGCTTCGAATGGATCCAGCACATTGTAATGGAATCCTGGAGGTATTTCCTGAATGTACTTCTCAGACTTGGAGGCGAGTTGGAAACTCAGCTCTGGGCTGTGACGGCAGGCCAATCAGGTGAAAAACCTACATCTTCCTGTAGTGCCTGCAGCGTGAACCTGCAAGATCCAACCACTGTACCGCGTAACCAACTATTCAAGGAAGATCAGTCTATGTGCAGTCCTGAAGAGCTTCCTGCCTTTGCACATGAATGCTGAAACTATATTATGTAGTGTTACGAGGACTATTTGGGAACAGGTATTCCCTAAACATTGTGTTGGGAATGGGAGAGGTAATCGCATTAGAGTGTATGCTTGGTCTTTGTTCTAACAAAAAATGTGCAGTTGTCGACCCAAAGAAATCTGATCCAAGTGTGCTGTAACACAGAGTTGAGGGGGGACAACCTTTGGAAAAGGCTTCATAGTATCTTGTTGTCGGAACATGTGAGAGTATTCTCTTGATTATATTTGTTCATGTTTATTTTAATCACTTTGTTAAAGTGTGCAGCACCACAAGGTTATTTTCTAGTCAGGCTAAAGGGATTCAGATTGTAATTATGATATTAATGTTGTGAGGTGTTTTATTTTACAGGCCCCTTGACGGCAGTACCCTTCCTAATTTCCCTTCCCCTCATCTAATGCCTCTGATACTCTATGGAAACTCCAACCAGAGTTGGCATTGCTGGAAGGTGGCCATCTGGGAGGTACTGCTCCCGAGCATGTCTTGCCCCATCAGGGAAGCATACACTCTAACACCCCATACAGAAGCAGAGACAAAAATATTCCTGAGGGCTCTTCCAATGTGTGTAAAATAATGTCTCAAGCCAAAGGCTAAAGATAATGGAGGGAAAGAACCAATGGCCGAATATAGCTGATACAAAGCTCCTTAGAATATTTTTCGAATGCCAATTGTTAAGCACGAATGGCTCAAGCAACCAATATGCATCAAACCTAAAAATATGACAGCAGTACAAATTATGAGTTTTGCTTTATTTTTTCTTTTACAATCCTTTTACTCAACCTAACCCAGCTGGGATATTTGTGATATCCACTATGCAAAGTTGGATATGCTTCTTTCGCTATGTCACAACTATTGGCATTGTAAATGACAAAGCCATCAATTTAGTAATTTTAAAAACCAACAAATAAATAAAATATGTCATTTACAAGACCAATAACTCCAACTTTTCTAATGCGAGACCTATTGCATTTCCAATGCTTGTTTTGTTTCTTGACAAATGTGCCACATACATGACACTCCAAGCATTCTTTTTAGTGAGCTTGTAGTCCATGGGATTTCGTGGGCAAATTCAAAGCTTTCTACAATTGATTTATTTTATATAGTCTTCCATTTTTTGTTTGAAATCTTCTAATATTTTTGGCTATTTTGTTGCCTCGTCTTGTTTGAAAAACAAATTGAAATAATTTTCAACATGTGATTACACTAACTGCATATACTTACAGAAATTTTCATGTAGCAAAATCAATATCGGTAAAACAGAACATGAAATCAAAATTCACATCAACAAACATAAAAGCAATACACAAACAGAACATGAGAGGCCCAGAGTGGCTCCACATTTCAAGGAACACAATCACAACTTCTATCAACCAAATTTCAAGATTGATTAATAAGAAGGATACAAATGGAGGCAACACGACAAGAGAAATGTATAGAACTAGAAAATATTAAAGTATATGGTTCACAGAGAGCTCAATGAGAGCAATGTAGAAACACGTCAATGAATAAATGAAAATAGATTTGTATTGCGCAGAACTTTGCCCAAGGGCATCAAGGCGCATAGGATGGAAGAGCTGGAAGCAATGCACAAGACGGAAGAGGGAACTACTGGTACGCTTTGATGAAGAGCCAGGTCTTTAAGGCTCTGCGAAATTGATCAAGTGATGCAAGGCCCTTAAGCTTATCCGCGAGGTGGTTCCAGAGCTTCGGGGCAAGAGCAGAGAAGGCCTTCCCTCCCCATCTGGCCTTCTTCGTCCGGGGAGTGGACAGAAGGTTCCTGTTGGCAGAGCGCAAGACCCTGCCGGGGGTATAGAGAGATACAAGGGACCTAATGTCCTCTGCACCGGATTCATGAAGGGCACCGTGAGTTAGACATAAAACCTTGAAATCTATCCTGGACAGCATCGGGAGCCAATGGAGATGTTTTCTTATGGCCGAGCCAGAAGAGCGTCTAGGGGCGTTGACAACGAACCTGACAGCAGCATTCTGCACAACTTGCAGGCGTTGAATCAGACTCTTGTTTATGCCCAGATAAAGTGCATTACAATAATCTAAGCGAGGAGAGATAAGGGCCACCGCAAGTTGTTTCCTGGAGTCCAAGGAAAGGTAGTCTGAGAGTTTACGGAGAATCCTTAGCACCCCGCAGCAGGTGGAGACAGTTCTATTAACTTGTCTATCAAGGGAAAGTGTGGTTTCAAGTATAACTCCTAGATTACGCGCTGCGAGGGTGGGCGTGGGACATACTCCGAGGGCCAATGGCCACCAGTCAGCCGACCAGATCTCATGTTTTCCTCCGAAGACCAGAACCTCCGTCTTTTCCCCATTTAGTTAAAAAAAAAATGTTGGTCATCCGACCTGCTACAGCTTCCATACAGTTCTTGAAATTGGATGCCACGGTCTCCACAGATTGATTGAGGGAGACCATAATCTGGGTGTCGTCGGTGTACGATAATACTTTCAAGCCAAATGATCTTATAAGCCTGGCAAGGGGGGCCACATAAATGTTAAAAAGGGTGGGGCTCAAAGAAGAGCCCTGCGGGACCCCACACTGCACAGGCTTGGCTGGGGAGAGGAAGTCACCCAGTTTAACCCTCTGCAGTCGTTGGTTGAGGAACGAGGCCAAGAGACTCAGAGCAGGACCATCCACTCCCATCTCGCTGAGGCGAGCAATCAGAATGGCAGGGGACAGGGTGTCGAATGCAGCTGTAAGGTCGAGCAGGATCAGAAGGGTAGTCTGACCACTCTAATAGCTTAGCAGGGGCAGGTAGACGTTTTCTGTCAATATACATAACTTCATGATGACAAATTTCTACTTCCACATTTCAGGATAAATACACCATTGGTTACTGAAAGGGAGAGACTGTGGTGCCCTAGTAGGCCCGGCTCATGGCCTATGTGCAGCGGTCAAAGGAGACCAGGATGCCAGATTTAGATTACAGACTCAGACCACAAGTGATTAGAACCCATATTATTTTTTCCCTTGGCTGTGCCCTGTCTTGTGTTATATGCAACATCATGGTGTTGTTATTGTGCCAGCCAGGTGGTTCATTACATCTCTTTCTACTTTAGTTTCTTATCCATCCACCTTCTCATGTCCTCCAACGGCACCTCTTCTTGGGGCCTGTTAGACCTGGTATCATTGGTGTGAGTCTCCCTTCCATTTTTTTACTGAATGCCTCCTCTGTTTTTTATCTGTTTTGCTGGTTAGATGATTTGGGCACACTGCCACTACTATTCAGTGCCACAGTGCAAGTGCTTCCTATGTTAAATTGATGTATTGATTAGTGACTCCATGAATGGGTTATTTGATTTACTTGTCAAACCCTAGTACAGTGCACCTTGTGTGCCCAGGACTTGTAAATAAAATGCTGCTGATGGGCTTGCAGCACTGCTTGTGCCACCCACAGAAGCAGCTTGTAAATTGTGTCTCAGGCCTGCCATTGCAGAGCCTGTGTGCAGTCTAGTAATGCCATGTCGACTTGGTAAGTGCAGCCACTTGCCAGTCCCTAAACCTTCCCTTTTGTTCATATCAGACACCCCTAAGGGAGGCCCAAGGGCAGGGTGCATTGTAGGTATAAGGTAGGACATGCCCTGGTGTGTGTGGCAAATTCTAATAGTGAATTACAGCCATTTTCATTTTTCACTATTGCAAGGCTACCTTTTCCCCATAGGCCAGAATGGGCATTTTGATTATAACATTTTTGTAATCCTAACTGACCCAGGGAACATGGTAGAAATTCAAATTTAGTATGCTTGAACTCAGAATTATAAATATATATCTTTTAGTGAAGTTGGTTTGGTTTTGACATTCTGTGTTTGAAAATACCACTTTTAGAAAGTAGGTATTTTCTTGCCTAACTATCCAAGCCTGCCTCTGCTAGGTTGTGTATTCCTTGTCTGGAGTTCGAGTGACAGGGGCTGGGGGGGTCCCTGGAGACAGGGTGAGTCAGCACAGGGCTGAATAGAGAGATCTGCATGCAGATGGGTGGGAGGAGTTGCACCTGCGACCTAAATAGAGCTGTGCCTTCCCTCCTCAATGTTGGCTCCACCTCCTGTGGTATGTCTGATGTCCCTGGCCTACACTGTGAAAGGAAAGAAGGAGTCTTGTCAACAAAGTTCTCCAGTACTGACCAGAACTGGTTTGGACTAGTCAAAGGCCTCTCTGCCTTCAGAGAACAAAGGGAATATGAGTATAAATATGGGGACCCAGACCCCAAGACTTTAGATCACTTCTGAAACAACAAGACAAACCTTTGCCAAGGAGAAGAACCAAGGAAGCTGCAGGAGTTTGGACTGCCCCCCTGCCAGTGTGCTGTGTTGCTGGCTTGGCCTGCAGTGGTTTCTTTATTGCCAAGGAAAGGAGAAGGAACTTTCAAAGAACTTTCATCATCTTGCAGAATATTACTCCAAGGTCATGCACTTGTGCTTGCCTCCTGCTGAAGTCTCAGGGACAAAAGACTTCACCACCAGCTCCCCTCTGAATACCCTTGCTGGGAATTCTGTCCTCAGACGCTTGCGTGTCGCTGGGAGCTGGAAGCGCGACGCATCGAGAAGAAGCATATCACAGTCGGAGCTGTTGCCGTCGCATCACCGGAGAAGTGTGTCGTCGCTGCCACAGAGTTTGCCGCCGCATCACCAGAGAAGCGTGCCTTCGTCAAAGCTGTTACCCGATGCACCAGCAGAGGAGCGTGTCGTCGCCATTGCATCACCCGAGAAGCGTGTCACAGGGCCTGTCGTGGCTCCAAAGCTACAGAGTTTGCCGCAAGGCCGCCGGGCATGCACGCATCGTCTTCACATCGTCGCATCAAGGGCGCTATCTTATCGCATCGCACCGGATTGTCGCATCGCATCGAGGTGCCATCTTGCTGCATCGTCACCGGGCCACAGTACGAGAATCTACGCATCACCTCCTCTCCAGTAAGGACCAAGATGCATCCCCTACTCTGCGCATGCATTGAGGCGCGACGCATCGTCTCCTCCGAAGCAAGGAACCGACGCATCTCCAACTATGCAAGCCTTTTCTTTGTTTTGCAATAGGCATCCAAATACTTTTGTGAGAACTGTGTCACATTTAACATCAACTTGAACTAAGTGACTTCAATCATCTTTAAGTCTATTTTAAGTACAGTATTGTGGATTTTTGTCCTTTGTGGTCTTGTGTTAAGTCTATATAAAGAAAACGTATTTTTATAAAACCTGTGAACTGAGAGAGCGCCATTTACAGTGAAATTTGTAGGGGTGCATCACATGTACAAGTAGTCAGCACCCGCATATATAGAGGACTTTAATCATGTTGAAATGCAATGTGGGATGGAGAATTAGAGAAACTGTTGTTGGAAATCTGAAGAGCCAAGGTTAAGAATACATCCACACTTGCTGTATAACCTAGAAATGTCGTTAAAATTAAATCTTTCACTTATAAGAAGTGCGTTTAAACGAGCACTATTGTGCATTTAGATCCGCTTATTGAAGTTAACTGTGTCTTTAATATTTGACAATTAGCTTAAAGTAGAAAATGTATTTGCTGTTAAGGTTGGAGGCCTAGTGATTAATGTAAACTGTTGGGCCTTTAGATCAAGCCGAGGCCTAGTTCATGGAATTGATGCAGGCCAGTTTGAAAGTTTTGCTTAGCATTTAGATGTGGAAATATTTTTATAAAAGATGCCTTTAGAAAACTTTGCAACATTTAATGAATGTGAGCCGAAATATGTATTCCTTTGCAGGTGCACCATCAAGCCGATAGTAGAGTAGAAGGGCCCATTGTGTATGAGAGTTAGAAATGCTAGACTCAGACATGGAGGAGTAGACCAGGAATTTGAAGATACAACTTGAAGCGACAGAGAGTCTAAGACCCAAGGACGTTTAACGGACAAAGATGGAAGAATGCCATAGCGGAAAACTTAGTGTAACCGACACCTTCGAGAGGGCGTACCTGAAGGCGTGTCGTTCGTATTTTGGGGTTTCGTATTAGGGACAGCACCCCGAGGGTGGAGGCAGTGCAGATGGGCTGAGGAGCTAGAGAGAGCGGTTGGATGGTCAAGGAGCTTAGCTGTGAGGAAGGAGTCTCTAGTTAAGAGAGAATGTGGGCGAACTTCTTTGGGAAGTCACCACAGCTGACACCTTTTGCTAGGATGGACTGTTGTTAAGTAGGGATGTCACCTAGTATAGAGTAGGGACAGACTAACCTGAATTTATGTCTATTATCCCGATGAGTACCAGAACTCAGGTTATAGCGATTCTGTTCAGTCTGATGATTCTGGAATTGATCCTCGTACTATTCATCAGTCGCTTGAGACTTTTCCGTAGGATTATGTTTGTAGCAAAAAGTGCTCCTTTCACCCTCCTCCACCTCATGAAAATTAAACTATTTATTCCAGCAGTCGATTTCAAGCTTGTTGTCCAATCGCTTGTCCTTTCTAGGATCGACTATGGTAACGCAACTCTGGCCGGCACCCCTAAAATCCATATTGCCCCGATCAAATCTGTCCTCAATCTTGCTGCAAGACTCATCTCTGACTGTAAAAAATGTGATCACATCTCCCCCGTCCTCAAGAACCTCAATTGGCTCCCAATAGAAGGAAGATCCAGCTATAAGATCGCTTGCATCACTCACAAAGCCCTCCACCAAAACACACCTTCTTACCTTTCTACCAAACTACACAAAGCAGGATGCTCCAGGTCCCTGAGAAGCACTAACTCCCTTGTCCTTATCCCTCCTAGACTCAAATGTCAAAAGACCCAATCCCGTGCATTCTCTGGTAACGCTCCTACAATTTGGAACTCTCTCCCCAAGGATCTTCGCTGCAACCCCTCTTACTCTCTCTTCAAAAAAGAACTCAAAGTACTTCTTCTCAACAAATACTGGGGTATCTAATGCAAACTCTGATGATTACACTGTCATTATATATATTTGCTTTCATTATGTATATTTGCTTTCTGTTTTTCTGTTTTTCCCCACAATCATTCGCTTATCTTCACCTTCATGTAAAGCGCTCTGATACTCTTGGGTCCAGCAGCGCTATATAAAACCTTTGAAATAAATAAATAAATAAATAAATAAATAAATAAATAAATAAATATTAGTGCCTGTTTACCTTTTGAACCTCTTGCTGAGGTGTTTGTATCTGCAGTTATTTTTGGTTATGTAATAAACCTTTCAAACTTAGTTTGGTCAGTGGTTCTTGGGGGAAGTAATTGAGATTTCTAAAATTCGTTTATTTTCCATATGAAAAGATTGCCTAATTCACTCTATGACAGGTAAAAAGGTCTAGTCGACCTGTGACGGTATTCTGGAGAATGGTAAGCAGACTCTAGAGGTAAAATCCCGCCATTCCAGTTGGTAGCAGAGTAGGATGGTTTATCTTCTGGAGTGAGGGTAATCTAGAATTAGGTTGAGATTTCCCCGAGGCCCATAGAGAAGCAATGAAGAGTGTCCAGAAAGCGGCGGACGGATGGAGTTCCATGGAAACTGACGAAAAGTGACGGTGCGGCAGAAAGCAGCAGGTCGGAGGAGAGTGAGTATGAAAAGGGTCATGCGTTGTTAGATTGCGGTTATGTTGTGTTGTATGTTGTATTGTCTTGCGGAGTTGAGTGCCTGTAGTGTGAAAGAGAGCAGGTTGTGAGCGCACGCAACCAGTGAAAATCTTAAGCTCGAGGGGAGTTTAAGTGGTCCGGGTGTATCGAACACCCAAAGTAATTGTCGACCATTGTTAAGGGGGTCATGAGGTACCATTGATCGCCCGCAGGACCGAGATAGGGGGAACGAATGTGTGAGTGCGTGGGTAACGGACGCTGGTCGGAAGTTGCCGTGAGTTTGTAACCTATCAGTTGAGGCGATTGTCCGGTCGTTCGCGGACAGACATTTGCCGGTTTGGTGACAATTACAGTTAGACTGTGGCCGTACAGTCAAGGAAGTGGTTGCTTGGTCGGAAGTAATCAATTCCAGTGTATGATTGGGACGCATGCGAGACCGCGAGACGAATGGAGAGAGGAGGGGAACTGCTGCGAAACGCAGGCGAGTGACGTCAGAAAGAGCCGCGCTGGAATTGGTCGGCTAGCGTGGAGCCGCGCTGGGATAGGGCGGTTAGTGAGAAGCCGCGCTGGGATTGGTAGATTGTCATCAGGAAGTAAACGAGTGCTGTAAACAAGGAAACGTTGTGGATTTTCATCATGAAATGTTTTAAATTGTTGCGGAAATGTTTCAAGGGCGACAACAGGATAGAACCTCGGGGTGGGGAGGAGGCTCCGCCCGAGGATACTCCAGCTTATTATATGGCAACGAATGTTGGGTTACACACCATATTGTGGCTTAGTACCTGGTGTAAGATGACAGATGGAAACGAAGAACTGACATTTCCTAAATATGGAACGTTTAGACTAGAGGTGTTGTATCAGCTGAAAGCGATTATGGCTGTGTTGCGACCCTTGCCCAGACCTTTGAGATGCCGAGGTGCAATCGCCTCAGGTATGTCTTAGTGATTGTGTGTTTGTTCTCTAGATGGGTTGAGGCATATCCCACTCGTAGGTGCGATACACTCACAGTAGCGAAACTATTGCTGAGGGAATTGGTGCCACGATTCGGGGTTCCGACCTCTTTGGAATCGGTCAGAGGAAAGCACTTTAATAGCGATGTTGTGAAGATGCTCTGCTCTGCCTTGAACATAGACCAGAGACTGCATTGTAGCTACCGTCCAGAGGCTTCTGGCATAGTGGAGCAAATAAATGGAACCCTTAAAGCACGAATGGCAAAAGTGTGCTCATCCACATCCCTGAAGTGGCCCGACGCATTGCCGTTGGTACTAATGAGTATGCGTAGTACCCCAGACAGGAGGACAGGGCTTTCACCTCATGAAGTGCTGATGGGGAGGGCTATGAGGCTGCCATCTATTCCTACAACTGCTTTGCTGAATATCACAGATGACCTGATCCTTGATTACTGCAGGGGACTTTCTGACGTCATACATTCTGTGTCTCTTCAGGTGCAGGCTGCTGTAATCCCGGCTTCTAGCGACCTTTGTCACGACCTGTGCCCTGGTGACTGGGTCCTGGTGCGGAAGCACGTGCGGAAGAGCTGCCTGGATGTACGTTGGAGAGGCCCTTTTCAAGTGATTCTAGTCACTACTACTGCTGTGAAGTGTGGCGGATTGCCAAATTGGGTCCATGCTTCTCACACCCGACGAGTCCCAGCACCCGTGGAGGGAACGGCTCCTCTCGTAGATGAAAATAATACCGAAAAAGAGGATTCATCAGAGGGGGCAAATCAAGCTGTGGGGGTGCCTGTCGAAGTTGGGGACTCCCCTGATCAGGCAGGAAACGGCCAAGATGAAAGTGACACTGAATCTGCCTGAGAGGGAGAAAGTGGCGGAGAAGGTGATTTGAGCGCAGAAGAGGTTGACAGTGGAGACGAACAGGGTGTGCAAACGAGAAACAGAAGGGCAAGAAGTGCAGAGGATCATTGGCCCGAGAGACGGAGGCGAATGAATGTGAGATTGGCTTCCGAAATAGATCTTGCCCCTGTGTCCGAAGAATCAGATCCGGAAGAGGGAGAACAAGGACCTGAGCAAAGGGGTCCGAGAAGGTCAAGGAGGGTGAGAGTACCTTGCCGAAGATACGCCACTCCAGAGTGGACCTACCCTTTCACAAATGCCAGGGGTACTGAGGTCCGGGAGGGTGAGGTCAGTGGCGGTGACAGTACGATCCCAAATGTTAAGCTGGAAGTGATACTGTTAGTACCTGGACTGGAAATTGAAGGCGTACTAACACTCACTATTCCCAATCCCCCTTACCTAAGCAAGATACGTGATTTACTTCTGGATAGACTGATTTTTCCTACATTTGGTCCAGATATACCAGCTTATGACGCAGTTGTGCTCCGCATGGAACTTTTAGACTATGTGTTGCAGGCAATCGGATCAAGTATCATCATTGATTATTAAAGACTTGAAAAGACGTTGAAAAGACTTTGTAAATAGCTGTTGAATTTACCCTAGAGCCGAGTGGAAGAAGAACAAATTTAGGGACTTTCCACAGAGGACGGAGAAGGGTTAGGGCTGTCTATTGTTGAAGCAAAGGAAGAACTGAAAACGGGGATTTCTGCTTTCCGAGGTGGCTCGAGAGACTCAAATAACAAAAAAAGAGACTTTTGGGTACTTTCCGAGAACGAACTATTTTGTGCTGAGACCATGGCACCTGGAAACCCGAATCGTAGAGCCAAGTGCATAGTAGGCACTCTTTTAGGAGGAGTGATACTCCTTATAGCTATAGTAGTTTTAGTTTCCTATTTTGCACCACACGAACAGGTAGAGAAGGCTGGGGGGACACCGACACCTACCACCCCTAGTCAGAAAGAAGACAGAGAGCGAAGAGAGAAGGCTTTGTTAGCTGCAGAAAGTTGCAGGCTACATACAGATCTGTCTAAGGGAAACTTTGGACAGAATGCATATGCAAAGCTATTATATGAATACATTGATGCGATGGATGCGAAGGACTGTTATGTGTGTATGCAATTGCCAGCTTCAGTAGATGAGGGCATTAGATACCATCACCTTCCCTTGACATATGGAATTTCATGTAGTTTGCTGATTAGTATACTTTATGGGCGAAATCATTTTGAATATTTCTTTTCGAATTATGATGCTGTGTTACCAGAAGTCCCGAATTACAAGCATTTGAACAAGTGGGATTATTATAAATCAGAGGACAGACTTGGATATTTTTTCATTCCCACCCAGGAGCTAGACACACCGTATGCACACCGACACAACTTGACCTGCTTATTATCTGAGACGGAGAAGAAGTTCATTGAGCAAGTGGAAGATAGGTACACGAAGCAAAAACAGTTGCGAGACTCAGGGCAAGGCAAGGTAGATTGGACGGAGGAAGAGAAGCAGCATAAGTCAAGAGGGAGTTATGGTCCAATAGCTCTGGATGAAGTGCAGAAAGGTAAGTTGTGTCTTCACAGACCACAGACGTATTATGAAAATGTGTATGTGGGTCATACTACGTGTGAACACACCTTCACATTGGAATACTACACCAAAGATTTCCTGAAGAGCGTGGTGCAAGTGATTCCTACTGTATATTTTGTCTGCGGAAAGAATGCGTATGTGAGGTTGCCAGAGAAGTGGTATGGAACTTGCTATCTAGCAATTATCTTTCCCAAGATTTATCATACAGAAGATTTTGCACTCTTAGAGGGAGGGCCTCAAAGGAGGGTAAAGCGAGGGGAAAGTGCTGGGGCAATTGTGGGAGATGTGTTTGGAGCAGCGATACCTATGTTGGGTGTCATTTTGAATGATATAAAGATACGGCGGTTGGCAACTGTAGTGGATGAATTGTCAATGAATACAGCCAAGTCATTAGTGCTGGTTGAGGGTGAGATGTTGTCGATTAGGACAATGGTGTTACAGAACCGTCTTGCCCTAGACGTCATTCTAGTGAAAGAGGGCGGGGTCTGTAAACGATTGAAGGTCCAAGAATGTTGCACTTATATACCAGATAATTCTAAGGATCTGGAGAAATATATAAGCAACATTACTGCAATCCATTATGAAATTGAGGACTTGACACAAGAGAATGCGTGGGAGACGGTTGGTAAAGGATTTGGGAAGGTTGGAAACTGGTTTGCCAATTTGGGGAAGAGTTTCCTTGGGTTTGTGCTGAAACCCCTTATCATAGCAGTGGCATGTGTGATTGGGTTGTGGGGTTTGGTAAGATTGTACAAGTGGTACAAGTCCAATAGACTGGCGAGATCAATGAGAGCGCAAGAGATGCGAATGGAGAGGCTGCAGGACAGTCAATACCGCAGCTTGAGAGCGTTGGAAATGCTCAAGCGAGGGAAAATGGCCACGAGCACGGTTTAGTTGGTTCTTACCCTGAGGATGATGTAAGGTGGTGATGACACGGGTCATCAAAGGGGGGAACTGAGAGAGCGCCATTTACATTGAAATTTGTAGGGGTGCATCATATGTACAAGTAGTCAGCACCCGCATATATAGAGGACTTTAATCATGTTGAAATGCAATGTGGGATGGAGAATTAGAGAAACTGTTATTGGAAATCTGAAGAGCCAGGGTTAAGAATACATCCACACTTGCTGTATAACCTAGAAATGTCGTTAAAATGAAATCTTTCACTTATAAGAAGTGCGTTTAAACGAGCACTATTGTGCATTTAGATCCGCTTATTGAAGTTAACTGTGTCTTTTATATTTGACAATTAGCTTAAAGTAGAAAATGTATTTGCTGTTAAGGTTGGAGGCCTAGTGATTAATGTAAACTGTTGGGCCTTTAGATCAAGCCGAGGCCTAGTTCATGGAATTGATGCAGGCCAGTTCGAAAGTTTTGCTTAGCATTTAGATGTGGAAATATTTTTATCAAAGATGCCTTAAGAAAACTTTGCAACATTTAATGAATGTGAGCCGAAATATGTATTCCTTTGCAGGTGCACCATCAAGCTGATAGTAGAGTAGAAGGGCCCATTGTGTATGAGAGTTAGAAATGCTAGACTCAGACATGGAGGAGTAGACCAGGAATTTGAAGATACAACTTGAAGCGACAGAGAGTCTGAGACCCAAGGACGTTTAACGGACAAAGATGGAAGAATGCCATAGCCGAAAACTTCGTGTAACCGACACCTTCGAGAGGGCGTACCTGAAGGCGTGTCGTTCGTATTTTGGGGTTTCGTATTAGGGACAGCACCCCGAGGGTGGAGGCAGTGCAGATGGGCTGAGGAGCTAGAGAGAGCGGTTGGATGGTCAAGGAGCTTAGCTGTGAGGAAGGAGTCTCTAGTTAAGAGAGAATGTGGGCAAACTTCTTTGGGAAGTCACTACAGCTGACACCTTTTGCTAGGATGGACTGTTGTTAAGTAGGGATGTCACCTAGTATAGAGTAGGGACAGACTAACCTGAATTTATGTCTATTATCCCGATGAGTACCAGAACTCAGGTTATAGCGATTCTGTTCAGTCTGATGATTCTGGAATTGATCCTCGTACTATTCATCAGTCGCTTGAGACTTTTCCGTAGGATTATGTTTGTATTACTGCCTGTTTACCTTTTGAACCTCTTGCTGAGGTGTTTGTATCTGCAGTTATTTTTGGTTATGTAATAAACCTTTCAAACTTAGTTTGGTCAGTGGTTCTTGGGGGAAGTAATTGGGATTTCTAAAATTTGTTTATTTTCCATATGAAAAGATTGCCTAATTCACTCTATGACAGGTAAAAAGGTCTAGTCGACCTGTGACGGGATTCTGGAGAATGGTAAGCAGACTCTAGAGGTAAAATCCCGCCATTCCACAGTGTCCATCTGTAGTGTTTTCACTGTATTGCTGTATGTGTTCCCAAATTCTTAACACACTGCCTCTGAGATAAGCCTGTCTGCTGGTGCCAAGCTACCAAGGGGGTGAACAGGGGTTACCCAGTAGTGTAATCCCCTCTCCCTGACTTAGAAGCAAAGATCCCTATCTGGTCAAAGGTGTATACCATTGCCAACTAGAGATCCCCAGTTCTAACAGAGCCTTTGTTCACAGTGTCCTGGATTTAGGCCTGGCACACAAAGTCTCGCAGTCTTTGGCTCTGTAAGGGATTTGGTCAGAGATGATAATTCTGATGGTGGAGTGCCAGCACCAAGTCCCCTTCTGTGGGGGCTTGCTCCCCAGGTGGTGGGTCACTGGGTTCCCTGGGTTGTTCAGACGGGGGTCTTCTTCCCTGATGGTGGGGGTAATGGCAGGTTGTCAGGCTCTGCTTTCTGGCCTCGTCGGGCTGTGTTGAAAGGCCTATAACCTCCCCTATGAACGACCTCAGATTCTGAAGCTTAACACACAGACTGCTAAGTGAGTCCAACCGGGGAGGGAAAGGAAGGGGACAGCGGGGAGGGAGATCTGAAATGACAAAGAACAACTTGTTTAGAAAACCCTCCCGGGTGTGCGATTCTATCCCACCCACTACTCTATGTCCCCTTACAAAAAGGATTTACCAAAGCCACACTCGTACCTGTAAAGGAAAATGCAACTGACTGTTTCTTTAGTAGGCACGAAGTGAGGCGGTACCAGGGACTCTACCCAGCTGTAAAACGCCAAACAGAGAGGCTTCTCATGAAAACCCTAACCTACTGAGAGCTGCGCTATGTTATTGGAGGACTCACACACCTACCTAAACATGGTATACATATACATCAATGGGTGAGAACAATCCCTCCGTTATGGTACCCCTCCTGTGTCTCCTGAGTTGGGTAAATGATAAACAAGCGTAGTGGGAGGAAAATCAGAGAATATAACAACAGAAATGATAACGGAATCACTGCTCCTTTACAAATGAATGACAAGTCTTTGTAGTGGGCGTTAATAACACACCCCAGAACACATGACTCCGTAAATGAATATCCAGGCTATGTCACCGTGCTTTGCTAGGAGTGAAGAGCAATCGCTACGGTTCCCTGAACAAGCTCCAAAGTAACTGTCACTCCTAAAGAACCCTTTTTTCCCTCTTAGCCGAGAGGAAAGCAACAGAGAATCAAGACGCCATGCAGAAAACGTGGCTCGTATGGTCCAAATGAATCAAGCAGCAAAGAACAGGGTTTCGCAGGAGAGACCCGCTTTCTTACTGCTACTCCGTAGATACCAACTGTCACCGAGGCGAGGAAAGGAATTATCGGCGCCGCCTGATTCCTCCGGAGTCTCTTTATTTCCGCGATGCGCATGCACCATGCGTCGCGTACACGACGTCCCCTCGGCGTGCTGGGAAATGTAGTTTTTGGACCGTCCGATGTGGTAGGAGCGCGCTGATCGAGTCGCCGCTCTCTTTGCCATGCGGATCTAGACAGTAAATCCCCCGTTACAAGGGGCAGGGACCGGCAGCTGGACTGTCCGGGCACAAACAATGGAATTTGGCGACCAATCTGGGCGCATATACAGCCCCAGCAGGCTCCCAGGAATTCTTCTCCAGACCGTAGGCCTTCCATGAAATCAGGTAGTGTAGGCGACCCCGCACCCACTTGGACTCAAGTATCTTCTGCACCTCGTACTCCCTATCCTGCTGCACCCAGATAGGCAGGGGAGCGCGACGCACTGGACAGTGAGACGGCTTCAAGATCGACACATGGAAAACCGGGTGTATCCGAAAGTGCGCTGGTAGTCGTAACCGTACGGCCACAGGGTTGATGTGCTTCACCACTCTGTAAGGTCCTATGAACCGGGGATTGAATATACTATGCTTCTTGAACTTAATGTGCTTGGAGGATAACCACACCAAATCCCCCCTCCTGTACACAGGGTTGGGCCTTCGGTGTTTGTCCGCATGTTTCTTGTAGCTAGCCTTGGCTCTTACCAGGTTCTTGCGTGCAGCTAGGAGCACCTTGTGAACACGCAACAATCTCTCCCTGATGTCTGGCAGCTTAGTACTGGTGGTTGGCATCAACATAGGATCGAACTGGGGATGATGCCCATAAGAAGTAAAGAAAGGTGTATGCAAGGTAGAGGAGTGTTGAGTGCTGTTGTAGGCGATTTCTGCCACCCACAACCAATCCACCCAAGAATCAGAGTTGTCCTGCACGTAACAGCAGAGATACTGTTTTAGGGTTTGATTCAGCCTCTCCGTCTGTCCGTTGGTCTGGGAGTGGAAACTGGTTGACAAAGAGGTTGTAATCTACAGCTCTGAACACCAAGTTCTCCAAAAGCGAGCTGGAAATTGCGCTCCCCTATCGGACATTATGTCTCTCGGGAGACCATGCAGCCTTACTACATTCACAAGGAGTAGGTGAGCTAGCTGTCCTGCCGTAGGGACCTGTCTGCAGGCTACGAAGTGTCACATTTTAGTTAGGTAATCGACCACCACCACTATAGCTGTCTTCCCCTGATCCCTCGGGAGACCCACTATAAAATCTACGGAAAACCTTTCCCACGGGTATTCAGGTGTGGGTATGGGTTGTAGCAGCCCCTGAGGTTGTTGACGATCGGTCTTCATTTGATTGCACTTTGTGCATTCGGTTACCCATCGATGCAGATCCGGCCTGATAGAAGGCCACCAGAATTGTCGTAAGGCCTTCTCGAGAGTTTTTTCCATACCCCATGTGACCTGCGCAGGGGACGTTATGACACCATGAGAAAACAGTTTTGTGCAATAAAACAGTAGGGATGAGGACTTGAGTTCCCTTCATAGGTATTCCCTGCTTTACTCTCCATTCAGGGTGGTGTCTCAGCCAGGTTCTCCACACGCAGGTTTGTGTTCCGTTCCTCACTCCTTTCAGGAAATTGTGGGTTTGGGTCACACCTATGACCTTGGATGGTTCGATGATGGCCCTAACAGGCGTAGCGGTGTGCAAAGTCGGATTTTCCTGCCTTGTTAGAGCATCTGCCTTTCTGTTTTGGGTACCGGGTCTGAAGGTAACTATGAATCGGTACTCCTCAAAGAACAACATCCAGCGTAGTTGTCGGGGAGTCAAATGTCAGGCGGCCCGCATAAACTGCAGATTCCTGTGGTCGGTATATACGGTGACTTGATGTTTCGCTCCCAACAGCCAATGTTTCCATTCCAAAAAAGCGTCGCGGATGGCCAGCAGTTCCTTCTCCGCGATTGTGTAATTGTTCTCCGCCGAACTAAGTTTTCTCGACATGTAGGCGATGGGGTGCAACAGGCCTGAGGCTTCATCTCTCTCTGCGACAACACCGCTCCCAATGCAGCTTCGGATGCATCTGCGTCCACTATAAAAGGCAGGTCAGGATTGGCATGAGTGAGCACCGGTGCCGTAGAGAAAGATGTTTTTAACTGGTCGAAGGCGTCTTGTGTGTTACTATCCCACACAAAAGGCTTGTTCTTCCTCGTGAGCCGGGTCAGAGGGGCCACCATGCCCGAGAATCCATGGATGAAGCGCCTGTAAAAGTTAGCGAACCCTAACAGGCTCTGGATATCCTTGATGTTAGATGGACAGGCCATTCTTTTATTGCTTGGACCTTCCGCTCTGCCATCACTTGTCCTGAGGGGGTGAGCATCACTCCCAGGAATTCCACCGTTGTTACATGGAATTCGCATTTCGTGATTTAGCAATATAAGTGATGTTTCTGTAGTGCTTGTAGAACGGAACTCACGTGGGCTACGTGTTCTTCTGTGGTGTTTGAAAAGATAAGTATATCATCGATATACACAACAACGTGATGGTCAAGGAACTCTCTCAGTACTTCATTTAGAAAAAATTGGAATGCGGCCGGGGCATTACATAGCCCGAAGGGCATCACCAGGTATTCATAAAGCCATGCCGCGTCTTGAAGGCTGTCTTCCACTCATCGCCTTGTCGTATACGAACAAGGTGATAGGCGCCTCGGAGGTCCAACTTGGTGTAAATCGTTGCTGCTCTTACCTGTTCCAACAGAACAGGGATTAAAGGCAGGGGATACTGATTCTTAACGGTGATGGTATTAAACGCCCTGTAATCGATGCAACATCTTTTTTCTCCATTCGCTTTCGGGATGAAAAATAACTGCGATGCCGCGGGAGATCTAGAAGGACGGATATATCCTAGGGCAAGGTATTTATCGAGATATGCCCTTAAAGTTTCATTTTCAGGTACTGTGAGAGCGTAAATCCGCCCATTGGGAATCTCAGCCCCCGGTAACAGATCAATTCGGCAATCATATGCCCTGTGAGGAGGGAGCACCTCCGCTTCCTTGTCGCTGAATACTGCCTCGTAGGTCTGGTAACATGGAGGAAGAGACACCTCTTTCTCTGCGGCCGTGGCTATCCTTTGAATTGAGGCCAACGTTTGTGATGGATTAGGTAACCCAGAGAGACAATGTTCTAGGCAGTAAGGAGACTGGAAATGCACCTTCTTGGTAGTCCATTGAATAACTGGTTCATGCTTCTATAACCAGGGAAGCCCCAGAAGTATCCCATATTAGGGAGCCTGGATGATATTGAACGACACTTGCTCAAGATGCGTTCCATCGTAGGAAAGCCCATATTCCGGTTTGTGGTGTGTAATGGGTCCGGC
This sequence comes from Lissotriton helveticus, assembly GCF_964261635.1. Lineage (NCBI taxonomy): Eukaryota > Metazoa > Chordata > Amphibia > Caudata > Salamandridae > Lissotriton > Lissotriton helveticus. The sequence continues at coordinate 921,532 of NW_027611855.1, forward strand.
CTCTAGCTCGAGTCCACCATGGCCCGCACACCTTTTTCCTCGAAACCCATCACCAACATCATACTCAGAAACAAATAGTTCCTCTCCTGGTCAACATCTGGTGTTATGGAAGGGATGATGTACCTGCTTGATGGTTCCCCTTCAATCACCTTCAAGCTTTGGAGTTTTCCGGCTCCTTCCCTGCAACGCCTGCTGCGGTTTGTCCTGTTCGAAACCGACCAGGTGTGGGTTTCACCGGGCACTCCCTTAAGAAATGTCCCTTTTTGCCTCAATATAGGCACAAACCTTGTTTGCGACGATAGTCTTTTTCACCCACTGTTAGGGAGGCCCTCACGGCTCCCATCTCCATAGGCTCTGGCAGAGCAGATGGTTTCTCCCCCAGGCTCTGGCTTTCGTAGGGTACGACCGTCCGGTCTCTCTTCTTGTGATCTCCCTTTCTTTCCTTCATCCTGTGATCCAGGCGTAAGGTGAATTCGATAAGAGCTGCGCAGGTACGTGGTTGGGGGTTGATTTGTGCCAAAACGTCTTTCAGGCCCTTGTTCAGACCTTGATAGAACAAGGCCGTTTGTTTTACTTCGGGCCAGTCTGTTTCCGCCACCAACCGACGAAAGTTGTTCGGATAAGTTACTAAGTCCGAATCTCCCTGCTTGAGTTTCAGCAGTTCCCGATCCGCTGTGAAGGTTTCTGCCCTTCGGTCGAATGTCTTTTCGAATTCTGCACGGAATTCATCTCATTCATAGCGGAGGGGGTCATCTCTCCTAACCACAGGGACTGCCCATTGCGCGGCCTCACCCCCCAGAAATGAGATCAAAAAGCCTACTCTGGCTTGGTTAGTGGCGAACATCTTGGGTTTACACATAAAGTGTAGCAATACTTGTGTCATGAACACCTGCACCTTTTTGTTGTCTCCATAAAACCGCTCAGGTGGGGCCAGAGGTATCTGAGAGGGCATTTCTACCACCACTGAGGTGGATGCAGAGGGATCACCACCCACCGTTGTTGGGGTTCCAGGCAACCTGTCCATACGAGCTCGTAATTGAGCATTTTCCGCCCTAGAGGCGGCCACTTCTCTATTCGAAGCCGTTAGTTCTACCTGGACCTGTGCTAACGCTGCCAGTACATCATCTAAGGTAGTCATAGTCAGGATCAACACAGCCAAGAATCGGATAAAATTCTTGGGCCGATAATTCTGTCAGGCTCTGCTTTCTGGCCTCTTCGGGGCTGTGTTGAAAGGCCTATAACCTCCCCTATGAACGACCTCAGAGTCTGAAGCTTAAAACACAGACTGCTAAGTGAGTCCAACCGGGGAGGGAAAGGAAGGGGACAGCGGGGAGGGAGATCTGAAATGACAAAGAACAACTTGTTTAGAAAACCCTCCCGGGTGAGCGATTCTATCCCACCCACTACTCTATGTCCCCTTACACAAAGGATTTACCAAAGCCACACTCGTACCTGTAAAGGAAAATGCAACTGACTGTTTCTTTAGTAGACACGAAGTGAGGCGGTACCAGGGACTCTACCCAGCTGTAAAACGCCAAACAGAGAGGCTTCTCATGAAAACACTAACCTACTGAGAGCTGCGCTAAGTTATTGGAGGACTCACACACCTACCTAAACATGGTATACATATACATTAATGGGTGAGAACAATCCCTCCGTTATGGTACCCCTCCTGTGTCTCCTGAGTTGGGTAAATGATAAACAAGCCTTGTGGGAGGAAAATCAGAGAATATAACAACAGAAATGATAACGGAATCACTGGTCCTTTACAAATGAATGACGAGTCTTTGTAGTGGGCGTAAAGAACACACCCCAGAACACATGACTCCGTAAATGAATATCCAGGCTATGTCACCGTGCTTTGCTAGGAGTGAAGAGCAATCGTTACGGTTCCCTGAACAAGCTCCAAAGTAACTGTCACTCCTAAAGAACCCTTTTTTCCCTCCCAGCCGAGAGGAAAGCAACAGAGAATCAAGACGCCACGCAGAAATTGTGGCTCGTATGGTCCAAATGAATCAAGCAGCAAAGAACAGGGTTTCGCGGGAGAGACTCGCTTTCTTACCGCTACTCCTTAGATACCAACCATCACCGAGGCGAGGAAAGGAATTATCGGCGCCGCCTGATTCCTCTGGAGTCTCTTTATTTCCGCGATGCGCACGCACCGTGCGTCGCGTACGTGACGTCCCCTCGCCGTGCTGGGAAATGTAGTTTTTTGGACCGTCCGATGTGGTAGGAGCGCGCTGATCGAGTCGCCGCTCTCTTTGCCCTGCGGATCTTGACACAGGTAGAGCAAATTAATGCCACATGGGGTTCCTTTTCCCATTCCCTCCCCTGGGCCGCATTGTCTTGTGGATTCACTAAAGAGCGCCGGAGGTGCGATGCACTCTTGAACCAGGTTATGTTATGGGTGATCCTTCCAGAGCCCTTTTGAATGATAACCATTGTTCCTTTCAAGGATACCACCAAGGACACCATCATTCATATACCCTTTTCATAGAGGGTATGGAACTTCCATCCTGGGTCGCAGTCCTTCAGCATCACTGAATCCCCACGGCTCACCATCCTAGGGCCGCTTTGCTGTGCTAGTGGAGTCCCTATTGTTTTTCGCCCTTCATTTGCTAGCTGGGTCTCACTTCAAGGTTGCAAGGCTACCACTGGTGTGCATCAAGAATCGTGTCATTCAAAGAACTGCCATACAATAATGATGCAGGAGAGCAATGGGTCACACATTGGGATGTGGGTGTTCCTGAAGGCTTGTAGAAAGTTGCCCACTCAGGGTCCTCTGGTCTACTCCAGTTAATAGCAATTTTTGGTGTTCTGATAAATCGCTTTACATTCCCTTTGGCTTGGGGCCAATGGGGTGTGATTGAGCTGTGGTGAACATTCAGACAATACAGGTGAGCTTGAAACACATGCCTTTGAAATGGCTGGGCAGTGTCAGCCCTCACTTCGGAGTGTAGCCAAAAGATGGCATATATTCTTTCCAGTTTAGGCATGATGTGGTCAAATGATGCAGCCTCTGCTAGCTCAACAACAGGGAATTGTGAATGAGTATTAATGGCAACCAGATTTTACATCCTGTCACAGAAGCTCCCAAATTCTTTGGTGCAAATGTACATCGAGCACCGTCAGGGCTGCATCATAGTCATCTTCCTCACCTGTATTGGGGAGGTTCTCAAAAAGGATGGATACCTCCTCCCCTGCGAAGTGTAGTAGGAAGGGTCTTTTCACTATGTCATCTCTTTCCAGCTCGCTTGAAAGTAATTGCTCAGCCTGTTTAACTAAGTCTTCCAGCAGGGTCGACTGTTGCGGGGTCAGCCAGCTCACTAAATGGTGACCATGACCTAGCATATGGTGGCTGTGCCAGATGTCTGCACATCTATCCACAGTTCACAGCAGTGAAGAAGGAAACACAAACAGGTGTCTATTTCATTCAGTGGTGTTGTTGTGGTACCAACACCCAGCCACCTTAGGTGCAAATCAACCGCACTACAAACAAGTGCAGAAAAATGTCTGAACACAAAAATTGCACCATAGCAAACACAGTCCAGTTTGCATTTGTTAGTTATTTTCCCTGTTAAGGTTCTATTTCCCAGTAGTTGAATCCAGTCCAAACAAGGACAGTACACAGTTCTTATTTGATTCAGGAACACATCCCAGTGCATCATTATTCAAAACCACAGAAGCCAATACGTGTTTCATCCTCCTGGGCTTTTTCAAGGCTGCAAAATCATGTTAAACAATTATTTGTACACATTTTGTATCTTTTTAGTGACACTATTAGTTAGTACCATCATCTTATGGGTATACTGCCACCTATTCACCCTGCGTGAATAACTGATGTGCATTCATAAGAAAGTCCCATGAGGAAGGGCATGGGTTTGAAAGTTAGCACTCAGTCAGGCTTGGTCATTGCATGCCTATTTAGTGGTCTGTGGAAGATACAAAATAATCTGTGAATTAGGTGTTAGACCAGTGTAACTTAGTTGGGTGGGTAGTTCCAAGAAACCCAATAGTGCTCCACCACTTTGTGGAAGCAGATAATGTAAGGATATGTCATACTTATGTAAATTAACAGACGTCTACAGTGTTTTGCAATATTTGTTGGTATTTGTTGTACCAGTCAGTAAACTAAGTTTTAACATAATGCTTCCCGGGGGCATGATATCTAAGCACATATACAAAAGAAGGCCAAATCGTATATCAGTCTCTGCAGTCTTGTGAATACCTTGTTTAAATACCTGTTAAAGAAATTGTGCTGGCAACTTCCTCGAGTGCATGGTGTTCCTGGTACCGCTTCACAAAGAACTGGTAAGAGTATCTCAATGCCTCTGCATTGTTACAAGTTATACTCACCTCCGGCAATTCGTGACAGTGAGGAGGGCAAGGGGAAAGGAGGAATTCTAATTCTTCTTTCTCCACTCTTATGCTTTCTAGCAGGTTTATCAGGAACTGCTAATCCACGTACCAGTAGACCCGAACTATATTAGGAATGTGTGTTTTATAACAGCCCCGCTACCACAAGACCATATCACAAGTCAAGACAAGCTTGAAAGGGGGGTATGTGTGTGGGCTTTTTCTTGCCAATACATGCACACAATTTCTATAACAGGTTTTTAAACAAGGTATTCGCAATAATGCAGAGACTGATATAGGATTGAGTTTTCTTTTGCATATGTGCTTGGATATATTTCCCACCGGAAAGCATTATGCTAAAACGTGGGTTACTGACTGGTACAACAACAACAAAAAAATCTACGATTGGAATTTAAATGAGATAACAAAATGCTGTGGGCATATGTTAATTTATATCCTTACATTATCTTCTTCGACAATGTTCTGGAGCACTATTGGGTTTCTTGGAAGTACCCAACTGAATTACACTGGTCTAACACCTAATTCACTGACTATTTTGTATCTTCCACAGATTACTACATAGGCACTCAATGACCAAGCCTGTTTGAGTGCTGACTTTCAAACCCATGCCCTTCCTCATTGGGCTTTTTTATGCATACACATCAGTTATTCAGGCAGGATGAATAGGTGACAGTACACCCACAAGGTGATGGCACTGACTAGTAGTGTCATGAAACAGATAAAAATGTGTACAAATAATTGTTTAACATGATTTTGCAGCTTTGAAAAAGACCAGAAGGATGAAATGTGTCGGCTGCAGTGTTTTTGAATGATGATGTACTGGGATGTGTTCCTGAATTAAATAAGAACTGTGTACCATTCATCTTTGGACTGAATTCAACTACTAGGAAATAGAAACTTAACAAGGAAAATAACAAACAAATGCCAACTGAACTGTGTTTGCTTTGGTGCCATTTTTCTGTTTAGCTCCCTAAATGGTGGTAGGGCTTCCGACAGGGAGTGTATAGCAAAAAGATTTTATATGGGGGAGACTGTTGGGGCTACACCGGCTCCAGCGTGCAAGGGGTCCAGTGAGTGTGCATTGGCTTGGTGCTGATCTTCTGTCATGATTGTTTTTTACTGAGGGACTCACAGTTGTCATTCCTCGGGTGCAAGAAAAATGGAAGAATGGCTCTCTTGCAGGGTGTTCTATCTCTTTCCTTTTTGGGATGCTGGTTGCTAGGGGTGCCTGCTTTTGTGCCATAGCCAGTGCACTTGGTTGCCTCACATGTGCCTGTATTGCACTGTGGCTGGGGTGGTGCCCTTCCCCTCTGTTATGAAGTTACTCTGCTGATCTTCACATTTGTGCCTAATTTGGGCCTGCTGATGAGGCAGCACTCTTGTCATTTTCCAGCCTTCCTTGCAGCTTCAGTGTGACCTGCGGTAGCGGCACTTCACCACCAGTTGGCACCACCATAGCATAAGTGATAGCTCTATGGGACCTTCCACTGAACCACACCAATGTGATTCTCCAGATATGGCACCCTATAGCTGGATGGGTGGGCTCATTCTCTCTGCAGCCACCCCAACTGGTGGGTCCACACCTCATTCAGCGTCTTCTGTCTGTGGGGATGTGATCTCAGGGCCTGCTGCTCTCTTCGACTCAGCAAACCAGGAGACTGTCTCATCTTCAATTGAATGCAAAGACTCTGAACTGTATGAAAGTGAGCTAAGCTGGGGCCCACCTGGGTATGATCTCATCATCAGTGTGGTGTACTAGTAGGCCTGACTCGCTGGGCCTATGCTCAGCACATAAATGACACCTGGAACACAGTTTTGCATTACAGACCCAGACCACGAGCGGTCTGATGCACCTTTATTTATACCCTTGGCTGCACCTGGCCTTGGGTTGCTTGCGACGTCATGGCGCTACTGTTGTGCCTGTGATCCAGCGGCCTATAGAAAATATATCATAAACAACGCTACCCAACTTCATAACCTATAAACAAAATTCTATACTAAATATGGACCCATTTATAAACCTGACATATTTTGGGCCTACTGAATCAGGTGGTCAGATTAAATTTATATACTCATTATCTACAAACTATATACATATTTATATATCTGCGGAAAGAATATTGTCATTAGAATAAAACTTGACCATTTAAACGACCACCATTGGCGACGTGATCTAGCTAATAGTAACCTACACTTCTGAATAACCAAGACCAGCTTGTTTGTCAAAAGTAAGATTTTATTTACTAAATTATGGTATATAAGTTGATAATTTTATAAATGAATTTTATTAGCAATAAAGCAAGCATGATTGTAAAGAAATATGAGAAAATACAATTTAAGCAAGTAAATCAAAATTAAAGTGAATATATAAAGTTTAGCATTTCTAAAACCTAATTTCCTAACTGAGCTAAATAGATAGAAATTAAAGAAAAGTTCTTTGAGGATTCTTACGTGCTCCACGCAAAGTCCGACAGCACATCACCCTCATCGGAAAGTCAGAAAGCAGCAGCCAGCCCATCCCTAGGGGCATGACTTTTTATACCTTTCTATGCTAACTAAACCACGCAAAGGAAAGTTTTCAGAAATCTTCGACGTCCCATTGGCTGAGGGTGACAAGTGACATGTCACCCACTTTCCAAAAAGTTCCATTAAATCATGTTTCATAAAGACCATTGTCTCTTCCACGTGAAACCAGGAGCTTCCTGAGTTTGCAACAAATGTATAAAGTCATTCTCGCAGCGTCCATTGACTTTCAATTGACTTCCGCGGATGCCAAGTTAAGGACTGACAAAATGTTCTTTTTCGACCTTGGCCATGTCCGACAGAATGATGACAGCACATTAGTTTTTGCTTTGTGAACGCAGCTTTTGACGAATAATTTATTTCAGAATGGGCGTCTCGTGACTTTTGCAGAATTACAAGTCAGCTCTTTTTTGCGACTCAAGTGACTAGGCCCAAAGGCAGGCAACTTAAGCTTTCTAGTATAAAACAAACACAAGAAAAGTATTAATGTAAGAAATAATGTAGATTCTGTATCCACCCCAAGATTTACTAATTAATTAACCCACCCGATTAATCAAAATGTTACCTAGCAAATGCAAACAAATAAAGCAGCGTTTATACCTACCAGTCTCCGTTATTCCATGAGACTCATATGCACCTAGAATAGTAGAAATGACATCACACAGACAAGGAAAAGCAAAATAAGCACATGCTTCTTTTAAGTTTGCAGCAGTTAGTAATGACAAAAACGAAAACAATAAATTATTTTATTATTTTGCACGAACAAAAAGATGCAACAATTATGCACGTTTATGAGCACACATGTTAGTCCCCCCATGTGTAAAGTTTAATCTAAGTTGTATTAGCACGACATATCACAAATCATTAATATTATTATTCATGTTATGGAAATGTGACTTCACGAGATTAAACAAAATTTTGTTTTCTATCTCGCTCCATCAACTCCCTCATCTGGTGATTAACAAATCACCACACCAGCACTCAAAATTTTGATAATTTAAATTTCTAAGAAATCGATTCAAATTCATTTGTATCAGTAAACCTAAAAGTCTGTTTCTGCATAATCTTTGGAATTAGCATAACGCTCTCTATGTAACTCCTGTAATTCGATCTCTCTTTCTTCTTCTTTTCTGAGTTTATAGATTCTTTTCTTTTCTTTCAACTGTTTCTTTCTTTTATGTAACAAACAACCTATTTTGGTCAAAATAAAAATGAATACTACTATAATCAAAGGTGCCAGAATCTTGCCAAGAATTGAACTTCCGATATTATGAAACCAGTTTTTAATTGCTTGAAACCTTTTTGAAAGTTTCCCTGTAAAATCATCTTCTTCTAAAGGAATTATCTCTGAATGCATTTGTGTAATATTCTTAATATACATTTCAATATTCTTACTTTCATCAGGTATATATGTACAACAATGTTGTACATGTAAAATGCCACAGACTCCTCCCTCTTTTGCTAGGAGTATGTCTAAAGCAAGGCGGTCTTGTATTACCATAGATCTAATTGCAATAACTTCAACATTCACTAATTGAAATCCATCAGCTGTGTCAGTTGACAATCTATCAACTATAGTGGACAATTTTCTGATTCTCCCTGCATTTAGGGTTATACCAACAAAAGGAATTACAGCTTGAAAAATATCTCCCAGAACTTCAGTAAAAGTTTCTCTTTTAACTCTATTTACATAATTATGAATTTTAAACAATCCTTCTGAATCTCTGTCAACATGAAACACTTTAGGAAAAACAATTCCCACATAACAAGTTCCATACCAGTGGTCTGGAAGGTTGTAGTAGGCTTTGTCACCACAAACAAAATAAATCCCAGGAAAGATAGGATCTTTTCCACCTTTAAATCCCCAACCTCCCAAAATTTGATAAGTATCTTCACAGTTACTTGCACCTACAAAGTAATTATCAAAAAGTGTATTATCTCTTCTAATGCAAAGTTTTCCACTAACTGGTTTGTCTATGTGAATTGCAATATTTTCAAGCATTTTGCCATTTAATTTCTCATCCTCTTTTTGCCAGAAAGCTGACTTAGTCTGCTTGACTAATTCATTCCTCTTATAAATTGCTCTTCTCTCCTCAACCATGTTCAAAAATTTCTTTCCTTCAGCACTTAATTTACATGTTAGATTATTCTTGTAAGCATACTCGTAAGTGAGTTCATTAGTAACAAGGAAAAATTCTCTCATTTGTTTTGCTTTCTTATGCTTATTTAAAGCATTATCAATCTTAATATTTGCAAAAATTTCATCATAATTTGAATAGTAATATTCTAAACGTCCAGTTTGATAAAATAAACTAGTTAATACACTACATGTTACAGCATAAGTGAGAGGAAGCATATTATATGTTACTCCCTCAGAAACAGAAGCAGGTAATTTAACGCAGACATAGCAGTCTTTTGCATCCATTACCGTAACATATTCACTCAATAGCTTTGTGAATGTATTACTTGAAAAATCACCTATTGATTTATCTTGATGAATGTTAGGCTGATGATCAATAACTTTTGTAGACGCACTATGTTTAGTTTGGCTAACCAGAGCTTTGCTTGTTATGTTAACTTTGTGTAATTCTCTATTCATTTCTAAAGGGATAATCACAGCTAGAACCAACCAGAGCAGAACTAAAATGAGCAGACACACCAGAGTCATCTTACAGCATCTTTTAAAAACAGAACACTTTGAAGTGCTCTCCTTAACATAAGGCATTCTTGGTTTATTTTTAGCCTCAAAAAATAAAAATAAATTTTAAAAATTCTAAATTTATATTTACACCCCCCTTTTAAAATATTTTTTTTTTATTTTTTTTTTTATAACCCTAAACAAGATTTCTTCGACCTTATGTCATACATAAGTTTTCTTCAACTAAACAGTTTTTCTTCGACCTTGTGTCAACTAACAAATTTTCTTCAGCCTTTTGCCAATTTAATATTTCTGTACTTCAATCATTGTCACTAATTTCTTGGATTTCGTTTTCTTCTTCACTACTATCATATATGTCAATAACAGGTGGAATTACTAAGTAAGTCCACTCAGGAGACTTGTATTTTTGGTTTGGTCTTATTATTCTCTTCCCTTTTCTCGATATTACTTCAATTTTTCTTCCAACTCCAACTTCTTTTCCAGGACTCTTTTGACTACTGATTTCTTCAACTTGTTCTTTTGGCTTTTTGATCAATCTGACTCTCAATCTTCCACCTGGCCAGTAGTCTGCTTTTCTCACGTACTTCTTCTTTGGTTCAGAATTATTTGATTCTGACTTCCAAGTCCTTTTCTTTCTGTTTTCACTTTCACCTTCCACGTCACTTTCTTCAGTTTCGTAGTCTGAAATTTCAATTGACTCAGGAACTTCTCTATTCGGCAATTTCACTCCTTCAGGAACTTCACTTTGTCTTCCATCACTGGTACTTGGTAATTCGTTTTCCTCCTCTTCCTCAATTACCTCCAACTTCCCAGATTTCGGATTTCTGTTCCTTACTTCAGAGTTTGTTCTCTGCCTTTCGATACTCTCCTGGTCTGAAACTTCTTTTTGTTCTGCTTCTTTGTCTTCAATGGAGACAACCGAATCCTCAGTTATCTTTCCTTTTAACAGATTCTCTTCACCTTCAGAATCTATTTCAATTATTTCCAAGTCTTTTCTTGTCAGATTTCCATTCACTGGCCCACTTTCCAGATGTCGACTTTCTTGTCGATCTTCAGAATCTGGAATTATTTCACCTTCTGTTTTGCCTTCTGCTTCAGAATCAGAATCATCTGTGGTATCACTTTCAACATCAGAACTCTCAGGAGTTGGTACTGGAATTGTATGACTAGGATGTATCCAACGTTTCAATCCTCTGCACTTTACAGCATTAGTAGTGATCAAAATTATCTGCCTAGGTTTCTGCCATCTAGGAGCTAGACAATTCCTTCTCCGATGTACTTTCGTTCTGACCCAATCGCCAGGTCTCAGATCATGTGTCAAAACCTTTTCATTTGATTGAGCTTCAGTTCCCACCTGATTAGACACAGAAGTTACCATATCAGATAACCTTTTACAGTAATCCAAAATTGCACTGTCATTTATGCTCAACAGTTTACCTACAGGTACAAAAGCTTGCCTCATAACTCTTCCCATTAATATTTCATGAGGACTCAAACCTGTCTTTTTATCTGGTGTACTTCTTAATGACATCAAAACAAGTGGAAGAGCATCAGTCCACTTTATACCTGTTTCAAGACACATTTTTCCAATTCTGTTTTTAATTGTTCCATTTATTTGTTCAACTACTCCTGATGCCTCTGGTCTGTATGCACAGTGTATTTTCTGCTCAATGCTCAAAGCTTCGCAAATTAACTTCATCAGTTTGTTATCAAAATGGCTTCCTCCATCACTCTCAATAGTGACTGGAAAACCGTACCTTGGGATGATTTCTCTGAGCATTAGTTTTGCCACTGTAATTGAATCACAATGTCGTGTAGGGAAAGCCTCTACCCATCTTGAAAATAAGCATACAATTACAAGTACATATTTCAAACAATTGTGTAAGGGCATTTCAATGAAATCCATTTGTAATCTGGTAAAGGGACCACCTTCTCGACCAATTATTCCTGTCCCCACCACTGATTTTCTGTTTGGATTCATTTGTTGGCATGACAAACACCTTTGACAAAAAGATTCAGCAATAGTTCTAAACTTGGTATTGAACCATGTTTCTCTGAAAAGTCTAACCATAGAATCTCTTCCCAGATGTGCTGGACCATGATATAATCTGGCCATGTCAGCAATCAAGCAATTTGGTAAGACTACTCTGCCATCTTTGTAAACCCACACTCCATCTTCTTCACGTGGTCTACAATCTGATCTTAACCATAAGTCTTTTTCTTCATCTTCTGCTTCATTTTGTAAATCTCTAATCTCATGCCATGTTTCTACAACAGTTGTTAGCATTAATGAATTTGAATCAGTTTCTTTACTCCTCTCCCGATTGTATGAATAATTTTTTCTTGCGCAGTATTTAGCTGTTTCATCTGCGAAGGCATTTCCCTTGGAAATATAATCAGTTCCTCTAGTGTGCGCTGCACACTTAACAATGGCGATTTCTTTTGGCAATTGTATTGCTTCAATTAATCTCCTAATGAAAACTGCATTTTTAATTGGTGATCCTGCTGATGTCATGTATCCTCTCTGTGACCAGAGTTGTCCATAATCATGCACAACTCCGTACCCATACTGACTATCAGTAATGATGGTAACTCTTATATCCTTTGATATTTCACATGCACGAATTAAAGCAATCAATTCAGCCACTTGTGCTGAACGAACTCCTTCAAGACATGATGCTTCTTCAATATCTACGACTGTACAAACTGAATATGAAGCTTTTAAGACACCTCCTTCGGATCTTAAGCATGACCCATCTACAAAGTAGACAAAATCCGATTCAGATAAAGGTCTGTCTTTGATGTCTTTTCTTGGTTTAGTGCAGAATTCCATGACATCTAAACATTCATGTTCTGTTTCAATGTCATCAACAATTTCAGAATCAGGCAGTAATGTAGAAGGATTCAGATTTAAACATCTTGAAATCGAAACATTATCTGCTCCCAGTATGATTTTCTCATACTTTGTCAATCTGCTACTTGTTAAATGTTGAGTCTTACCTCTTGTCAGTAATATTTCAACTGAATGAGGCACAAAAACTTTCACAGGAAATCCCATAATGATCCCCTCACTTTGTTCGAGGCTGATACTTGTAGCTGCAACTGCTTTCAAACAACCTGGTAATGCTTTTGCAATTGGATCAAGAACTGCAGAGAAGTATGCAATAGGTTTCTTTAAATTTCCATGTCTCTGAATTAACACAGATAATGCACATCCTTCTCTCTCACTGCAATACAGTTCAAAATCTTTCTCATAATTTGGCATACCTAAAGCAGGAGCTTGGCATAAGCTCTTTTTCAGGTTCTCAAAAGAGTCCATCTCAGCATCATTGAGAATAATTGGATCTTTTACATCTGACTTTGTTAGTCTTTGTAGTGGTTTTGCAATTACTGAAAATCCACTTATCCATTGTCGACAGTAACCAACCATTCCCAAGAACATTCTGACCTGTCTTTGTGTTCTTGGTGGTAACATTGCTTGAATCATTTTTATTCTTTCTATTGTTACTTGTCTTTTTCCCTTTGCAATTCTGTGACCAAGATATTTTACTTCTTGTTTGCAAAACTGTAGTTTTGCTGGGGACACTTTATGTCCTTCTTCTGCAAGGCGATTTAACAGAATTATTGTGTCTGTTACACAATTTTCTCTTGTCTTTGCAGCTATTAACAAATCATCAATATACTGCACTAGCGTAGACCTACCAGGTAAGTCTAGGTCTTCTAATGATCTTTTTAACAATTCGTTAAAGATTGAAGGACTTTCTGTATAGCCCTGAGGGATTCTTGACCATCCGAGGGTCTTACCTTGGAATCTGAAAGCAAAGATTTCATAACTATCTGGATGTAAGGGAACAGTAAAGAATGCATTGCAAAGGTCAATGACTGTATACCATTCAGCATCATGTGGAATCTGGAATAGAATTACTGCTGGATTTGGAACCACAGGACAACATGGAACGACAATTTGATTAACCTTTCTCAAATCTTGTACGATTCTAAATGTTCCGTTAGACTTTTTAACTCCCATAATTGGTGAATTACAAGAGCTACTTTCCATTTCTTTTAATACACCTTGCTTGATTAATTTTTCAATTATAGGTGTAATACCTTCAATTGTTTCTGTTTTCATTTTATATTGTGGAGTATTTGGAAATTCTATTCCCTGTTTCAATGTAATTTTTACTGGATCTACGTTTTTCATTAGACCCATCTCATTTCCAGTAAAATCCCATATTTCAGATTTCACTGTTTCTTTGAGTTCTTCAGGTAAATCTTTTTCTTCAAATGCAGGAAACAATTTTGTTTCTTCTGCTTCTATCATCATCATTGTCATTCTATATAAACCATCTTCCTCCATTGTTTGTAACTCAACTCCATCAGGAGAACAATATATTCTACAATTCATTTTACATAGGATGTCTCTGCCCAATAGATTCACTGGACTACTATTACAAACCACAAATCTGTGTTTGTCTCTGTAATTTCCAATTTCAACTGGTACTGGATCAGTTAAGTCAGTTTTAATTTGTTGATTACTTACTCCAACAACTTGGATGGTATCCCCAGAGAGAGGTAGGTTTTCAATTTCCACTGATCTAACAGTAGAACGGGTAGCACCAGTGTCCACTAGAAAAGTGATGTCTACATCATTAACTTTCCCGTTTACAAAAGGACCAGACTGGTCAACCTCAAGAGTGGCTCCAACAACACACTCTTCCTCCTCTCTCGGGCACCGTCAGCAATAATCATCAGAATCACTGTCTTGACTTTCTGCTAATAAAAATTGTTGTGAAGCATTTTGCATTTGAACCCTTTGCTGCTTTTGCTGTTTTTGTGGTTTTATTACCTGTTCACTTCCCTGAAATCCCACGTTTGGATTATATTTTTGAACTCCCCCACAATTCGGAAAAGGTGGTTGTGGCAATTGGTCTTGACGATTATTCACCTGTTGTTGTTGCTGTTGCTGTAACTGTCGCTGAATATTAAATTCGTTTAACCCCTGTTGTATCTGTAGCTGTCGCTGCAGGTCAACACCATTCTGCATCTGTGGATTCAATAAGGGATTCTTTAAGTTTTTAGGAGGATGAGGACACTCGTCTCTCCAATGTCCAATTTCGCCACAATTAAAACAAGGTAATCTTTGCTTCAACTCCTCAATCTTTGGGCTAAATTTCTTTGGGAAATTATTACCTTTAAACTTTCCTTGTATCTGGTTTGTATTTCCAGTTTGAACGAAATTAGTGTTCTTATTACCCATGCTGGCAATCTGTTGCTCAGCCACCTTTACCTGAGCCCACATGGCTTTCTCCTTCAGCTTCTTCTGTTTTACTTCTATTTCATCGCTGCAATACTTTGCTTTTCTTAGAATATCATCTACAGATAGTGATTGCCATCCGACAATACTATTTCTGATCATTTCTCCAATTTCAGGTTTTAGTCCATAAACAAATCTATAGACAAAATGGCTCATGTCTTTTTCATCTAATTTTTCATAACCACTGTATTGTTTAAAGATTAACAGTAGTCTTTCATAAAAAGAATGAACTGATTCTTTTGTTTCCTGTTCTGTCCTTTCTATTTTAACCCAATCGACTTCTTTGGGTGGAATTTTGTTTTTCATCCAAACAATTACTTTTTCATAAAAATCCATTACAAGTGGATTTGGAGCACCTGTTTCTTTGATTCGCTCAGGTTCTGTTTTTGGCCAACTAATCGATATTTTACATTCTGTCCAAAGATCAGATGGAACAACAATATCGAAAAATCCATCTAAATCAATCCACAGAACTTTTGACACTTTGATAAATCTATCGACTTGCCTGTACCACTCAACTGGTTTTTCCCTCAATTTTGGAAAGTCATTTGTAAATAACAGAATGTCCTGTCTTGACCAAGGGACATGAACATATCCTCCACCTGCAATTTCTCTCATTGGAAATTGTTTTGACAATTTTTCCAATCTTTCATCTTCCTTCTTTTTCGTCCATTTTACTCTCCATTTATTTAGTTCTCCTAGCTTTTTGATATAGACAATCAAATCTTTAATGTGAACTATTCTTCCCATTGAGTTTAAACTCTCGATGTCACTTTCTGAGAAGTCTAATCTGTAATGTTTTGCAAAATTCTTTTGTTTACTCACATCGATTTCAAGTTCTGCTGCTAGATCCTCTAGTTGATCATATTTGTTTTTCGTTTTCCACTGAATGCTTTTGCAAATGAACAGTAGTTCATCATCTCGATAGTAATTTAAACTATCTGGACCAATTGTTCCAATTATTAATTCTTCGATATTCGCTTTTAATTTGGCCACATCAAGTTTTGGTGTGGTTACCCTGACTTCAGGACTCCCTATATCTGATATAGCACCCATTGGTGTTTTTGGAGATAAATCCTCATTAAAGGTTAAATCAGGCATTCTCGATTTAGAAGAGTTTATTTCAGATAAATCTGAATAAAATTTTTCAGCAGCCTTTTGAATTTCTGTATTTAAAGGAATAGTTAATCCAGTTTTGTTTGTTTCCTTTTGATCAAATACGGGCTGAACAGGACCAATTGTTACTGGAACTGTCACAGCTTCCATGCCTTTTGTCATTCTTTTTATTAATTCTTCTCTTGATCTTAAATATTCATTATAATCAACATCTTCAACATTTCTTGCTTCTCTTGTATAATCTTTTGGAGGTTCTCTTGCTCTTGGAGCCATTGTAAAATGTCTACCTTCATTTCGAGCATTCTCGAATTCTGGTCTTCTAGGAGTTTCAATGATTTCACAATTATTTGGATAAAGTTTAGGAGCTTCACTAATTGGAGGTGCACTCGGTGAAGTCTCAGTAGAAACCACCGGAGTAGACCATGATCTAGGAGGTCTCAAAGGCTGATTCTTTCTAGCAGTTGTATATATTTCTTCCATAACTGCATCCTCAGATTCACTTTCCATAGATTTCCCTGTAGGAGTACCCATTACCATTTCATGAATTAAATACAATCCTTCACTCATGTTTCCCTGTCTCCACATTCGCAATCTATCTTCATGAGTTTCTCTTCTCCAAGGTGAATTTTTAGAAGGTCTTTTAATTCCACTAGCTTCTCTTTGTAATTGATACATCTCGTCTTCCCACTCAACTAAAGCTTCAAATTGAGTTGGTCTCGGTTTCGGAACAAGAGCATTCATTTTCTCTCGTAAATTTCTTAAGACTTTTACATTAAATGAACCATCATCAGGCCAAGTTAAAACACCGTCGTTCTTAGTATAGCGTTTCCAACTATCGAACCATAAGACAGTATGATATCCATATTCACCTTCCATATACGCTGCAGGTGTTTTATACTTATGAAGTAGTTTACCACCTCGCGTTTCGATTTTCTTGTCAGGTGAAAATAAATTCTTAAACTTCTGAAATAATGTTGGCTTTTTCTCAACATGTTTAAAATGATAACTCATTTTTAAGAGTTAAATCTAATTCACAAAATCGTTCGTAAAATATTTCCGGGATGTTCCGAAAAACAACCAATCCGTGCGCGAAACACACCAACAAGCCAATTGACAGTTGAGCTACGTCACTTTTCTGCTCAACCAATAAAATTGGAGTTTTTCTGAAGGACCAATCAGCTCACAGGCCGTCAGAGACTCAAGAGCCAATCAGAATATAGCTTGTGACGTAGGTCACCCAATCCCAGCGCGGCTCTGTGACGTACACAGCAGCTGCGGTTTCTCGTTTCTCACTCCTGGCGCTTACCCCTCCTTCACAAAATATTTTCACAGCGCCATTTTAAGAACACTTTTCAGTGTAAATTAATTCTTAACGATGACTATAAAGACAACATCTGTTCGTTTCACTATTTAGGATAGTTTACATACATTCAAGTATCCACACTTCGGAATAGACGGCGCTATTCACACTAAGGATAATATTCAATTGTCAGTAGAGTAACCTTACCCCACCCTTCTAACACGTATAATTATGAACCCGCTTTGCTCTGAACCCACCGCGAAGTGAAAGTTCTAAGAGTTCCACTTGAACATAAAATACAATTCAAACTCGCACTTTCACACTGAAATTTCCCTAATTTCAAACACACATGAAATCCGTACAGGACTTTCACCTGTTTATAGAAATCATGCACCGTTAGCAAAATAACGACGTTATCCGTACAGGGCTCTCACCTGTTTATAGATATGAAACATGTACCCGTACAGGACTCTAACCTGTTTATAGATAATCATGCACCGACGCTAATTTACCCTTCACTCAAGCTCGGATATAACTAATACTTTTATCACAGTGAGTTTTATGGAAGGCGCTTTGTCCCTATTCTCATGCTGCTTTAATTTCTTAGAAAACCCTCACTTTACAAGATTCAGACCTAGCCCTAAAACTGTGCTGCTCGGCGACAACACTATGGTACACGGCGATACCTCTTGTGATACTCGGCGATATCACTACAAACAGAACAGATGGCTTGCGTGACTAATTTCTCGCCACACAATCTATACCGGTATAGCTTACAGATAGCACGAAAAACGAACTTAACATGTGTTAAAACATCGATCCTATTTCCATACCATAACACTTTAGTAACCCTTAGCAACCAACATATTACCTTGGTTACCCTTAGCAACCATCAATTTCTGCTACCAGAGAATTGATCCAGCGGCCTATAGAAAATATATCATAAACAACGCTACCCAACTTCATAACCTATAAACAAAATTCTATACTAAATATGGACCCATTTATAAACCTGACATATTTTGGGCCTACTGAATCAGGTGGTCAGATTAAATTTATATACTCATTATCTACAAACTATATACATATTTATATATCTGCGGAAAGAATATTGTCATTAGAATAAAACTTGACCATTTAAACGACCACCATTGGCGACGTGATCTAGCTAATAGTAACCTACACTTCTGAATAACCAAGACCAGCTTGTTTGTCAAAAGTAAGATTTTATTTACTAAATTATGGTATATAAGTTGATAATTTTATAAATGAATTTTATTAGCAATAAAGCAAGCATGATTGTAAAGAAATATGAGAAAATACAATTTAAGCAAGTAAATCAAAATTAAAGTGAATATATAAAGTTTAGCATTTCTAAAACCTAATTTCCTAACTGAGCTAAATAGATAGAAATTAAAGAAAAGTTCTTTGAGGATTCTTACGTGCTCCACGCAAAGTCCGACAGCACATCACCCTCATCGGAAAGTCAGAAAGCAGCAGCCAGCCCATCCCTAGGGGCATGACTTTTTATACCTTTCTATGCTAACTAAACCACGCAAAGGAAAGTTTTCAGAAATCTTCGACGTCCCATTGGCTGAGGGTGACAAGTGACATGTCACCCACTTTCCAAAAAGTTCCATTAAATCATGTTTCATAAAGACCATTGTCTCTTCCACGTGAAACCAGGAGCTTCCTGAGTTTGCAACAAATGTATAAAGTCATTCTCGCAGCGTCCATTGACTTTCAATTGACTTCCGCGGATGCCAAGTTAAGGACTGACAAAATGTTCTTTTTCGACCTTGGCCATGTCCGACAGAATGATGACAGCACATTAGTTTTTGCTTTGTGAACGCAGCTTTTGACGAATAATTTATTTCAGAATGGGCGTCTCGTGACTTTTGCAGAATTACAAGTCAGCTCTTTTTTGCGACTCAAGTGACTAGGCCCAAAGGCAGGCAACTTAAGCTTTCTAGTATAAAACAAACACAAGAAAAGTATTAATGTAAGAAATAATGTAGATTCTGTATCCACCCCAAGATTTACTAATTAATTAACCCACCCGATTAATCAAAATGTTACCTAGCAAATGCAAACAAATAAAGCAGCGTTTATACCTACCAGTCTCCGTTATTCCATGAGACTCATATGCACCTAGAATAGTAGAAATGACATCACACAGACAAGGAAAAGCAAAATAAGCACATGCTTCTTTTAAGTTTGCAGCAGTTAGTAATGACAAAAACGAAAACAATAAATTATTTTATTATTTTGCACGAACAAAAAGATGCAACAATTATGCACGTTTATGAGCACACATGTTAGTCCCCCCATGTGTAAAGTTTAATCTAAGTTGTATTAGCACGACATATCACAAATCATTAATATTATTATTCATGTTATGGAAATGTGACTTCACGAGATTAAACAAAATTTTGTTTTCTATCTCGCTCCATCACCTGCCAAGTGGTTCACTACAGCACCTACCTAAAATAGAAAGCAGACAACCAAATCACACATCAGCTGGTGCACGAATGGCTGGCTATAATGGCTCACAGGAAATGTCAAAGTCAAAGTACGTTTTTTTGTCCGATTAATTAAAATCATTACAATGTAAATCAAGTGAAAGAAGTAAATAAATAAAGAATTAGAATAAAATTGGTAAAGACTTCCTTGGCAGATATGGAAGGGGAGGTGTTTAGTGTACTGGTCTGTTGGCCAGCAGGTTGGAGTCCTTCGTGGTGCAGAGTGAAAAAAGCTGCTTAACAGTCATAAGAAATGGATTGTCATTATCCCATCTGAGGCCGCGAGCTAGTCTGCTTACAATGATTGCCTTGCTATGGATATTATAGGTGGAAACATGCAAGTCTGTATGGCCAGAGTAGCGAAAGTGCTTTGTGCAAGATGAAGGACTTGTGTAAATGAATCATTTAGCACAGCAAGCAGACCAAGGTTGCCTTAGTCCTGTACTATGATTGGCATGACTAGGAGGGTACATGACCCACATCCCCATGGGGAGCCGGTATTTGAGGCTAGTGGATTTGATTCAGCAGGTAGGGTGCATTTTTTAGGGCCTGGTCGACTACCTGGAGATACTTTAGTGTTCAGGAGATTACTCAAGGGTCACCAGAGTTTATGCAATCTATTTTGGCTTGTCTGCAGGAAGGCACTCTTGCCTGGTTGCAAAAAGTCTAAAACCAGCGATGGCGCAGGCTTAAGGTGGGCCTACAGAGGCAGATGGTGTGAATTGTATTCTCTGCTGGCGCTCATACTGCCTACATGGAGCCTTTCCTTAAGCCTTTAACCATGGCGCGGCAGGCACGTTAGAAGGGGGGATCCCTAAACATTGTTTTGAAAAGTTACCCTTAATCGTGCTACTAAAAGCCTCGTCAAAGTATTGCTGGGGTTTAGGAAGGTGTAACTGATAGCACCTTCCACACAAGGGTGCGCTTCTCCTGGGATGACCTGCCCTCCAGAGATACGATTAATTCCTATATATTCGGTTAACAGCATTTTGGAACGTTTCGAGGCTAGGCAATATAGACCACAATTGTGCTAGCCCAAGCAAGTTGATTGATCTTTTAGGATATTCTCCAGCCAGTGAATGGGATTTCTTGATTCTGAGAAAAACTTGGTTTATGGTGTTATCGGCAGTAGCAACTGATGATAAATACGGCACATCTTGCTACTGACTGTTTGGCTAGACCGAATTATAACCTGATTTGTGCGGGTAAGGTGTATCTAGGAAGTTGGAAAATATCCCTATAAATTTTAAAGGTTTATGGTGTTATCGGCGGGCTTAGGCCTGTAGCACATGATGGCAAATATGGCACATCTTGCTACAGACTGTTTGGCTAGACCAAATTGTATCCTGATTTATGCATGTAAGGTTTATCTAAGGAGTTGGAAAATGTCCCTATAAATTCTCGCGATTGTGTTGCCCAGAGTTTTTGAGACCCTGCCCTGAAGAGCTTCGCTTCTGTATGCCAGGGTTAGCACCACCTTATCCCTTGCTATTTCTAAGATGGGGCTGATCTACAGACTGTTCAGGTTCCTGAATAGCGCAATAAGACCTACTGCCAGTGCAAGCCCTTTCCTTTTTATTTCCTCCCTTTGCGACTTGAAGTTTCCTTTACTGTCAAATGTAAGTCTGAGATATTTAGGGGCATATTATCAAGACAGGAGATAAAATTATCGCTGTTTTAGCGGCAGAAAACTGCAGCTAAAACGGCGATAATGGGCTTGATAATATGCTCTATGGAATTCCGATTGAAGCCCATGTTAGCTGCCCATCACATTTAACATGGGCTTCAATTGGAATTCCATAGAGTATATTATCAACTCCATTATCACCGTTTTAGCGGCAGTTTTCTGCTGCAAAAACGGCAATAATTGTATCGCCTGTCTTGATAATATGCCCCTATATTCTTAGACTCCATCGACCCTGCTAGTTTTTCTAGAACAGTTCCCTGCTATATACCACAAGCGGTCTGATGCACCTTTATTTATACCATTGGCCACTCCTGGCCTTGGGTTGCTTGCGACGTCATGGCGCTGCTGTTGTGTCTGCCAAGTGGCTCTCTACAGCACCTACTTAAAATAGAAAACAGACAACCAAATCCCGAGTCAAGTCAGTTGATGCAGGAGTGGAGGGCCATAATGACTCACAAGAAATGCATATTCACGTTCGAGGCACAGCTTGCATTACATTGGAAATAAAAACAAGACAGTTGTCATAGAAACAGGAAGTGTGTTTGCAGCCAAGTGTAATTAAGAGCCATAAAAGATAGACCACACCTCTCTTACAAGGCATGACAGTAGATGATGAATGATTCATCCGATTATTAATGATGGAATCCTCTATATCAAAGTTATGAACTGACTGAACAGGTGATCAGTTTCAAGGACATGAACTGAATGATTGAATGAGAGGACCAACATGTCTCTTTTTAGGTCGAGCCTAGCACAGTGCACATGCGCTGCTCTATGGAGAGGCTTCTTGTAAGCACTTTTTATTAATAAACAACAAAGGAGTGATTTACGGCGCAAAACAAAGGGGCAAGTGAGATAACTAGAGTTTGCAACCAAAATAGGGGGTGTGTAAATGATGGAAAAAACCTCTGTTTTTAAAAGAACCCTCACTCACCAACCTAGTTGGTGACATGCTCCATCATTGCTTGGAGGCCCGGAGGTCTTCAGTGAACCAGCTGGCTTTCTTGTTGGTGTGACTGTTGGAGGGTTTCTTGATCAGGGCTAGGGTGTTGGTGCAGTCGTTGATCCACTGTCTGAGGTTGCGGACGGTGGTGTTGGGTTCGCTGGGGTTGGCCTGTGCTTTTCTGGGCAAGGGTTGTGGACAGCTGGTCTTCAGTGACTTTGCTCCAGCAGCGGCAAGGCATCTGTTGGGTGCGGTGGTGCGTGGTGGGTTTCTTGAAGGTGAAGTGGATGCAGCGATGGTCGGTCCAGTGGAGTTTCGTGGTGTGGTTGAAGGAGACGTGGGGGCTTGCAGAGAAGATGGGGTCAAGCGTGTGACCGGTGGAATGGGTGGTGTTGTCTGAGTCCGAGGTTGTCTATCAGGGTGGTGGAGTTGGTGTCATTGTTGTTCTCACGGTGGAAGTTCAGGCCCCCGAGGAGGATGTAGTCCATGGAGGCGAGGGCGTGTGTGCTGACGAAGTCGGAGATGGAGTCACTGAACTCTGGTCGGGTCCGGGGGGTCTGTAGATGAGGGTTCCTCTGAGGGTGGTGTTGGGGTCGGTGTGGATCTGGAAGTGCTGGTGTTTGGTGGTGCTGAGGGTGTCGTCGGTGTTGGTCGAGACTCTGAGAGTGTTCCTGTGGATGATGGCGATTCCTCCTCCTGCTCCGTTGGTGCAGTCCCTGTGTGTGATCTTGTAGCCTTCCGGGATGGCTATGGCTATTTCGGGTGCCGAGGCGGGTTTCAGCCAGTTCTCCGTCAGGAAGGCGACGTCTTGGGAGGTTGAGTCGAGTAGGTCTCAGAGTTTAACGGCATGTTTGCGGGCGGAGTGGGTGTTGAGAAGGATACATCTGAGGTGGTTGTGCTCTTGCCTGGTCGGCAGCAAAGTGGGACGGATGCTTGTGAAGCTGCAGTTCCGTCAGGTGAAAGCTCCGTAGGTGTGCTTCGGGGCAGCCAGGAAGCAGGTGTGTGATCATCCGGTGTTGTGTACGTGGAGGGTACTGGCATCGTAGCGGTGTCAGGCGTAGTGGCATTCGCGGGCTCCAGGGGTCCTGGAGCTGGGCGCAGTCCAGGCGCGGACGGGGACAGACGGGCTTGCCTTAGGCACCCAGCCCCATGACCTCCATATGAGGGGATGTGGGAGGGAGGAGCAACTGGGAGGCGGGAGCAGGCGGCGAATGGGATTGCAGGGGGGCAGGCCGCAGGGACGCAGCAGTGGGAAAAATAGGCGGGCTGCGGGAGAACTGGGCACAGGAAGGAAAAACAAGTTTAGGCAAGAAAACAAGTACAGGCACAGATGAATAAAAACCAGTCTGGGCAAGAAAGCAAGTACAGGCACAGGGGAATAAAAACAAGATTAGGCAAAAACAATGCAGGCAGAGCCGTACAGCAGCGTGGGGAGCGACCTGCCTGCGAGCAGGGCCAGAGGTCTCTCCTGTGATAAGCACCACGCTTCAAGAAACGGTGAAAACCTGCTACTGAAACCCCAAAGATTCAACAGGAAGGAAACATATAAACGCATCTTTTCTGGGATGGCGCCCAGGATTTGGAACTCACTGCCCCCAGAAACCAGACTAAACGCCTCTACTGTTTCATTCAAAAAGGAAGTGAAAGAGTTCCTCATGGCAAAACTCACCTACCCATAGTCCAAGGTATCTCTTTGACCAAGCACCCCCTTTCCTTTGACACCCACTTGGACAAAGGGCCTCCAGACTTTTTAGGTACGCACGCTGACCACTACCTAATTCAAGGTTCTCATGTTGTACCCTATGCCTCACTTTTGTACTATGTGCTTTGTATTCTTGATGTGCCTACATTTACACGTTTGTATACCTAGCTTAACTGTTTGTAAAGCGCTCTGATATCCGCAAGGATCTTGTTCGAGCTATATAAGACATTCAAAATAAATAAATAAATAAATAAAACTCCTGTCCTGCATCCCCCAACCCCGGATGTGCACCTCCCCACACAGATCCCCCGCAATCCTGATGCCCTCGGAGCCCCACATAATACCCACAAATTGCAAACTTTAAACCACCACCAAGCCAGTCCCAGAACAAACACCCCAGCCCTACTATCCTCACACATCATCCACCTTCTCTCCCGCAAGTCTTATGCTTCAGGTATATTTTTTTACGTATAAGGTCCCAAAGGCGAGACCTATTGTCTAGGCCAATGCTTATTTTCCTTTGTTGTTTTCTGCTTTGGTTTGAATTATACATTTTTTGAATATATACTGGATAAAAAACGTATTTAATATTCAGGTCCGTGGTTAATAAAGCAGTCAGTCAAGTTACAATGTTGTAACAGTGCATCACAAGTAATCTAGGTCCTAAACAAGGGTGCATTTGGTATAACATTGCAAACCACACACCACTTTGCTAAGAAGCGCTGCATCGGTTGGGAATATAAATGATTAGAGGCAACCCCAACAACATATCATGACACAAATGTGAGGCATGCAATAAGTGGCTAGATGTGCTGCTGGCCTGCAACACTAGGCTGATGCCATGTTATTATCAAAGGAGAACTTCATGTTAGGAGGATGCATATGTGCAGATGTATAGCACAGCCTGCCGGTAATGATCAGTGCATCTCTTAGCAACAGTCACACATACGTATCTCCATGCCATTTTCAACCACGAGCTACTGCTGCATCTTCTACTGTTGGTGCTGGTGTTGCCCTAGGTGGCGGTACTGGTGTTACTCTGGTGGCTTTGTTGCTCCAAGCAGTGACACTGAGGCAGCTGCCACCAGTCTTCTAATGTTACCATTATGCATTGGCAAGTGCTACAGTCCCCCTACTCTATCTGTATCCTTTCAAGTTGACCTGTCTTATACCTCGTTGGAGTCATCATCATTAGGCACTGCAATGCTACTGATTTCGTCGTGTTCAAATTGCAGGAAGGTGGTGTACTGTCCATGGTCGGTCTCATCAAAACAAGACAGCACTAAAGAACCACAGCAGCTGTTCATCAAGCTGATGCCAGGTTTCTGAGCAACACCAAACCAACTTGAGCACACCACAATTGCTTTGCCTACCTTAATCGCTTTTTGATTGATGAACAGCCAGATAGCTCACCAAAAAGAGGGTTTTAGTTGGTCGTTAACATACCAATTGTTAGACAGGCAAAATATACATCTGAACACCTCTTTTTAATCAGACCACACTTCTCATTTCATGCACCTACAACCTAGAATACTCTCTCTACTTATATCAGGAATGCCACCCCTTTCCTGATTTTTCTACTTACTTTCCTCCTTGTTCTGATGTATACAAAATGCGGTTTCATGATTTACCACCTTATTCTACTTCTCATATAAGTACATACTTTCAATTTCTTTTTTTAACTCGTTTCTCAGTTGCAATATTTCATTCCTCTACAAAGTAGTTAGCTCCAAATTTGTAATTATCCTTATTGCCGTTTATGCTAAATAGACAATATACATTATTGTTTTTTCTTTTTATACCAAGTTGTATAGTACTTTTTATTCTCTAGGACTGACGGCGAGAAGTTCTTCCTGGCCCAGGACACCCATTATACACTGTCCACTGATAGGTTCTATCCAGTTGCTTCAAACCACGAGTCTTCTTGGAAATATTTCCTTACTTACCAGCCTTGGTAAATATCTAACCCGGAATACCTGGAAACCTGTGCCTTCCACAGCTTTCCAGGTGTACTCTGGCAATGTTGTAAATAAAAAAAATGCAAAAGCATACTTAGGTGGAGATTTAGTTCTCTGTTCATAATTTATATTTTGTTGGTGAATAGGGGTAATAATTTTGGTTAAGAGGGTAAGGATTGTTTCTCACTGTGACAAAACCCACCAATGGGAGCAGAAACTTGGAATTTCGTGCAGGCCTGCTCGCAACGTTGGATGTAGAAACATTTGCAAATCTCCAAAAAGATTTCAATCTCCCTCCAAAATAATAGTGAGTGAGCCGCCTTGCATACTATCTTTTTCTGTCACTGGTAGTGACACATTGGAATACGTTGCAGCAAACTCTTCCACGGACTGTAGAACAGAGGGATTTGTGAGCTACTGAATCACATGTGTCAGGCATGTGGAACTTCCCCATAAGCATTGTATACATGCTGACAGATGTGTGTGGAATGATCAAAGGTAACTTGATATGTGCAGTGAACTGTAGAAGCTTTAGTTCGCTAATAAATTCATAGAAGACGTGTAAGGCTTGGTTTAGCGTGAGACAGGATTCATAGAGTTGTTCCTTTTGTGTAAACTGTTACATGCTGTGTGGGTGAGAGGAAGTGGGGCATATCAAAATTATAGTATTCTGTCACTCACAACAAGAATTAGCCCATTATATGTGCTTTGAAATACCACAAGCTGCCAGCTCAGTTACTTTAACGATGACAACCCGGATGAAGATAATCATAAGAACTAAAGCACCCATATCGTAAGTGCCAGCAGACCATGAGAAGTCTATATTATTAACAAAATAATGTATATTGTGTACCCTGCAGGTGCTCACGTTTCAACCCTAAAGTTGATGTATGACTTTAGGGAGCTTCCCACTTCTTTTTCTCTCTCTCTCTCTCTCTCTCTCTCTCTCTCTCTCTCTCTCTCTCTCTCTCTCTCTCTCTCTCTCTCTCTGTCTCTCTCTCTCTCTCTCTCTCTCTCTCTCTCTCTCTCTCTCTCTCTCTCTCTCTAGTTGTGCCCCCTTCCCCCTCACTGTCTCCCCCACTGCTCGCCTATCTCCTTCTCTTTCTTCCTTTGTCTCTGTCACTTTCTTCCTTTTTGTCGTTCTCTCGCTCTCGCTATATTTTAAGGTTTACAATCCACAGGACCATTCTTCATACATAGCCCTCAGGAAATGCTCTCTAAAGCTGGGTCCATGAATATAAATGCCGTCAGGGCCGTTTCTAGGTGTTTTGCCGCCCTAGGCGAGAATTTAAAAATGCCGCCCCATCCCTTTTACTACCATCACACTCTCCCCCTGTCATCCAGGCTAGAAGAATTAGATATAACAAGCATTAGATATAAAATAACTTGTATTTCTTTGGTGCTAGTAGCATGAAGACTGGATCGCTGCATGTTGTACACTCCTTACTGACAGCAAAAGTATTCACAACTCCCTATCATTACCATTAACAACGAAGAACAACAGGGAGTTTAACCAGAATGCAGAGTTTTCTCACCACTAATTAGGAGGTTCACTGCATGCTGGGGGTCGAAGAAATTATGATTTTTGTTTTCAAAATCGACCTCTCTTTTACAAATATTTCACAAAATGACGCAAATTTCCTAAAATGCTCTTGGCCAGTATTTCAAATGAAATTTACACACAAGGGCTTACTCCAGGTAATAAAAAAAATCACAAAAGATACCAGAGAACAAATGCATCTCAACCACAGTTCTAACGTTCTTGCGAGGACTTTTCTCGTTGAATTAGTGCCCTCTGGTTGAAAACTAAGATAAAATTTTACAATAGCAAAATAACAAAACTTAATTTATAAAATTCATGCAATGCTGATATTCTCATTACTTGCGATTTTGCAGCTGTAATGAAACTTTCACTCAGGCCTAATTATATCCTAGAATGGCAAATTGTCTCAAACAATAGCAGGGCCATTTTCTTTTCTCAAATTACTGATAACCCTGAATCTCCCCATTATGCTTCTAAAACCTTTATTCTTTCACATACACACTTCCGTCTCATGCATGAAGGCCTGGAAGCACACGGAAAAACAAGCTCTGGCCTTTGACTGCCTGCCCCCTCTCCTTGATCTGTTCTCTCCTCCATCCTCTCTTTTCTTTCTCCCTCGTCCCCTTAAGCAAATCTCTGCTCACCCTTCCCCTTGTCCCTCCTCACACAGCCCCCTGTATCTTTCCCTGCCTCTGTACCCCAGCCCCCCTCCCTCCCAATGCCCTCGTCCTTCTGCAACTCCCCCTTCCGGTGGTGTCCTTGGGGCTGTCAGGTCTCCTCATTGCCTGTAAGTTCTTAAAGCTAAGATGGTAAGTGCAGCCCACAGGCCTGTCATGTCATCTCTCCTCTCTCATCCTCTCCTCACCCCCCACCCTGCACTCAACCCTCCTCTCTCACGCAGCACCTTGCCACTCCCCCCCCACCACCCACCTCAATATGCTTCTGCTCTCGTTCTGAACTCTATTTGTCCTCCTGTACCTCCGTGACTCTGCCAGGCCCTCTCCACTGAATGTTTCAGCTTTTTGTTCTTCTGTCTTCACAAGGCCATTTGCCTAATGTTTTATTCTCCTCTGCGCTGCCATGAGTAGTAGATATGCATTGTGTAACCCTGCGTGTATATTTATCGTGGAGGGGGTCCCTGCAGTCCTCGTGTACACAGTTCTGAGAGCAGTAACATCCGCCGCTGAGAGGGGGAGGTGAGGGGCAGAGCGAGGCCTGGCCAGAGACAGAAGCACCGGATCACGCACTCACTTTTTACTGACAGGAGAGCTATTAGTTGCCAGCTCTGCATCGAATTGTAGAAGGCCTACACAATTTCTCCCCCTTTTGCCGCCCTAGCCATTCTGCCGCCCTAGGCGGCCGCCTAATCCTGCCTAATGGTAGAAACGGCCCTGCGGACAACAATACATAACAACATGTTTAAGACACCGTTTGAACTCATGGGGGGAGATCAGCGGGTACAAAACTGATTCCCACTTGGCTACATGGGAAAGTGGTGGAGGTGAATGGTAATGTGTCGAGTAAATACAATAGTTCCACTAATATAGCGGAAGGTGATTTGGTTAAAGTGAAACCTGGCGGAAATCAGAGAATGTTTAACAAATTTCGAGGGCCTTACCAAGTGAAATCGGTTGTTGGTAACTACATAAAGTTACAGAATGGACAAACTTGGAATCTCCGCAGGGTAGCACTTTACCAAAAGAAAGAAAAGTCGAAAATTCCAGTATCGGCCACTAAGAAAGTTGTTGGGGAAAAGATATACAGACCACTTCGTAAAAGAGTTTCACCTACTTATTTAAAAGATTTTGCTTAATGTTTATTGTTTAAGGAAGGGAGTGGGGTTACATTATTCAATGAAATCTTGAAACTTTATACTCTGTGATGTTCAAGGTAGAGTGGTAACCTTTATACATCTTTTGCCTTTTATAGGGTGTATGCGTATATTCATTCGCTTCATGTTTAGATTAATTTTATGATTACTCTTATTGTTTATTGTTAAAGGAAAAGAGATGTGTTATATTCACATCATGCTCTTATCTGCTTTAGCCTGGGCCTCGCGCTAAGCTCGTGACCTGTCTGTGTTGTCACGGGTTGAGCGTTCGGACTAACGGCGGTTAGATGCCCGTTTGGTCCCGATCTTGCTGGTTGGGTTTTCTCTACGCTAACACTTAATAAAACAAAGACCCAAGCAATCATTGTGTATAGCCTGCTTCCTTTACAACAA